>NW_027363796.1:0-458958 GCF_046119375.1 Phyllobates terribilis | reverse complement strand
TACATTTGGGGGAGGGGTCAGTGGTAATAGCTCCGCCCCCTTGTATCTAATGTAAATGACACTAATGGTTACATAGTAACATCAGATCTGGTGGTTACACTTCACATTACACATCGTCATAGATTATTTTATTTAAGTAGTAATTTATATTATTTATATTGTTGGTGACTTTTGTAAGTTTCTTCTGTTTTCTTCTGAATATACGGAGATGTATTGTGTAGCTCCAGCAATGTAATGATCTGTATAATTTGATTACTTTAACAAATATATATATTAGACTAAAAAGCATCAGGGCCCCTGCACACTATAGTATTACAGATCTGTACAATACAGCGACGTCCATAGAAAGTAATAACCAATCCTGAATCTGAAGCCTCATTCCTATATTACTATACACTGCAAAATACAATCCTATGACACTACAATCCTATACACTCCATAATGGATAATGTCTACTGTATATATCCCCTAAGACAGACAGATTTCCCCACTATGTATAACAATGCGGATAAGGCGAACGATACAAAATCCATGGAAAATAACAATCTTTATTAGAGCATAAAAATATATAGATATACAATTAGAAGTGATACTGCACAAAGATTAGGAGGAGGAGGAGGATTGCAGCCCAGTTATAGTATAACAGAAGTAATGTGCATTTTATCCATAGTGGGCATAAACCAAAGTGGGACTAAGTAACCAAAATCATAAGTGCCCACTAGGTACACAATGAGAAAGATCAATCAAATGTGATCAAGTGGAAATGATGGAGATCGGGCAGCCACCCACAGCTTGATGCGTGTTTCACCTATCGCTTCCTCAGGGGGGCGTTGTCATATACTGCAAAACAAAAGCCCAATAATTGCAAAATATCCTACTAATACTTCCATTCTATTAGTCCAAAAAGTAAAAAGCCTATTTGGTACAATACTTCTATTCAACAAACACTCAATCAGGTCAAAGAAGTATAGATGCACAAGTTTGATAAAAAGATTTGGAACTTTTATTGAATTATTTAAAAGAAATTTATAAAACACACATAAAGGGGAAGTGAACCAATGAAGGTGCCTGCAGTGCTAGTAACAAGGGTAGTCAATCATTTATTCTGTTTAACAAGACTTACAAAAGGAGATCATATCAATGAACCCAGTGATAAATACATGAAGAATTAAATAAATAAATAAGTAAAAGGATCAGTATCCAAAATTCATTCATCTAGTAAGCATTAGTGGATAACAAGTACATACCTTAAAGTATCCAGCATAGATAAATGTAGTCAAAATGCCATGAAAGTATATATCTATAAATATGTCAATAGGTCATATAGAGAGAAGCCATAAAACCCACAAGTGGTAGACAAGTGTCAATATAGGGCAAAGTCAATCATGGCCCACAAAATACAGATGGTATCACCAAGCATAGAAATAAACAGATGGAATCATCAGGCATAGAGATAAACAGAATGTAAATAAAGACAATACAGCTGTCCTTACCTGCAGTTGAAAGGTTGTATTGTCTTTATTTACATTCTGTTTATCTCTATGCCTGATGATTCCATCTGTTTATTTCTATGCTTGGTGATACCATCTGTATTTTGTGGGCCATGATTGACTTTGCCCTATATTGACACTTGTCTACCACTTGTGGGCTTTATGGCTTCTCTCTATATGACCTATTGACATATTTATAGATATATACTTTCATGGCATTTTGACTACATTTATCTATGCTGGATACTTTAAGGTATGTACTTGTTATCCACTAATGCTTACTAGATGAATGAATTTTGGATACTGATCCTTTTACTTATTTATTTATTTAATTCTTCATGTATTTATCACTGGGTTCATTGATATGATCTCCTTTTGTAAGTCTTGTTAAACAGAATAAATGATTGACTACCCTTGTTACTAGCACTGCAGGCACCTTCATTGGTTCACTTCCCCTTTATGTGTGTTTTATAAATTTCTTTTAAATAATTCAATAAAAGTTCCAAATCTTTTTATCAAACTTGTGCATCTATACTTCTTTGACCTGATTGAGTGTTACTCCCATTCTAGTAGCCACAATAACAACGTACAACTGAAGCAATAAAAAAATGCCTTTATTAAAAATAAATATAAAAACATAACAAAAGTAATTTCTAAAAATACCCATTAAATACCATGGGAAACAATTGAACTCCACAACAATAAATAAAGCTCATAGGATATGATGAAGGAGTCTATATATCATCTGATGTCTATACACATAGTATAGCACCTGCAGTATACAGGATAATATATGACTGGTATATGGTATACAGTGATTACAGAAGTCAGATATCATATACAGGATAATATGTGACTGTTATCTATTGTATAATTCCCAAATTTAACAGAAAGGAAAAAGGGACAAATTATTTGGCTTGCATAGTAGCAGAGTGCTTTGTGGAAAATTAATGACCATGCCTCGAACCATTTATTTCTATACAGATAAATGTACAAGGATGACCTGCATCTTCTAAAGCAGCAGAAGCCAAGGCATCCCGAAACAACTGCTGGGGTATCGGCCTGGGGGACATCCGTATACATAGCTAGTGTGACTGTGGATTAATTGATCTGTGATATACTGCAGTAACTGCACCTTAATCACAACATTTATTTAATCATCACACAATGGAATTACAAACCATGATGGCTATGTCCTCATTAAAGAATACTGACACCTCGGATTGTTGTTGTTTTTTTTTTGTTTAATACAAATCACAAATCTACAGAATCCAGAAATGTAAAATCAACTATCTACCTAAGACTAGCATCCTCTGTAATCAAAACCTTCTACCCCCATCTTCAGGACTTCTCTTGTGCTGCAGCAGTTCTCTGGAATGCACTATCCCACAGAATATGGTTAATCTAACTATGCCCTGTTCTCCCTTCCGTAATTTTCTCCAGAATCTGGTCCCTTCACTCATCTGTATCCACAGCCTCCATGCACTCTACAGCTCCTTGTATCTGTACTTATACAGATTCTGGCTGATGACTGGTTCATGTAATGGTATTTGAATTCCCCTGTTTATAATAATCATGGCCGGACCATACATGACAAGCACCTTTTTATCTTTTGTGTCACTCCTATATCTTCATAGACTGTAAGCTTGTTAGCAGGGCCTTCACTCCTCTTAGTATGTCATGAATTATGTGATAATCTGTATTGTCTTATTCAGTTTGTACATGTCTCTACTAAATATAGAAATTAAATAAAAAATATTATTATATATAACTCTCTTTGGCCCCCTGTAGTACAATGTCTCTCTTTTTGGTCCTCATTTAGAATAAAGTCCCCTTCTTTGGCCACCATTTATCATAATGTTCCCCTTTTGCTCCCATGGTATGATGCCCCCCTTTTTAGACAAAATTTACAATAATGTCCCCTCTTGGGGCCCCCATTTAAAATAATGTCCCCCTCCTTGGACCCCAATTAAAATAATGTCTCCCTCTGTGGCCCCTACTTAGGACAATGCCCCCTTCTTTGGCCTTTGGCTCCTATTAGGTGTCAAGTATTATACATATATATATATATATATGTATATATATATATATATATATATATATATATATATAAGTATGTAGACCACTCTTCTTTTGCAAACTGTCCCAGGTCTCCCATATGTGAAGTGTGTCTCCTCCCAAGAGCAATTTTAAGAGCAATTTAGATCCGGACTAAGCAATGAGTCCGGATCTAAATCCACAGGTGTTCAAAAGGATTTAGATCCGGACTCATTGCTGCCACTTCAGAACTCTCCAGCACTTTGCTCCCATCCATTTCTTGGTGCTTCTTGAAATATGTTTGGGGTAATTGTCCTGCTCGAAGTCCCATGACCTAGGACGCAAACCCAGCTTTCTGACAATAGACACTACATTGTGACCCAAAATCCTGTGGTAATCTTCAGATTTCATGATGCTTTGCACGCAGTCAAAGCAATGAGTGCCAGAGGCAACAAAACAACCCCAAAACATCTTTGAACGTCCACCATATATGACTGTAGGTACTGTGTTCTTTTCTTTGCAGTCCTCATTCCATTTTTGGTAAACAGTAGAATGATGTGCTTCACCAAAAAGCTCTATCTTGGTTTCATCTGTCCACAAGATGATTTCCCAAAAGGATTTAGGCTTACTCACGCACATATTGGTAAATTGTAGTCTAGCTTTTTTATGTATCTATGTCAGCAGTGGGGTCCTCCTGGGTCTCCTGCCATGGTGATTCATTTCATTCAAAAGACTACATATAGTTCACGCTGACACTGATGCACCCTGAGCATGCAGGACAGCTTGAATATCTTTGGAACTTGATTGGGGTTGCTTATCCACCATTTGGACTATCCTGCGTTGCAACCTTTCATCAATTTTTCTCGGCTGTCCACATCCAGAGAGATTAGCTACAGTGCCATGGGTTGTAAACTTCTTGATAATGTTGCGCACCATGGACAAAGGAACATCAAGATCTCTGGAGATTAATTTGTAACCTTGAGATTGTTGATATTTTTCAACAATTTTGGTTCTCAACTCCTCAGACAGTTCTCTTCTCCTCTTTGTGTTCTCCATGCTTAGTTTGGCACACACAGTCATACAATGCAAAGAATATGTAAATTTCTCACCTTTTTATCTGGTTTCAGGTATGATTTCATATTGCTCAAACCTGTTACTTGCCACAGGTGAGTTTGAATGAGCATCATATGCTTGAAACAAAGTTGTTTACCTACAACTTTGGAAAAGTGCCAACATTTTGGTTTGGCCCATTTTTGTGTGAAATTATGTCCAATTTGCCTTTTTTGTTTGTTTTTTTGTGTTGTTCCATTACATACAAATGAAATAAACATATCTATACCAACACATGTGTAATTACATTAATTTTCCAGGAGCAATACTTCATTTTCTGGAACAAATTCAAGGGTGAAAAACACTATGAAAAAAGCTTGAAATCTATGACGCTTTTTAACAATGGATAAAAGATGTTAAGTGTGTAAAGTGAGGGATCCTTTAAGCTTGGCCATGGACCCCCCGGGTCCACCCGGAGCCCCGGGGCCCCGGGCGGTAGCCCAGATTGCCCTCATTATAATCTGCCTATGGTCCTAAGTGTTCCCCGGATAGTGGCCCCGGAGCTGCGCTCACTGAGTGACAGGACACCGCTCCTGAGCTCAGCTTCGGGGCCCGCTCGCCGGAGCGGCTCATTCTCCTCGGCTCCTCAGCGTCAGCGGTCAGAGAATTACAGCTAGGGACACATAGGACATGTGAGTATAAGGATTTTATTATTTTCTTCTTATTTTACAATGGATCCCACTGATTCTGAGATTGTGTTTAGTGACATATTGTACTTCATGATAGTGGTAACCAATTTTGATACGACAATTTGGTGAAAATTTTGATAATTTTGCAATTTTCAAACTTTTAATTCCAGAGAGTTATGTCACACAAAATAGTTAATAAATAACATTTCTCATATGTTTACTTTACATCAGCACAATTTTTAAAACATTTTTTTTGTTAGGAAGTTAGAAGGTTTAAAAGTTGACCAGCGATTTCTAATTTTTCCAACAAAATTTACAAAACCATTTTTTTAGGGACCACATCACATTTGAAGTGACTTTGAGGGGCCTTTATAACAGAAAATACCCAAAAGGAACTAAAGCAATGTGGAAAGAAAAATGAACATTTTACTTTTTTTCACAAAAATTTTACTATAGCCCCAATTTTTTTATTTTCACAAGGGTAACAAGATAAAATGAACCACAAAATTTGTTGTGTAATTTCTACTGAGCATGTTGATACCCCATATGTGGGGGAAAACTATTGTTTGGGCACATGACAGGGCTCGGAAGGGAAGGAGCACCGTTTCGACTTTTTGAACGCAAAAAAGACTGAATGCCATATCACCATATTAAAATGAATGCCGTAATGTCATTACGAAAACAAAATGCCATATGAAAAAAGTGGATGCCATATCACATTTGGAGAGCCCCTGACATGCGAAAACAGCAGAAACCCCCCACAAGTGATAGCGTGACGTCTCTTACTCGAAAAAGCCCTTTTCTTTACCCTGGGAGATGGGGGACTCGGAGTCGGGTCCTGTGATGGAGAGATGGGGTGCAGCCGTGGCCCGGACCCGACCCGTGCTCAGGGCCGTCACATTAAAAGAGATGGTGTGGGCTTATCCGGGTTGAGTGGCTGATTTACGACTACGCCACCTGTGGCACCTGGTGAAGGCCACCAGCGCCGCTGCAGTCCGCTGAGGCATAGTGTTACGGCGGCCAGAGTTATTACTACTCCCCACAGGCGGAGCAAGGCCTCAGGGCAGAGGGACAGGAAGGATGGAGGGGGTAGAAGTGGAGGAAGAACGGATGCCACGTCGCGCGGTATAGCGCAGAATAAACAGTCCGGAGGCCATAGGGGTGAACTTCCAAGGCTTTACTCACATTAGAGATGGCAGAAGGAAGGCAACTCCCTGATCCCCACGGAGTCCTGCAGTCACCAGGGATGGGGGTCCGACAACCTCCGAGCAAGTCCAGCATTCAATCGGGACCCCGCACCAGAGTGTTCCTGAACTACAGACCGTATCCTCTCCTGTCTGTGTGTGTAGATAGGCCGGGTCTCCCTCTGAACTCCTCTCAGAACAAGGGCACGGGTGGCAGCTCCGCTCCTTCCGATACCCGATGGGATCCTCTGGGCCTACCAGGCTTTACCAACCAGGACATGGAGAAGCAAGGTCGGGTGTCGGGGCCGGTACCCCTCTTGCAGCCGGACTCCCTCTGAATATATCAGATGGTGAGGACAGGTGGCGTACACTGCTCCGTCTGCATCCTCCCCAGGATCCATTAGCTGTGGAGCTACACTCTTAAGCTCCGGGCCTTCTTGGTCGTGGTCCTTGACCGGGTGGAGACATTCCTCGTCTGCAACCTGCCCCTCGTCCCAAGGCTGGGGTATGAGGGCTGTGTCTCCATCCACTGCAGGTCCACACAGGATCCACGTTCAGGATGGGAGATCACAATACCTCACAGTAATTAACAGCACAAAGACCAAAACCAAAGATGGCTTTTTATTAAATATGAAATTTAAAGTGTCACTAAATTGTAAGTCCTCAACCCTCACCCACTAACTGGTTCCCCTCACTCTTGGTTCCCCAGTCTCCCTGTAACCAGGAGGGCAGCACCTGGTGCATACTAGCCCCCTCTGGTGGAGAAATGTGGTGTTGGATGCAAAGGTTGGGTCCCGACCATCACGCTGTTCTTACCTCGGAGGAGGAACACTACACTCCATTACAGAAGTGCAGCATCCCTGTGGCGGTCGAACCTTCAGGGGCGCCACAGTTCTACAGTGGGATGTGCTACATAATGAAGTTTCTCTTAAGGGGCACTTGGAAGATGTCCTTATCACCCCGGTCAGTAAAATCTTTATAGTGGTGGCAGGATGAGCCTAACCTATCTCGAGGGGTTCCCTGGGTACTTAGGGTCACTAGAACAATTACCACAGATGCGAGTCCGAGAGGGTGGGGAGCCCATCTGGGAGATATGGTAGCCCAGGGGACCTGGTCAGATATTGAAAAGGGTCTCTCCTCCAATTCAATAGAACTTCTGGCGGTAGACAAGGCGGTGAATAATTTCTTACCTTTCCTTCAGGGCCAGAATGTAAAGATCCTCTTGGATAATCTAGTTGCGGTAGCATATGTGAACCACCAGGGGAATACATGGTCAAGATCGCTGATGAGAGTGACAGATCATCTCTTCCAGATTACAGAAAGTCACCTCCTTTCCCTGATGGCCCTCCATATAATGGAAAAAGAAAACATGAGAGCAGATTTCCTAAGCTGCTATCCTCTGATGCAAGGGGAATGGGAACTAAATCAAGGAATTTTTACCCAAATAGCCGAAGATGGGAGGGCCTCCGGTCAGGTAGATCCGTTTGCCACAAAACTAAATCGGAAGACAAAGATCTTGTGTTCCCTAAATCCTCTAGCTGTGGACGCTTTCCTGATATGTTGGTATTTCAGCCTGGCGAATGACTCCTCCCCCCCTGGTTGGCTGTTCTTCTCATGGTAATAAGAAAGATCAGGGAGGAGAAGGCCAGGGTTCTGCTGATCGCACCCTTTTGGCCCAGGAGGCCCTGGTTCTCATGCCTGAGGAACATGTCCATCTCTGATCCTTGGGTTCTTCCAGAGATTCCATATCTCCTTCTCCGGGGTCCGATATTCCATCCTCAAGCAACTGGCCTCCACTTGACGGTGTGGAACTTGAAAGGACACTGCCAAATCAGAAAGGTTTTTCCAAAGGTCTAGTAACCATCCTGCACAGCAGAAAACCTGTTACAACCCAGATTTATGCCACAAGTTGGAGAAAGTTTTTGTCTTTCTCTGGTTCTGGGGTTGATGGGGAAGGGGTGCCAATAGGACAAATCTTTGGAGTTTTTACAAAAAGGTCTTGAACTAGGGTTATCCACCAGCACCCTTAAAGTACAGATTTCTGCCTTGGGTGCCCTATATAGCTGTGATGTAGCTTGTAGCTACTGGGTTTCTCGGTTCATTAAGGCAGCTTTTAGATCTAGACTCATTATTAAAAGCAGCTTGGTTCCCTGGGATTTAAATTTGGTTCTAAAGGCCTTGACTAGCTCGCCGTTTGAGCTAATAGTCAGCAACCCTTAAATCCCTCTCTCTTAAGACCGCTTTAATATCTTTAACCTCGGCCAGGAGCATTAGTGACATCCAGACCCTGTCTATGGCCTCGCCGTTTACTCAAATTCTGGATGATAGGCAGGATCTGGTCTAAAAATCACTCTCTCTCCCTAAGGTAGCTACTCGTTTCCACAGACTTCAGGAAGTCCTCCTACCCTCCTTTTGTCCACATCCTAGTAACCAGAAAGAGGTGGAGTTACATACGTTAGAAGTGAGGAGATGTGTGGTTAGGTATTTCTCTATCATATACAGTATAGACCAAAAGTTTGGACACACCTTCGCATTTAAAGATTTTTCTGTATTTTCTTGACTATGGAAATTGTACATTCACACTGAAGGCATCAAAACTATGGATTAACACATGTGGAATTATATATTTAACAAAAAAAGTGTGAAACAACTGGGTTCAGGTCTGGTGACTGTGGAGGCCAGGTTATCTGGCATAGCACCCCATCACTCTCCTTCTTGGTCAAATAGCCCTTACACAGCCTGGAGGTGTGTTTGGGGTCATTGTCCTGTTGAAAAATAAATGATGGTCCAATTAAACGCAAACCAGATGGAATAGCATGCCGCTGCAAGATGCTGTGGTAGCCATGCTGGTTCAGTATGCCTTCAATTTTGAATAAATCCCCAACCGTGTCACCAGCAAAGCACCCCCACACCATCACACCTCCTCCTCCATGCTTCACGGTGGGAACCAGGCATGTAGAGTCCATCCGTTCACCTTTTCTGCGTCGCACAAAGACACGGTGGTTGGAACCAAAGATCTCAAATTTGGACTCATCAGACCAAAGCACAGATTTCCACTGGTCTAATGTCCATTTCTTGTGTTCTTTAGCCCAAACAAGTCTCTTCTGCTTTTTGCCCGTCCTTAGCAGTGGTTTCCTAGCAGCTATTTTACCATGAAGGCCTGCTGCACAAAGTCTCCTCTTAACAGTTGTTGAAGAGATGTGTCTGCTGCTAGAACTCTGTGTGGCATTGAACTGGTCTCTAATCTGAGCTGCTGTTAAACTGCGATTTCTGAAGCTGGTGACTCGGATAAACTTATCCTCAGAAGCAGAGGTGACTCTTGGTCTTCCTTTCCTGGGGCGGTCCTCATGTGAGCCAGTTTCTTTGTAGCGCTTGATGGTTTTTGCAACTGCACTTGGGGACACTTTCAAAGTTTTCCCAATTTTTCGGACTGACTGACCTTCATTTCTTAAAGTAATGATGGCCACTCGTTTTTCTTTACTTAGCTGCTTTTTTCTTGCCATAATACAAATTCTAACAGTCTATTCAGTAGGACTATCAGCTGTGTATCCACCAGACTTCTGCACAACACAACTGATGGTCCCAACCCCATTTATAAGGCAAGAAATCCCACTTATTAAACCTGACAAGGCATACCTGTGAAGTGAAAACAATGTCCGGTGACTACCTCTTGAAGCTCATCAAGAGAATGCTAAGAGTGTGCAAAGCAGTCATCAAAGCAAAAGGTGGCTACTTTGAAGAACCTAGAATATAAGACATATTTTCAGTTGTTTCACACTTTTTTGTTAAGTATATAATTCCACATGTGTTAATTCATAGTTTTGATGCCTTCAGTGTGAATGTACAATTTTCATAGTCATGAAAATACAGAAGAATCTTTAAATGAGAAGATGTGTCCAAACTTTTGGTCTGTACATCTAGCGGCGAGGAAGTGCCAGAAGGGCTGAAGGCTCATCCCACCCCACCCCTCCTGGGCTGAGAAGACAGGTGTCTCGATAGAAGACATATGTAAGGCTGCTACCTGGTCCTGTCCCTCTACATTCCATAGACACGATAGGTTAGATATGGGTGTATCGGCTGACCTCACCTTTGGGAGAAGAGTGTTCCAGGCTGTGGTCCTTCAATAGATTACTTCATCTCTGTAATTCTCTCGTGGTGCTGTCATGGTCGACCGATAAAATCTTAAATTACATACCGGTAATGGAATTTTTTGGAGACCATGACAGCACCCTTATATTTCCTCCTTTCACGTTTGTGGGAACACTCCCCTTTTATTAATTATAATATCACACTCAATAGGTGTCGTCTGGTATGGCAATTTTGTGATTGTTTGCTGTGTTTATTAACCTGGCGGTCCTCTCAATGCTCTGTAATCCCAACTGAGGCGGGAGAGAGGTGGCGCCCTTTTAAGCCTGTAGGTTTCCTCTCCTTGGTGGGCGGATCCCCTCTCTCGTGGTGCTGTCTCTGAAAAATCCCGTTACCGGTAAGTAACTTACGACTATACATTTGATGGAGCAATCAAAAAGTTGTACCCCAAAATGGTATTAAAAACGGTCTTAGAAAATTGAAACACAAGCCAAACAATTTGTTTGCAAAGTTTAGAATTTTTTAAAAGCAGTAAAATGTTTTCGTTTTCTTCTGCACCATTTCACTTTATTTGGAATTCATTGCCCTTTTTTTTCTATATGTTGCACAGTAAAGTGAATGGCGTCTTTCAAAAATGCTGTAATTTTGTCCCACAAAGTACACCTCAACCCTGCTGTATTGAATAGTGTCTGTGTTATTCACTATGTGATATGTGTTTTTTTATTGTATACTAATGTATAGTGACTAGTGATGATTGAGCGTGTTCTATGAACCCATTCAGCGAGCACACTGTCTAACAGCCGTGACACTTGCAGGCACGGCGACCTTAAAAGAAATGCAGAGCATGCCAAAATACTCGGCGAGCACCTGAGCGTGCTCGCCGAAGGGGTTGATAGAACACGCTCGATCATCACTAATAGTGACCAGATGCCTCTAAGGAATCTTTTTTGGCCTCTGTTTTACTGGTGCTTGAAGTGCAAATTTTTGTAGCTCTAATGATTAAGTAATATGCAACTATGTGAACTGCAATTGCCAATTAACAATTTAAGGGTATCCATCAGATATACCCCTCCCTCCAATTCCCATTCATGACCATGCAGGATTTGGAAAGCTAAATCCATAGACACCTCTATATCTTTTATCTGTTGCTGCATTTCTGAGTGCTCTGGGTGTAACGGAGCACTAACCAAGCCTCAGCCTTCCAAGGTTGCTTCCCTGCCCAGCACCAGCCTCTTTATCTTGATTGATAGCTCACTGTCAGTTTTTTGGGACGTCAGGCACCAAGCAAGGAAAATCAGTGAGCTAGACACTAGCACTGGGAACTTTCCCTCCGTACATAAACAAAACATAAACCAAAAAAAAAGCAATTTGGCACGTTACTTAATTTATGTAGATTTATAGAATGAAATGTTGGATTTCGTACGAGCTCGATCCATGTTTTTCACAGAGCTCATATCTATTATAGTCTAGGGCTGTTCACATATTTCTGTGGACCGCGTATTTTTCACCGAAACACGTTGACCTGTCGGACTTTGATCCAAATCAAAGTTTAGAGCTTCTCGGATGCAAAACAAAGCTGATGAAAGTCTGAATGAGGCCTTACTCTATTATTTATTTTTTAAGCAGCGTTCATTCCAGGCTGTTGTACACATGAAGAGGGTTTACACACCTAAAATACATATATAAAACACAGAAACAAGCTACCATTGACAGACTAGTATGGAGGGAGACACTGCCACTACGATCTAACAGTGTGGATTCTGGTATCTCGCTCCTTCCCTCAGGGTGTATTCCAAAAGCCTCCTCCAATAAGCAAGTTCTGGACAAGCTGCAGGTGGAGAGGGAGCGCGGGATTACGGTGAAGGCCCTGACTGTGTCTCTGTTTTACACTTACGAGGGAAAGAAGTATCTCCTGAACCTGATCAACACTCCGGTGAGTGTGACGTTTCTTCTTGATTTGTTTCTCTGTGGTCTTGTTGCGGATGTTCAACTGGTCACGGCGGTCGCGTGACCTGTCACATAACTAAATGATGTCATGGAAGGTCCTTTCACACCACCGCGAGCCGTACAAGAGATCGGACGCAGTGGAGAAAAGACCGGGGGCCATCAGAAGGTAAGTATAATGTTATTTTCTCCAATTCCCTCCATGACAGCACACCTGGAGGTAGCCTCCCCATCCTAATTAGGGACAGGAAAACAAGAGGTTAAATAGCCCCTTCCCGCTACAATCCCCAGTGTTTTCCTGTCCCTATGGGATGAAGAGGTTACCTGGGGTGCCTGCAGCCGGCAAGCAGGGCCCTATTAAATTTACCTGCCGGGCTGCAGGGAGCGATCGCCTCCGACCTTCCTTCCTTTGCAGCTCCCGTGTCTCCTTGAGAGCGGGACCCCCCACACACACACTCGCCTGCGTGTAAAGCCGAGTAGGGTTTTGGGGGCTGGGGGCCTCCTGTAGCTCCCCGGCCGGAGTCTCCTCTGTCCTCCATGGCGGCGTGCCGGAAGTCAGGCTTTTGGCCAGCGGGACGTCACTTCTAGTGCGTTCCACCGTGGAACGCATGGGGCCGCGGCGGGAAATTCAAAAGGAGAAGCCGCGGTTTGCCCTGAAAATGAGGATCCTTCACCAGATAGATGAAAATTTGGCACTGGATCTCGGTCTCCCCTATAAAAGACCCAGATGAGAAGACTCCATTAAGGTAGGACAGAATATTCTGCTACTATGGAGGGTGCTGTTCCAAAGCCTGCGTCTGCAGAGTCCAGCGCTAACTCGGCCCCAGTAAGTACTAGGTCCTAGGTTATTCCCCACTCTCTTTTGAGCAGGATCCTAAATATATTTTAAATCTCCCCTTTTTTTATTTTTAATTTAGGGAGACAAGGATCCGGCACCGACAGTGGGAGAAAGCACTACAGTTCGCAAATGTGCCATCTGTATAAAAAAGCTGGCTTCAGGGCATAAGAAACCCCTATGCTGGAAATGCACTGACAACATTGTGAAGGAAGAACAGCCTTCCCTTATGGAAGAAGTCAGGGGAATGGTTCGGCAGGAAATACAATCTTCCCTAGCCTCCTTCTCACAAGCCAGAGCTGAAGGTCCATCTCCCCCCAAAAGGAGAAAATATACGGTTAGGGAGACCTCTGATTCAGAATTAGGGTCTATGGAGGAACCGGAAGAAGGGGTCCTAAGTGAAGATCATGAGGAAGATAGGAAATATTATTTTTCGTCTGAGAATATGGAGGAATTGTTGTCGCAGGTGAGAGACACGATGCAGGTGGAAGAGGAGAAGGAAACCCGTACAGTTCAGGATGAAATGTTTGGCGGTCTGAAATCCAAGAAGAAGGTAGTGTTCCCTGTGCATGACAACATTTGGAGTCTTATTTTGGATGAATGGGAGTCACCTGAGAAAAGGCTTAGTATGGCAGGAGAAATGAAGGATAGATTCCCTCTAGATGAAAAGGCGGCTAAGCTATGGATGGAAGTCCCGAAGGTTGATGTACAGGTGGCAAGGGTTGCGAAGAAAACAACCCTTCCCTTTGAAGACTCGTCACAGCTCAAAAATCCTATGGATAGGAAGATGGACAGCCTTTTAAGGAAGGCATGGGAAACATCGGCGGCTTCACTGAAGACTAATATCGCTTCAACTTGTGTAGCTCGTTCCATGTTCCTCTGGCTCCAACAACTAGAGGAACATCTCTGGAAAGGTACCACTCAAGAGGACCTCCTAGCATCTCTTCCTTTTCTGCAGAAGGCCACTGGATTCCTAGCGGATGCCTTGGAGGAGTCGGTCAAGATTGCGGCAAGATCGGCAGCATTATCAAATTCTATGAGAAGAGCTCTGTGGTTGAAGATGTGGAGTGGGGACAACGCATCAAAATCTAAGCTTTGTTCCATTCCATTTAAAGGAGAGTATATGTTTGGGGCGGTGCTAGACGAGTTGTTGGAGAAAGCATGAGACAAGAAGAAGTCTCTGCCAGAGCCAAAGAATCCAAAAAGTTTCAGAAAGAGACCATTTCTTCTCCCTCAACAACAACAGCAGCAAGCATTTCAGTACAGAGGCAAGGGTAAAACTGGTCGCTGGAGTTACACAAAAGGGGGAAGAGGTAGGAATATCTTTCAAGGTTCTAGGCAGGACAGACAATGACGCCAAGAAGGTAGGAGGCAGAATTGCAAGCTTCCTTCCTCAATGGCAGCTTATTGATTGGAAAAGGATTTGTCGTGGCAACAGTAGACCAGCCAGAGGCTTACTACCATGTGCCAATTCATCCGGATTACAGAAAATTTCTCAGATTTGCTGTAACTCAGAACTGAGAGGTACTTCATTTTCAATTCAATGTACTCCCCTTCGGCATTTCGTCAGCACCCCGCCTGTTTACAAAGATCATGGCAGAGGTAGTAGGTTTATCTAAGGAAACTGAATATCTGCATCGTCCCATATTTAGACAATTTTTTGGTGATGGTTCCCTCGGTTTCAAGTTTGGAAAGAGACCTCCAGATGACCCTCCAGATCCTGGAATCCTTGGGATGGTTGATAAACTACCAAAAGTCAGATCTGATTCCCTCCACCAGGAAGACCTCCTTGGCAATTCTCCTGGATTCTCAGCAACAAGCCTCTTTTCTGCCAAAAGAGAAGCAGATTCAGTTGAGGTCGAAAGTTTATGCACTAAAGAACCAGAGAGGAGTGTCATTAAGATTCGCCATGTCCGTCCTCGGGTCCATGACCTCATTTATTTAGGCGGTACCTTGGGCTCAAGCGCATTCAAGGGTCCTTCAAAACTACATCCTTTCCTGTTGGGACAGATCTCCAAGTTCCCTCTCCAACAGAATTCATCTGCCAGAGAAGGTGAAAGCATCTTTAAATTGGTGGCTCTGTCCAGGAAATCTGGAGAAAAGTTCAGCATGGATTCAACTTCCCTTGTTATCCGTCAAAACAGACGCAAGCAAAAGAGGATGGGGAGCAGTAGTCTCCCACGTGGCCTTCCAAGGGGTCTGGTCGCAAGAAATAGCAGAGCAGTACTCAAACTTAAGAGAAATGAAAGTGGTGGAAGAAACCCTATGGGCAGCCACTACTGTGCTTCAGGGGTCGAATGTCAGAGTCTACTCGGACAATATGACAACTATAGTCCACTTGAGACATCAGGGAAGTACAAGAAACAGGAGGTTACAGATGATCTCCGAAAGGATCTTCCACTGGGCGGAGCATAATCTACTATCCTTATCGGCTCTGCATCTGAGGGGCTCCGACAACTATCATGCAGATCTTCTGAGCAGAAAATACATTCATCCAGGGGAGTGGAGCATGAACTCGAAGATATTTCAGATGATTGTTCAAAAGTGGGAATACCCAGATGTGGACCTGTTTGCGAACCAGGAAAACGCAAAAGTAAGAGCCTTTTTCTCTTTGAAACCCGAGGATTCAGCAACCGGGATAGATGCATTCGCTCACCCTTGGAAAGTTGGGCTCGCTAATGCTTTTCCCCTGATTCTGTTAATACCAAGGACTTTACAAAAAATCAGGTCGGAAGGGCTCAAGACTATCCTAATAGCTCCAATGTGGCCAAAAAGAGCATGGTTCGGAACATTGAGCAGTCTAAGAATGGATGATCCATTGATGCTTCCTCGAATCCACGATCTGCTGCATTAGGGCCAGATTTTCCATCCGGCCCCTCAGAATTTGGCTCTAGCAGCTTGGCTTCTGAGACCGCCCTCTGAAAAGCCAGAGGCTTCTCAGTACAGGTGATCCAAATGTGGCGCCCTGCTGTGCATTGGTGTCACAGAACCCAGAAGGGTGCATGGATGGATTTCTCCACAAGAGGCCCTCACTAGATACAAACACCTCTACCTTCCAACTCATACCAGCAGAGGGAGCCCAGATAGGGATATATATAGGGAAGGTGGAGCCAGGCAGCTCAGTTGATTAGTGAGTGCTCAGAGTCAGAGCAGAGCAGGCAGGCTGAGAGAGAGCCTGAGAGTGTGCCGACACTCAGATAGCGGTGAAGACGCAGCACGTCAGCTGCCTAGTAGTGAGGGCCCCGAGTGTGGCCGACGGCAAGGAGAAAAAGGGGAGTGAAACCAAGGGGGCAGAGGAGCACAATAAGCTCACCCCATTATATCTACCGGACACCGGATCCGCGCCTACAGGGACCCTTTACACCCAGTGGGGACAACCGGAATCCCAGGAGGACTACAAGTCCCTGACAAACCTGAAGGCTAGACACACACAGGATCAGGAACCACGAAGGCCCCGACGTCCAGGGAAAGTGGTTACCAACCAGAGGTCCTATTTCTGAGCATCTGGTGAAGTAAAAGCAGGACACATAAGCTAGGCCCAGTTGCAGGCTGGCCAGGAGCATACATAGGGACAGACACGGATCAGGAGGCCCTATACCTGCTCCCTGGGGAGAAGTCCAAAAGTGCGCCCTTCATCTGGAGTACCCTGGACCGTACCTAACAGCTGTACCAGTAAAGGAAATGAAGCAAATCCCCTGTCTCTGTCCGTTACTCCTGCTGTGCCATCGCTTTCCCTGCACCACAATGCTCAGCGCAACCTGCATCATTTATACTGCCCTGAGGCCTGCTCCACCTGTGGGGAGCCGTTCCATCTCAAGCTGTCCTGACATCTGCCTCAGAGGACTGTTGCAGCGCTGGTGATCCTCACCAGACACCACAGGTGGCGTCACAACAAATTCCGTACAAATAATTCCTTTTGGCACTGACCGCCCTGGGCCAGCCACCGCGATAATCCCCGCAGGCAGTCTTAGGCCCGGCTGCCGGGTGCCCCGCGACACCCCTGGGGGCGAGTCACATACACTGCAGAAAAGCAGAAAACCAGTCACAATTTCCATCTATGGAAAAATCTAGAAAGCTTTCAAGCTATGGTATGAGCCTCGTCCATTAGATCCCTTTCGGCCTGACGTGGCCAGAATCTTGGATTTCCTACAGAACGGTCTGTCTAAAGGATTAAGACCAAGCACGCTGAAGGTCCAAGTCTCGCCTTTAAGTTCCTATTTTGATGCTGATTTGGCCCAAAACAGATGGATTAAGAGGTTCATGATAGCTGCTTCTTGGATTAATCCAACAAGAGCTAAAATAGTTCCACCTTGGGATCTCAATGTAGTTCTTAGAGGCCTAACTATGCATCCTTTCGAGCCAATAGCCGAGGCACACATAGACAAATTGTCTTGGAAAGCGGCATTGCTTATAGCTCTGACTACAGCCAGAAGAGTGAGTGAAATCCAAGCCCTGTCTATCAGAGAGACTTATTGTCGTATTTTGGAGGACAGGATCATCCTCCAGTTGGATCCTTCTTTTCTACCTAAAGTGTCGTCTAATTTTCATATGTCTCAGCCAATAATTCTTCCGTCATTCTGTCAAAATCCATCAAATAGCAAGGAAGAAGAATTCCACGCGTTGGATGTAAGAAGGACTATAATCCGCTATTTGAGGCAGACTGAAACCTGGAGGAAGGATCAGAACCTATTTGTCCAATATGGAAGCCCCAATAAAGGAAAGAAAATTGCAAAAATATGCTAGCAAATTGGATTAAGAAAGCAATTTGTGAAACATACATAGTTCAAGATTTGCCTCCTCTGAAATCCTTGAAAGCTCTTTCTACTAGAGCTATGTGGGTCTCCTGGGCAGAAAAAGCTAGTGCATCCATTGAGCAGATTTGCAGGGCAGCTACATGGTCGTCTGTCCATACCTTTGCTAAACATTATAGACTAGATGTAATATCTAATAGAGACTTAGCATTTGGAAGGAAAGTCCTTCAGGCTGTTGTCGCTCCCTAAAATTCATTCTTTGGTATTACTCCAGATGTGCTGTCATGGAGGGGATTGGAGAAAATAGAATTAGACTTACCAGTAATTCGGTTTCTAAGACCCTCCACAACAGCATGGGTAGTTCCCTCCATTTCTTTGATTGGAAAAATCCTTAGTGTTAATAAATATTTAGAGCATTCATACTGTGTGGTCCTTTGAAAACACTGGGGATTGTAGCAGGGAGGGGCTATTTAACATCTTGTTTTCCTGTCCCTAATTAGGATGGGGAGGCTACCTCCAGGTGTGCTGTCGTGGAGGGTCTTAGAAACAGAATTACCGGTAAGTCTAATTCTATTTTTTTTTTTTTACCATTTTTATTCTTTTTTTCAACTATTAACTTGTTCACACTATATAAATACATGCCGGTTGCAAGGATTTATATAGTGTGACCAAGTTGTCAAGCACTTTCCAAGTGATGCTAAAATCGCTTGGAAAGCGGTTGACAACCCGCATGCGGACATGCATGTGAAAAATGCTTCACTTACGTTTGTCCCTGGCAGGAAAAATGCATGTAAAATCTGCATGCGTTTTTTCTGCCAGGGAGATGCAGAAACACTCAGGAAAAATCCGGAGCATTTCTGCATCGTGGGCATGTGGCGCCCCTGAGGGTTCAGTCGCCACAGAGGTACTGCACCTCACCCAGAGGTGTGGTGTCTCCCTTCACTCAGGTAAGATGGGAGTGCTGCAGAGAACCCCCCAAAACACCTGCATCCAACATTACACTGCTTCAGACCGGCTGGAAGGGCAACATGCAGAGCGCAGCTGCTGAGCCCTGTCCCTGGCTGGAGTGGGGGAAACCCAAAGGTAGGGGGAACCAGTAGTGGGTGTGGGTGGAGGAAGCAGTTAGAAGGAGCACACAGTAGGTATATAATGGGAAGCAATCTTAGGGTGGCAGTTCAGAACAGAATGGTCAGTCAGTACAGTACAGACGGTCAGTGAGGACTGTCTGGGAGCAGAGGCTCAGCAGGAGCTCTGCTCCACAAGAAGGGCCCGGGATAGAGGCCCCGGAGGGGAGAAGGGAGTAGGCTCCATTCTAAGAAGGGATCCCAGGGGTACGGCGCGTGCAGGACAGCACCCATACGCCCCGCATCTGTCAGAAGACAGAGGGATCGGTTGCCCCATTCTAATCTCCAGGGGGTCAGGTTGGTCCTGGATCCGACGTACAGGAAGGACTTCAGCATACCCGAGCGGGATTGAGAGTGGGCAGCGCAGGGCAGCAGGGAGAAGGACCTAGTGTGAAGACGGTCAAAGTAGGAACACGAGAAAGTGGGGTTCTGCCAAGCATTCCTAAACTTCCTGAGGAAGGATTGAACCCCTGCCAGGGTGAACACGGCGCAACGTGGGAGGCCTTCACCTGTAACTTGCACTTGTGTGTTTCCTGAAGAACTGTGAATTAAAATCTTGGACGACTGCACTGAGTTGCCTCCGTCTATTCCTTCACTGGTGCCATTTCCCTCCCTGCACTACAACGCCCAGTGCACCCTCCATCTATTTACACTGCCCTGAGGCCCACTCCACCTGTGGGGAGCCGTTCCATCTCTAGCTGCCCTAACATCTGCCTCAGAGGACTGTTGCAGCGCTGGTGATCCTCACCAGACACCACAGGTGGCTTCACGACAAATCCTATAAATAATCCCTTTTGCACTGACCCCCCCGGGCCAGCCACCGTGATATTCCCCAAAGCAGCCATACGACCCGGCTGCCGTGTGCCCCGCGGCCCAGGGGGCAGCGAGTCACCACTTGGCGTCACGAACAGGATATGTGACCAGCCTGCCATCTGCGGGTAATGTGCGCCTAAAGAAGTGTTTTCTGCCTTGAATGTGGCGCCCGCCCCAGAAGAACGGGCGCCATTATGTGCGTGCTAAAGAACAACAGAATGGAACCTCCCGTCGTGGGCCGGGTCCCAGAATGGCTCCAAAAGCAGGCCCTGCCCCTTGCAACAGTGACTGTCCGTATAGATGTGTCCGTCAAAGCGGGGAGGCCGACACATTGAGTGACCGACAGCAAAGTGCCATGGGACCGCCCCCGAAAGAGGAGAGGCGGTGGAGAGAAGCTGCGTAAAGACCGGGAGGTGTCAGGCCGAGCTGACGCAGTCGCGGGAGCAGGTCGGAGTGATGTCCCTGTCCCAAGTGCGGCTGGCGCTGCTCCATCCCTGGTCCCCCTGCAGCCCGAGGCTGATGACCAGGCTGGGTCAGCCTGCAGAAACCAGGGGTTCCCCCGGAGGGGGCCCCACTGTTAAACTGTTTTAGTTAACTGGACTGTACATAAGTTGCCCGGAAGGGTGCAGTTGACTTCATGTTTGCTACCCAGTTACCCGTCAGGGTACAGAGACTGACAGGCTGAGGACTGTGAGAAGCCGGACGTTGACATTGTACATAGTTTAGCACTTCTTAAAGTGCATCCTATTGGTTTTATAATTACAAATATACCTCAGAACAAAAACCCGTTTGGCGTGGCGGAAGACGAGGTCCAGGATTGGATCGTCTATGCCCTGCAGCCATGCCCAGGGCCTACGTTGAGGGTTTGTGGACGGGTCCCTCATGCTGCTACTGTTGCACCCTGGTGCTGGAACTGTCTTGAAAATTGTTTTATATGACAATACTCTTATGATGTTTTATAATGTAACCAGTAACGTTAAAAGAAATGTGCCTCCCATAAAGGGAAGAAATGTTGTTTTATGGTCAAATGTGCTGATGCATCTTAAAAATTTTGCATGTCAGTTATGCCTGGTTTTGCTCTGTTCCAGCCCGCGGACGTGCTGTGTTTTACCGGGGGGGGGAATGTGGCGCCCCTGAGTGTTCAGTCGCCACAGTGGTACTGCACCTCACCCAGAGGTATGGTGTCTCCCTTCACTCAGGTAAGATGGGAGTGCTGCACAGAACCCCCCAAAACACCTGCATCCAACATGCAGAGTGCAGCTGCTGAGCCCTGTCCCTGGCTGGAGTGGGGGGAACCCAAAGGTAGGGGGAACCAGTAGTGGGTGTGGGTGGAGGAAGCCGTTAGAGGGAGCACTTATACAGTAGGTATATAATGGGAAGCCATCTTAGGGTGGCAGTTCAGAACAGAATGGTCAGTCAGTCTACCATTGGGCCCTATAAGACGTTCTTCATCTCCCGTTGCAGTGGGGTTTTTATTTGTCAAAAAAAAAGACTGGGGGTTGCGCCCCCGCCTTGATTTTCGCGAGTTTAATCGGATCACGGTCTGGGATGCATATCCTCTCCCTCTCATCCCCGACCTCTTTAGAAAAAAATTTGGCTCCTACGATTTGATTAAACTAGACCTCAGGGGGGCTTATAATCTCATTCACATTGAGGAGATGAGTGGAAGATGGCCTTCAATACTCCTGAGGGGCACTATGAAAAGCTTGTGATGGCATTTGGGTTGACTAATGCTCCCGCTTTCTTTCAACACTGTTAGTGACATTTTTAGTCATCTGGCAGGTAGATCACAACAAACCAATCTTGATGATATATTAATTTACTTACCTCCAGTCACATCAGGTACATATCAGGCAGGTCTTACAGATACTCAAAGATAATAAATTATTTGTCAAACCAGAGAAATGTATGTTCTCAGGGTTAGTTCTTATCATTCACCGTTTTTGCATGGATCTGGCCAAAGTCCGGACGGTACTGGATTGGTATTATATTCAAGACTTAAAGGCATTACAAAGTTTTTTGGGTTTCGCCAGCTACTACTGTAAGTTCATCAAAAACTTTTCGGTAGTGGCCAAACCTCTGATGGACGATTTTGCCAAATAGAAAAAAAAAATTAAGATTTTATTATTTTACTTTCCATTCTTGTAGCTAAACACAATCCAGCTAAGTTTAAAATTGAAATGAAGCCCCTGTACCCCCCTCTCTAGGTGCTTCTGTACCAAGTCTTCCCTGGTCCAGGATGGTCTCTAGATCACAGGCTCCAGCAATAACCTATTGACACATGATTGTGGCAGCCCTCACGTGCTGATATATCACAGTGCCAATAGAAGTGGGAAGCGGCACAGAAATCACAAAATAAAGGCAGTGTTTGTGGTAATGCAAGAATCCAGCAAGCAGAGTAATCCACACGTCATACAACAGCCCAACATGGATGATGAAAAGCTGCGTCTTCAGGCATCTGTGTAAGAACATCACATTTTTGTTTTCCTTCCAGAATAAGCACCAAATGGAATAGCTGAATGCCAGGATACACCCTGCAGTTTTCTCCGGATAATGCTGTGGAGACTTTTCACAACACATCTAATAATTGTGAACCTTCCACTCACATGTTTATTATCTTGTCCGCTGGTCAGACTGAGGGGGATGAAAGCTGGACAAGGGATGAAGAATGATCCTTATTACATATAATGGGTGCACTGAGCGATTGTGAAAAGTCGCAGAGGACTGAGAGCAGAAGGGCAGAGGGTTTCCTCTTCCTCACAGGGACCAGCACAGAAGCCGGAGCAGAAGGGCAGAGGGTTTCCTCTTCCTCACAAGGACCAGCACAGAAGCCGGAGCAGAAGGGGAGACAAGGGCTGAGCCACTTACACAGACAGAAAGCTGAGGAGAGGAGGGCATGTTATTACTCCAGGATCCGCTCCATTCATTCCCTATGTGGCATTCAAGCGCTGGGCTCGGCTTTTCCGGAGCCCCATAGAGAATGAATGGAGCTGCAGTTGATCCCTGACTTTCCACTCCTTCCCGATCAGACGATAGCTCGCAGCGGTCAGACCCCATGATCAGTAAGTGATCACCGAGCCTGTGGATAAGTGATAACTTGTTTTCTACAGACATCCCCTTTAAGTAATGGAGCATGCCAGCAGAGAAGGTGGGAGGAGGCGCTGGTTACAGGGGAAACTTTACCTCTGGAGGCCGCATTTAGGGCATGTGAGGGGCGGACACTTCCCATATTCATCATTACTGAACCCCCGCTCTGTGCGGCTCTTATCTGAGCTGCAGGAGAGGCAGCAGTTACTAATCAGCCGCTCTCTGTTCACTTGCAGCCGTCCGAGCTCTCCTGTGCCTGTTAGGGGTGAAGTTCGGGTCCTTCGAGGCATCTACTATGCAGCCTGCACAGCAGATCACAGCCCGAGCACAGCGTCTCCGGGTAAATCTCCACCTTGTGAGTTGCTTCTTGTGCAGCAGCCCCATGCAAGTTGCTCTGCTCTCCTCGGCCTGCTCCTGCTGAATACTGAGCTCCTCTGCCCAATCTAGGAGCTCAATAGCCCTGATCACGTCAGTGGTAGCTCAGCGCTGCTGGATCAGATTTAGAAATGGCAAACTAATCAGCCCTGGGTATTTCTAATATGTGCAGAGCAGGCGACATAAGTCTGACCGGTGTCCTCATAGACCTTTCCTCAGCCGGGGTCTAATAGGAGCAGTAAAATGGCCGTCATGGGGTCCATTGTTAGATCTCAGCTGCCATAGAAACTCATTGGCACCATGATCATGCCTCCCTCTCCTGTCTAAAGTGCCTAAATGCTGTGGAAGCCCCCTACTGTGTCATACAATGGATTAAGCTGCCAGGATCAAGGTTGGCTCCACTGTGGGCAGCTGAGGCAGGAGCAGGACTGTGTTACACAGCCACACTTCTGCCGCAGATCTTGTAAGGACCTGCCTGATGATAATGTGTCCTATAGAGCAGGTCTTGGTACCGGACTGCCCTGTACATATTTACCACTAGCTGGGAACCAGTTACTTACAAGGTCTAGTTTCGAATGTGTTTCCAGGATCTGTAGTTATCAGCATTTTATCCTTAAGGCCGAGTTATAATATCACTGTAACACTCTAGCCCTGTACCTGTATACCTGCCCTGTGTGCTACACAAAAGTATATAACAAAATGTGTGTACACAGATATCTATCTCCTGAATGGTATTACTGCTAGATCTCCTGTACATAGAAATATGAGGTTCTTAGCGCACATTTTGAGCAAATTGTGCGAGCCCATCTGCCAACGTCAAGGCGACCTCTTCAGATGGGTCCCTACACTAACATTACACTAACTTACTAACTGGGACTAGTTTTTTGTATTATTATTATTACCACCATTTTTACTATTTATTATTATTGCATTAATGCAATTAATTGTAACTGTTATAAAACAAATTAAAAAAATGTAATTCTAATTTTTTTTTATTAATCTTGTGAATCTAATAATGGTATTACTAAAATCCCTATGCCTAAAGCTGTTGATCCAGAAGAAGGCAAAAACCCCAGGACACCTTCAGCCAATTTGTGTCACAGGGGAAAAATTCCTTCTTGACCCCGGGAAAAGGCGATCAGTCCTAGGACCCTGGATCAAACCTAATAATGTTATTACAAGTTATATAATATTACACTAATTATTGTACTACTGGAGTTATTTTAATTTGTTTTTATAAATCTATTTGATATGGTTATTATTACATTGTGCTATCTTATTACAGTATTATTCTTCTTTCCTTTCACTACTAATACTGCCCTTTACCTACAGTGTTGATCCAGAAGAAGGCAAAAACCCCAGGACACCTTCAGCCAATTTATGTCACAGGGGAAAAATTCCTTCTTGACCCCGGGAAAAGGCGATCAGTCCTAGGACCCTGGATCAAACCTATTAATGTTATTACAAGTTATATAATATTACACTAATTATTGTACTACTGGAGTTATTTTAATTTGTTTTTATAAATCTATTTGATATGGTTATTATTACATTGTGCTATCTTATTACAGTATTATTCTTCTTTCCTATCACTACTAATACTGCCCTATACCTACAGTGTTGATCCAGAAGAAGGCAAAAACCCCAGGACACCTTCAGCCAATTTGTGTCACAGGGGAAAAATTCCTTCTTGACCCCGAGAAAAGGCGATCAGTCCTAGGACCCTGGATCACACTGCTATTCTACCTACTACTATTACTACTGTTATTTTATTACTTTCTTACTATTATCACTAGTATTATTACTCATATTACACTAATACGGATATACTACCACTATATTACTACCATCCCTTTCCCCCTAGGGATCTTAAGGTGCAGTTCTGTCCTCCTCCTCCTATTCTGTCCTCCTCCTCTTCCATCCTCCTCCACTTTCGTCCTCCTCCTCTTCCGTCCTCTTCCTCTTCCGTCCTCCTCCTCTTCTGTCCTCCTCCTCTTCCGTCCTCCTCCTCTTCCGTCCTCCTTCTCTTCCGTCCTCCTCCTCTTCTGTCCTCCGCCTCTTCCGTCCTCCGCCTCTTCTGTCCTCCGCCTCTTCCGTCCTCTGCCTTTTCTGTCCTCCGCCTCTTTCGTCCTCTTCCTCTTCCGTCCTCTTCCTCTTACGTCCTCCTCCTCTTCGGTCCTCCTCATCTTCCGTCCTCCTCCTCTTCCGTCCTCCTTCTCTTCCGTCCTCCGCCTCTTCCGTCCTCCGCCTCTTCTGTCCTCTGCCTCTTCCATCCTCCGCCTCTTCCGTCCTCCGCCTCTTCCGTCCTCCTTCTCTTCCATCCTCCTCCTCTTCCGTCCTCCTCCTTTTCCGTCCTCCTCCTCTTCTGTCCTCCTCCTCTTCCATCCTCCGCCTCTTCCGTCCTCCATCTCTTCCGTCCTCCGCCTCTTCCGTCCTCTTCCTCTTCCGTCCTCCTCCTGAGACGTAATAAATAGCATTAAAGCTGCAGTAATTATTTATATTATATATACACACTGCTCAAAAAAATAAAGGGAACACTCAAATAACACATCCTAGATCTGAATGAATGAAATATTCTCATTGAATACTTTGTTCTGTACAAAGTTGAATGTGTTGACAACAAAATCACACAAAAATCATCAATGGAAATCAAATTTATTAACCAATGGAGGCCTGGATTCGGAGTCACCCCCAAAATTAAAGTGGAAAAACACACTACAGGCTGATCCAACTTTGATGTAATGTCCTTAAAACAAGTCAAAATGAGGCTCAGTATTGTGTGTGGCCTCCACGTGCCTGTATAACCTCCCTACAACGCCTGGACATGCTCCTGATGAGGTTGCGGATGGTCTCCTGTGGGATCTCCTCCCAGACCTGGACTAAAGCATCCACCAACTCCTGGACAGTCTGTGGTGCTACGTGACGTTGGTGGATGGAGTGAGACATGATGTCCCAGATGTGCTCAATGGGATTCAGGTCTGGGGAACGGGCGGGCTAGTCCATAGCTTCAATGCCTTCATCTTGCAGGAACTGCTGACATACTCCAGCCACATGAGGTCTGGCATTGGGCACAACCCCCATCTGTGGACGTCTGGCCCTCATCCCACTCTCATGGAGTCGGTTTCTAACCGTTTATGCAGACACATGCACATTTGTGGCCTGCTGGAGGTCATTTTGCATGGCTCTGGAAGTGCTCCTCCTGTTCCTCCTTGCACAAAGGCAGAGGTAGGGGTCCTGCTGCTGGGTTGTTGCCCTCCTATGGCCCCCTCCACGTTTCCTGGTGTACTGGCCTGTCTCCTGGTAGCGCCTCCAGCCTCTGGACACTACGCTGACAGACGCAGCAAACCTTCTTGCCACAGCTCGCAATGATGTGCCATCCTGGATGAGCTGCACTACCTGAGCAACTTCTGTGGGTTGTAGAGTCCGTCTCATGCTACCACGAGTGTGAAAGCACAACCAACATTCAAAAGTGACCAAAACATCAGCCAGAAAGAATTGGTACTGAGATGTGGTCGTGGTCTCCACCTGCAGAACCACTCCTTTATTGAGTGTGTCTTGATAATTGCCAATAATTTCCATCTATTGTCTTCCATTTGCACAACAGCATGTGAAATTGATTGTCAATCAGTGTTGCTTCCTAAGTGGACAGTTTGATTTCACAGAAGTTTGATTTACTTGGAGTTATATTCTGTTGTTTAAGTGTTCCCTTTATTTTTTTGAGCAGTGTATATTTTCTCATGTCATGTATTTACTACTAAAAGTAATTTTTTACATTTAGGTTTCATTAAGTGTTTTTCACCGGCTATTACAGACTTATTGTTTCCCTGCACATTCAAGTTTTGTGTTTTCTTTGGGCATAGATCAGCTAATAGGCACTCAGGAAAAAAAAACAGATTAAAGATCTACAAACTCTCCCTTAAGACTAAGGAGCTCACTGATAGATTCTCAGTTAGCTAATTTTGCAGCCAGCAATAGACAGTGCAGCACAGGTGCTACAGAAGGCAACATTTTTAATGTTACAGAAATCGATTTTAGCCCCAAATACTTGCATTAAAGTAAAAAAAATGGCCCCAAAGCTGGACAACCGCTTTAACTCCTTACCAACATCTGCCGTACATGTATGGTATAAGTCAGTAGCGGGTGTATGGAGCAGGGTCAGCTCGCCCCGTACATGGCAGATAATGGCTGTGACAAACAACCAGGACCTGCCTCTAACAGCTGCGAGTGGAGCGAAGATCTGCCCACCACTGTTAACCTGTTCAGTGCTGCTGTCACTCTCTAACAGCAGCATTAACAGCGCGCCAGCATTGGGACGCGTCGTTCCATACGACCACCGGCGCTCCTGTGACGCGATCATAGGGCGCCGATGGACTGCTATGACATCCGGGGGTCTGCTGAAGCCTCCGTGCCTGTCATCATAAAGCTTCATTTGGGCTGTAAACAAGACCGTGGTTTTGCTATATGGAGCATTACTGTGGTATCGCTGTATATAGCACAAGCAATCAGATGATGTATACAAATACAGTGAAAAAAAGTATATATATATTTATTAAAACCCCACACGTTCAACTCACCTCCCACTAAAAATAAAGATAATAAAAATATACACATTTTGTGGTTTGGTCTCTTTCAGAGAAATACAATCTATCAAAATATAAAAAAAAAAACGATCAGTGAACACAGAAAAAAATTCAAAAAGACAAAATTGCATTTTTTCGTTCGCCTCAATACTGCAGAAAATCCTGTAAGAAGCGATGACCATGACATATGTGTCCCAAAATGTTATCAATAAAGTCCTCTTGCCCTTCAAAAAATAAGCCCCCGCACAGCTCCATCAACCCGGAAACTGAAAATGTTTCGGGTCTCAGAAAAAATGGTGACAGCATCAAAAAAAAGTTTTTTTCTTTTGCCAAAACTATTGGAGAAGTTTGGTCTTGCTGTAATCACACTGAGGAGTAGGATCCTATTACCAGGTCATTTTTACCACACAATGTGCGCCGTTAAAACCGTTCCCAGAAAAAACAATGTCAGGCTTTTTTTTTCGCACTTTTACTGCACTTGAAATGTTTTTCCCGTTTTCTAGGACTATGTGGTAAATGAATGGTGTCATTTATAAGGACAGCTCATCCTACAAAATAACAAGACCTCACACTATGTGGACAGATATCAAAAAGTTATAGCCCTTGGAAAAAGCGGAGGAAAAAACAGAAAAAAAACATAAATTGGTTATGTCGGGAAGGGGTAAAGCTGAAGAAACGCATGTAAGAGCAGAATATGGAGGAAGGTCAGATATCACAGACTGGTGGATACTACCTGCTCCATCGCTGGCAGAATACTCCACCCCCATGGTGTCCGCTGATATCTTCTCTTGTAGCAACGTCTCCAAACTCTATAAAACAGTCAGCAGAGGGTTTGATGATTGGCTCATATTGGCGATATACTCAGGGGCATTACTGGGGCCAGGGAAGATTGGGAATGAATAGCGTATTGACTGTTAGAGATGTGATCTCTTCTATTAAAGGGGATGTCTAGTTGGAACAAGTTATCACTGATCTCTGGATAGGTGATGACCTGTCCCAGTGGGAGCACCCCTTTATTATGTGGTATATATGGAGGATGTGATATCATGCAGAGTTCTAGCAGTATTACACTTCGGTCCGTTCTGCGTGCATCTGGGCCATTCCCTATGGAGGAGCAGAGCTGGGGGGAAATATCAGGATCTCGTCGCTGGATCCATCCAGATGGGAGATGTAACGAGTGCGGCGCCCCCCACTGGTGTCTCAGCGTATCATGTGTTGGGGAATAATAACTTATTGTCTGGTAAATGTGCTGATTCCTGTGAGTTGTGGTCGCTGAGTGCGTGTGATGGGATGTGGCTCCGTACGTTATATTATATCACGTCTTATACCTATAATCTCTCGCTGATCGCAGGTGTCTGTCTTCACACTCAGATGAGAAGGAACAAACTGACGATATAGGACTTTTTTTTTTTTTTCCAAATTCAAACCGAGCAATCCTATTGGCTGAGTATGAATGCAGTTACCATGGTGACAGAAGTAGCAGCAGATTTAAAGGGACAAAACACTAATATTGTACTAAAGTGTATTTTATTATATATTTCACATAACTGACTGGGTACACCTTGGTGCGGGTGGGATGGCTTTTTTTAAATCAAAAACCATGTTTACTAAGTACCCTATATTATATATATTCACTATTGCTTTTTACTTACTTATAGCAGGGTATATGCTCATATTGTTTCTATCCTAAGTTTGTCTATTTTCTAATAGAGACATGACCAGTCCTCTTTAGAATTTTATAGTGACCCCATTGAGGTCATGGACTGATATTGGGGATTGCAGAGTTGGGGCAAGGTGACAGGTGACAGTAAGTGACATCAAATGAAGGCTATGGTGCATATACAGTAAATCAGTCGTGTTATTCCACAGAAATGCTGTTCTATAAAACACAAAATATCTTCATATGGTGAGGAGTTGTGTTGTGTTTTCATCATTTACATTCTAGCGTGGTGATCACATAAAATGTAAAATTCCTATTAAATAATTACTGAATGACAGTAGCCTGTATCCCTGGAGGACAAGTCATTTACCGCTTCACCAGGTTTGATGTTCTAATGCATTTAGATGTTTCAGTATTTGTATATATGTATATATTTTTTTTTCCCCTCTTAAGGGTATTCAAGCGCAGACAGTGACCAACTTCTTCCTCGCCTTTGAAGCACAGCTTTCAATTATTCCTGTCGTAAACAAGGTAAAAAGCTTAGAGCCGAACACTATCAGACTCCTTCAGTCCCGCAGCAGGTAAATCTGTGAACATCGCCGGCACTCCTGCTGTTCCTAGTACCGATCCCTCTATGAGCGGCTGTGCAGTAATGAAGGCAGGATTCACCCCAAACTTGCTCGTCTTTTTTTTCGATTTCCAGTTCTGGTAATTAGTTATACACATGTGTATATCCAGTGGTCAACTCAAAACCTGTGTATGGAAAATGAATTGTTTGCTGTATGCATCGCATTTGTAGGATGCACACTGTTCATTTCATTATGGAGCGGAGTAGGAGGAGACTTTCATTACTGTTCCCTTTACTTCCTCCCTGCTGATAGGAAATGCCATGCTGTTTGCTTGTGTCCTGTGATTACAGCAGCCTGCAACAGTTTTCAAGCGTGCACTTCCCGGCTCAGGCATCAAGCAGTAAATGATAAAATTAAAACGCTGCTATCCCTTTGTTAGTCACTTTTTTATCTTCTTCCCCCTTCTACGAATGCTGTAGTCCTTTATTCTAGAACTGCTCTAAAATGGTTCTCTCTGGAGTGTTGGGATTTGGGTTTAGGGTGGGTTAGGGAATTGAAGTTCAGATACTTTGTTCATGTTTTATACTATGGAATTACTATGTCATGTATGTTATTTGAAAGATGGAAAATTTGTATTTGGAGTTTTTCAATAAAAATTATTTGATTAAAAAAAATCATGAAATTAAAATTCCTCCCGTTCTTGAGAAAGAATAGGATTTTTACTAAGAGGTAAATTGCACGTTCCTTGTTTTACAGGCACTTTACATTTTTGCTAGTTTTGTGCGATTACACAATCCCTTTCAAAGGCCAGTGCCAGTTGTACATCTCTCCCTAAACTCTTGTTCAGCAATATATTTTATGCCAGTTTTATTATATGGTTTCTAGATTTTGTCCAGCTTTGATAAATAATTAGTATTTATACTTTTGCTTTTAGGCTGCGTGCCCACGTTGCGGATTACAAGCGTTTTTGATGCGGAATTTCCGCAGCGGAAACGCTTGTAAACTGCATGGTAATCCGCACCCCATGGTCCCCAAGGGGATTCCGCAAGTTCTATGCACATGCTGCGGATTTTTCTGCAGCTTTTATGCTGCGTTCAAAAATCCGCAGCATGTCAATTAATTTTGCGTTTCCGCAAGCGGAATTGCCTTGTGCAATGCATTAAAAACGCAAGGCAATTCCGCATGTGGAAAACGCGAGATAAACGCATGAAAAACGCGCGATAAACGCGTGCGGAATTCCGCATGCGTTTTTCCGGGAGAGGACTTGCAGAAATGAAGCAGAAATTTTCTGCTTCATTTCTGCAACGTGGGCACATAGCCTTAGATAGACTTGAAGAATGCAGATCCGGAGAGGGTGGAGAAACAAATTGAGAAGATGGTTGACATTCCCGCTAGTGACTGTATCCGGGTACAATGCGCTCCAGATCAAAATCATTCCTGTAGGCAAATTTAACTTCGCTGTCTGTACCTTGTCTTTTATTTTTTTTTCTACAAAATTTGGCTGGAAAAGGGGCAATGTAGCGAGGAATTTTTAACAATTTTTGGCGTTAAAAAAACACTAAACTATTTTGTAACGCATCATTTTTGCGCAAAAATGTGCAGCTTCCTATTTTACAGCACTCTTGCAACTTTTAGAAACTTGGCTTGGTAAGCTACACAGGTCTAAGAATGACTGTTGACGTTAAAAGTGGATAAATATACACGGTGGCTCAGTGGATAAAGATACACGGTGGCTCAGTGGATAAAGATACACGGTGGCTCAGTGGTTAGCATTGTTGCTTTGCAGCACTGGGATCCTGGGTTCAAATCCCACCAAGGACGACATCTGCAAGAAGTTTGTATGTTCTCCCCGTGTTTGCATGGGTTTCCTCCAGGTTCTCTGGTTTCCTCCCACACTCCAAAGACATACTGATAGGGGATGTAGATTGTGAGCCCCAATGGGGACAGCGATGATAATGTCTGTAAAGTGCAGTGGAATAGGATGGTGCTATGTAAGTGAGTAAAATAAATAAATAAAGATGGAAGTGCTGCATAAACATTTATCAAACATCGTGCAACTCTTTGATACATTTGGCACAAATAATGGTAACACAACCACAAGCAAAACTGACCTGAGGAAGTCCCTTTATGATACATTTTTCGGAAAGAATTTGAAAGATTTAAAGCGTTAGAAATGAACAAGATTATCCAATATCACAGAAAAAGGAAAAGTCTCCAGATGTCTTTATGCCGGATGCCGGTATGTGTCCATACCTAAAGAAGAGCTGTCAGAAGAATGGGTAAGGAATCCTTTAGTAAACATAAATATCCATAGGGGTTTTGAGTGTTAAAAATAAAAGATCATCTGAAAGATTTTGTGATCTGCGTTTACATGATTGTAATAACATTACAGCCCCATTCAGACTTACAGGTTTTATCCATGAGAAACTGAGCAGAACGATATATAGGTTTGTGGGAGAAGATTCAGTATAAATTGTAATTCATTCATTAGATTTGAGAGTCCTCAGTGGTTGATACCTTTAATGGCTAACTGAAAAGATGGTAACAAATTGCAAGCTTTCCAAACTGCTCAGGCCTCTTCATCAGGCAGACCTGAGACCTGAGTAGTCTGGAAAGCTTCAATTTGTTACCATCTTTTCCGTTAGCCATTAAAAGGTATCAACCACTAAGGACTCTCAAATCTAAATACTCTTCTATCTACTGGCTAACACAGTACAAAGATAGATATTTTTCCTGTATCAATTTATTCAGTGGAATCCTGCTGTTTGTATAGATGAGTCCAGTGGGTGGTCATGCTGGTGATTGACAGCTATCTTTGCCTGCATGGTCATACAGGGAACTGTCAATCACTTAGGACCACCCACTGGACTAGTATAAATACTGCAGGACTTTCTCTGCATAAAATGCAAGTCTTACTGACTCTCTTCCCACAGATATGTCTATCAGTCTGATCAACTTCTCTGCTCTACAACATCCCCCTACAGATCTTATACCATTTCAACATGACAGGTTCCTTTAATCACCTGCAGATGACATAAGTAGCCATGTTCTGTGTGGCTTACGGAGGGGCTTGATTGCTTGTCAGCTTCAAACAGGTTTCATTTCTTGTGATTCATTGGAGCCGAGGTCTAAACTGTATTAAGAAATTAATTTCTCTGTTTAATTCTATTAGATCTCGGCGAAGCTTGGAACAAATGTGGAAAGTGTTCTTCAAGAAGTTGTCAGGAGGCTTCCACCGTGAGTATGGACTAATGCGGCTCTATCCATCTTCTCTTTATTAAAGGGAACCTGTCACCTTGAAAAATGCTATGTACCTGCAGGTATAGGGTTAATCTGCAGATAAATATTGTTACAATGTTGCCCGGCCGCCTTATTGATAATGCAGGTACCGGGAGAAAATTAACTTCTTTCCTCCCTGCAGCTACCGGCCTTCACTCATCGTTGTGCACGGAGCGGCTACAGTCTTGGATCACAGCACCGCTCACTATATCGGAGGTGACGGCTGTAAACCTGGCCCGGATTTTGATTGACAGCTTGCTCTGCACAGATGCGCTGCAGAACCACTTACAATCTGAGTGAAGGAGAGTAGTATGTTCACAGATAGAGAATATGGCTCATCCACGTGCGGATCTGCTCCACGTCCGATTACATATTTGTGGGAGAAACCCTAGTGGCAGCCTCATATTTCTGACATGGATCCTCTAGCACTATTTGTGAAACTGCGGCTCCCAGCATAACTTGATGAGAGACCGTCAGCCTGCTGGGATCTGTAGTTTCACTACAGCAGGATTGTCACAAGCTGCGGACCTCCGCTCACTCCAGCACTGGTCGGCATTTTCAGCACATGAACGTACGCCATGCTTTCCGGAGACACAAGGGTGTAGATAACTTTATCAAACCCTTGACTGTAAGTTTGCTGAACCCTAAGTGGATTCGATTGTTCCCACAGTTTCAGTTTTGGACCATTTAAGGGGAATTTACAGGGTTCTGGCCACTGACCAGGGGGATCAGTATCCCTGTATGTCTTTGTATATACTTGATAAAGACCTATAACAGGTCGAAACGTTATGTGATGGCAGAATAAACTTTGTCTTTTGGAATTCATCACCCCGGACTGAACGCGGTTTACTTACCTTTATAACCCTTAACAGGATGTCTTATTTTTGTGTTTTAGTCCCAAGATTGAAAAGGGCCGCCCTCTTAAAGCCCTGCTGTTTGACTCAACGTTTGATCACTACAGAGTCGTGGTAGCCAGCATCGCCCTGTGTGGAGGTGACGTGTATAAAGGCAATAAATCGTGTCTGCCCACTCTGGCAAGTGCTATGAAGTCAATGAGGTTGGCATACTGTCCCCAGAGGAAGTACCAGCTGAAAAACTAAGTTTTTTTTAATAATGTTATTAGCCTTTCCCTCTGTCTTCACCAATCAGCCCTCTGTATTGATGATCAGATCAAAGATCTAGACAGGGATTGTCTCACGCTGCATCTCCTTCCTGATTGTATCACTGAGAAGACAGATGCTGCCCCATCCCATTCTCAAAGAAATGCAGAACCCAATGCATCTGCTGTCCGAGATCCGCTTATTGTCAAAGGACATCATTAGGGACTGCATTTTCTCATTGCTTAAGAAATTGTTGGGGGATCCTGCTAATCGCTGAATAATAAAACTGCAGCACCGCTCCATTTAAGGCAGTGTTTCCCAAACTCCAGTCCTCATGGCCGCCAACAGGTCAGGTTTTCCCCCCAACAGGTCATGTTTTCAGGATTTCCTCAGTATTACACATGTGATGAAAGCATCATCAAGGAATCAGGAATTCTCTCACCTGTGCAATACTATAGAAATCCTGAAGACATGACCTGTGGGGGGCCGTGGGGACTGGAGTTTGGGAAACACTGATTTTAAAGGGACTGTCAGCACAGAATGGCTGTTGAAACCAAGTACAAGCGCTCCATGGATCACGGCGTGGGCCAATCATTTATATACACCTTCCAACCTGCTTGTTTTACTTCTGTCTCCTTCCTTCTCTGGTTCTATGAAGCCAGAGCTGTCAATCAAAGAAGAGGAGGGTGTGGATAGAGGGAAAACAAGCAGGTGGGAAGGTGTATATAAATGATTGGCCCCGAAGCACCGAGAGTTGGGACTTAGTTTGAACAGTCATTCTGTGCTGACAGTCCCTTTAGGTGGACGAGATCCAGATGCAGCTCATTTCACCGCGTAAGGTTGTTTGCCCACTATGCGCTCTCCACGGCATCTCCAGACTCTGTCTCGTCTGTCGCACGAGCTCAGTCTGAACCTGCTTTCATCTATGAAGAGCACAGGGCGCCAGTGGCGACTTTGCCAATCCTGGTGTTCTGTGGAAAATGCCAAGTGTCCTGCACAGTGTTGGGCTGTGAGCACAACCCCCATCTATGGACGTCGGGCCCTCATACCACCCTCATGGAGTCTGTTTCAAACCGTTTGTGCAGACACATGCACATTTGTGGCCTGCTGGAGGTCATTTTGAAGGGCTCTGGCAGTGCTCCTCCTGTTCCTCCTTGCACAATGGCGGAGGTAGCGGTCCTGCTGCTGGGTTGTTGCCCTCCTACGGCCCCCTCCACGTCTCCTGGTGTACTGGCCTGTCTCCTGGCAGCGCCTCCAGCCTCTGGACACTACGCTGACAGATGCAGCAAACCTTCTTGCCACAGCTTGCATTGATGTGCCATGTTGGATGAGTTGCACTACCTGAGCAACTTCTGTGGGTTGTAGAGTCCGTCTCATGCTACCACGAGTGTGAAAGCACAACCAACATTCAAAAGTGACCAAAACATCAGCCAGAAAGCATTGGTACTGAGATGTGATCTGTGGTCCCCACCTGCAGAACCACTCCTTTATTGAGGGTGTCTTGATAATTGCCAATAATTTCCATCTATTGTGTATTCCATTTGCACAACAGCATGTGAAATTGATTGTCAGTCAGTGTTGCTTCCTAAGTGGACAGTATGATTTCACAGAAGTTTGATTTACTTGGAGTTATATTCTGTTGTTTAAGTGCTCCCTTTATTTTTTTGAGCAGTTTACTTTTTTCCCCACTGTATATAGAGAAGATGCACAGCCCAAAAAGGGTGTTCTGTGTACCTATGTTCCCTGGAACTTGTAGGGTCTTATTTGTGGACCTAGGAAGGGGAAAATATTAAAAAATCCCCAAATCACCTCCCAAACCAGTGCCCTCTTATACTCATTGCTGTGTATCCCGCCATTATTCTGACATCAACATCTGGCAGGGGGGTCATGTGAGCACTACTTCTTCTGGCTTAGATGAAATATGAATGCTGCAACCAATCAGAAGCTGCAACACTCATGCATTGCCCCCACCGGTTGTTGACCTCATGTAACCAGTGGGGTATGCAGCGCTGGTCTGGAGATATCAATTTCTTTTAGTTTTCTCACCTCCCTTGGCCCATCAATAGTTGGTGTCTAGTAGTGGATAACCCAATTAAAGGGTTATTTCCCTCTCAGATATATCCACCAAATAAGCCATAAATGGCTAATAGATGTTGGCTCCACCTCAGTAGCCCCCCGCAGCTATCGAGATAAGGCTGTATCTCTAGTTAATATGAACATAGAAGTGGCTGTGCATGATAGGCTTTCTCCATTCACTTCTATGGAGGTTCAGAATAATACAAAGGGTTGTAGATGTGTTAATAAAGACTACAATGGAAGTCTACTAACAATACATGGGCACTGATTCCCTGTGGGCACCTGAGATCAGCCACTGAAGCTGTAGGGGGCAGTGTTAGCTTATATGTGCACATTTATATGGAGGGTGTTTGTACATATCCCTATGGACCTGTCCCACATCTATGGATTATTTTACATAAATGAACACTGTCCCATTGTGCAGCAAAGGTCTATACAATAAACTGTGTACACCGCTGTCTAATGAGGATAATAGAACTGTACTGGTTATTGTATCATTATGGGATCTAATTGATGGCTGTCGTAGCGCAGTGTTTTAATAATTAATTTACTACATCTTTTTACAGAAAACCACATTGACAGCACAGCATATACAGTAAAATGTTACATGCATATCACATCAAGTGAAAAATCCCCATGGAAATGCCTCTACTAAAGCACGCTGCTATAAGAAACACTCTGTAAAGTAAGTCCACACTGCAGCATGAATATAACGGGCCAACTAGAAAACAGGTTTGGCAAAAAAATGTGTCCATCAGATAGATGTCAACTGTATACTTTTATAATATAGATCTGGACAGGGGTATATATAGCATAGTCAGGATTGGGTTTATTAAGGATTGCATTCATACGACAACCCTACAAGGGAACCAGTCACGTAAAAGAAAGGCTATTAACCTGCAGATATGCAGTTAATCTGCAGGTTAATGGTCAAATGTATATAGAGGTCTCAAAAAGTCAGAAATCATAAAGGGATCTAATAATAAAATGTAACCTTTATTTATACAATGCTAAAAAGACATAAATATGATCTAGGACATAAACAAAAACTGCACCCAAAACGTGAAAATATATGAAAGAAAAATATTATTTTTAAAACCAATTCAAATAGCTGTATGTGAACCTCTCTGATGACCCTCAAATGCTCCCATGAAGGGAGGAAAAAAAGCCCCATGTTTAGGAAGTTGGTGAAATGACGTTGAAGGGAAAGGATCTAGGCTGAGGTCCTGGACCCATGGATGAATGGCCTATGGAGTTTGAAGATCGGTTGATCACTGGGCTGGATAAATGTGCTACAGTTGTGGAATCTGTCATCTGGATTTGATGAACTTTCTTAAGGACTGTTGCTACTGGATACCTGTGTCTCTATTGTTTTTTCTTGTCGTCTGGAGGAGCGAGGAATGGGAATACAAACTATACTGGTTGGCGATACGAAATCTGTGAGCCAACCAAAAGTTGGGAAACAGTGAGTATCGCCTGGAACAAAGGCAGTTGAACTACCACCCCAGGAAGAGTATCTTGTGCACTGGGGGCAATGTATTTTGGCCATTTACCTAGAGTTGTAGTAAAACCTTGGATGTAAGAGATAAACTATTGTTGCATCGTTAACTTGTCTAGGTGATTATTGCAACCCACAACCTCAGATCTTCACATACAGGATTAGAAAAACATTATTGTTTTCTTTCAAAAGCAATATCACATCTGTCCATAGATTGTGACTGGCATTGGACTTCAGCTCTACTGAAATAAATGGAGCTGAGCTGCAATACCACACTGAACCTGTAGACAGGTTGTGGTGCTGTTTTTAGACAAAAAAACACAAGTTTTTAATCATGGACAACACCTTTGAAGTGTTAGGCTGCGTGCTCACTATGCGTTTTTCAAGTGTTTTTGCCGCCGAATTTCCGCAGCGAAAACGCTTAAAAAACGCTTGGTAATACGTGCCGCATGGTCCCCAATGATAATCCGCATGTGCTGTGCACATGCTGCGGAAATTTCCGCTGCGGATTATCATTGCTGAAAAATACGCAGCATGTCCATTAATTTTGCGGACACGCAGCGTAATTGCCGCCATTGACTTGCATTGAATCGCTTAATATCCGCATGACTACATGTGCACATGCGGATATTAAGCGATTCAATGTGCGGATGGTACCCGGGTCTGGAGAAGAGGGGACTCGGGTACCATAGAACGTCGCGTGACCTGTCACATGACTAAATGACATCATGAAAGGTCCTTTCACACCACCGCGAGCCGCACAAGAGACCGGACGCAGCGGAGAAATGACCGGGGGCCATCAGAAGGTGAGTATAATGTTTTTTTTATTTTTTACCATTGTTATTCTTTTTTTTTAACTATTAACTTGGTCACACTATATAAATCCATGCCGGTTGCATGGATTTATATAGTGTGACCAAATTGTCAAGCACTTTTATAAGCAATGCTAAAATCGCTTGGAAAAGCTCTTGATAACCCGCATGCAGAAATGCATGCAAAAACGCTTGACAAACGCTTCTACCTGGCAAGAAAAACGCATGTAAAATCCGCATGCGTTCTTCCTGCCAGGGAGATGCAGCATTTCTGCATCGTGGGCACTTAGCCTTATGCAGTACTTCTCTCTTTTGTCAGATATTCAGGTGTAGTGAAACACTGCTGTACTCCCAGGAATAGCATTCACATTTTTACAACAGGTTCCCAGGGTCCGCCCGTGGTGTAGAGCTCCAGAGACATTTTTTTCTCTCTATTATTAATTAACGCTTATAATATTCTAAATCCAGATGTAGCAGCCACTAATAAGACAGCTGTAGTCCACTACTAGCGCACAGTGATGTGGTGCGCTCCACTATTAACATAGCACAGCATATGGCGGCTGCTATATCAGTACTCTAGAATATAAAAAATAATTTCCATATTCTAAATATACATGAGTGCAAATAATAATTATATTATAGCGCCAACATATTCCGCAGCAATTTACAATACTTGTAAAAACAATATCAGACATTACATTGTAACACATAATTCAACAAAAACTAAAAGGAGTGAGGGCCCTGCTCGCAAGAGCTTACAATCTATTACAAAATAGCGGGATGAGCAAAAGGGGCTTGTATTGTATAGTCCAGTCGTCATTGTAATAAATAGGGGTATTCACATAACGCTTCATGAACCAGTCATCAGCCAGTACCTGTATAAGGACAGATACAAAGTGCTACTGAGTGCACGGATTGTTGAGAATAGATGACAGAAGGTACAAGATTCTAAGAATTTAAGAAGAGAGAACGGGCAATGATTAGATTAGTGAGGTACTGTGATAGGCTAGTCTAAAGAAATGTGGTTTTGGAGCACACTTAAAACTGTAGATACTGGGAATTAACCAGATTGTTTGGGGTAATGCATTTCAGAGAACTGGAGTAGCATGAGAGAAGTTTTTGAGTGGGAGGTTTGGATTATAGAGAATGTCAGGGTACAGTCATTAGCAGAACAGAAAACGGAGATAGGGTGGTAGATAGAGGTGAGGGAGGAGATGCAGGGTGGTACAGAACTGTGGAGAGTGTTGTGGGTGATATTGATAAGTTTATATTGTACTCTTTAGCAGATGCAACCAGTGCAATGACTGGAATAGGGTAGAAGCATCGGTGTAACAGCTGGACAGAAATATGAGCCCCGCTGACGCATTTAGGATGGATTGGAGAGAAGAGTTTAGTAAGAGAGAGAATATTTAGTAGAGTTGCGGTAGTCCAGCTGAGAATGAATCAGAGCAAGGGTTCAAGCATACAACCTATTATATCGGACGAGTGTTATCCTTGGTTTTCACGGATAGCCCTCGTATCCATGTTATTATATGGGGCTGTGCACTTGACCCAGTCATCCGAGGGGAAAAAAAAATAAAAAATTGGTGACATGTCATATTTTCATCCGAGTGTTGGATCAAAATTGGCAATGCAAGTCTATGGGTCCGTGGAAAACATCTTACCTCACTCGGTAGACATCCGCGTGCAGTCCGATGTCCACGGACTGCAATAAATCGAGAAGGGTGAACAACATATTTTTTCCCACCTCTTAATGTGACTGGAAAGCCTAAATGGCAGTGGATCAGGCCTTCCCTTGGCCTCCGGCAGCTTATCGGTACCCCACAATCGCCTTAGCAGGAACTGCTCCATTTAAATGCCGATGTCAGAAATTGACAGCAGAATCTAAATGGTTAACAGCTGCATTTGAGGCTTAGCTCCGGCAATTGCTGTTTGAGACAGATGCCAGCAGTGTGACAGTCAGCGTTTACTGTGTGTGAACCAGGCACAGCTCCTGATCCCGCTTCACACACTCGGTCCCATTCTAAGGCAGAATTTTTAGGCGGGCATCTCACAGGGCAATATTTTGCCACCCATTGAGCTAAACTTCTGACCGTCACCTGAAGCGAGATGCTAATCTGCAGTATATATATAGGACCAGCGACGGACAAATGATTGGTGCAACCTGTGCAGCTACACAGGAGCCCAAATGATAAGGGGACCACTACCACCTCCAAAGCAGCTTCTGTCAGGCACATTGAGCCATATACCTTTTGTTTGTGTTTGTGTGACAGTAATGGGGCATTGCCTCGCACCACTATCAGAGGAGAGATGGTCGCACATGTGCAACTCACTCTCTTGTCTGCTATGACCTATGGAATCTGATTGGGCAACTGCTCCACTTTTCCATGGCACTGGGTGTGACGAGTCACCCTAAGGGTGTGTGCACACATCATCATTTTCGGGTGGAAACTAAAATGTATTGGCTCCTTCCAGGTCCTGACTGCAGGACCTGGAAGGAGCCCATGCATTCTAGCATCTTTACTAGTGAGCCAGCTAGAATGTATGGGCTGTAGTCAGGACCTGGAAGGAGCCCATACAGTCTGGAAGATAGCAGAATCTATGGGGTCCTGTCAGGTTTATATTATTGGAGGCAGGAGAATGTTTGGGCTCCTGTCAGGTTTATATTATTGGAGGCAGCAGAATGTATGGGCTCCTGTCAGGTATATATTATTGGAGGCAGCAGAATGTATGGGCTCCTGTCAGGTATATATTATTGGAGGCAGCAGAATGTATGGGGTCCTGTCAGGTTTATATTATTGGAGGCAGCAGAATGTATGGGCTCCTGTCAGGTATATATTATTGGAGGCAGCAGAATGTATGGGCTCCTGTCGGGTATATATTATTGGAGGCAGCAGAATGTATGGGCTCCTGTCGGGTATATATTATTGGAGGCAGCAGAATGTATGGGCTCCTGTCGGGTATATATTATTGGAGGCAGCAGAATGTATGGGCTCCTGTTGGGTATATATTATTGGAGGCAGCAGAAAGTATGGGCTCCTGTCAGGTTTATATTATTGGAGGCAGCAGAAAGTATGGGCTCCTGTCAGGTATATATTATTGGAGGCAGCAGAATGTATGGGCTCCTGTCAGGTTTATATTATTGGAGGCAGCAGAAAGTATGGGCTCCTGTCAGGTTTATATTATTGGAGGCAGCAGAATGTATGGGCTCCTGTCAGGTATATATTATTGGAGGCAGCAGAATGTATGGGCTCCTGTCGGGTGTATATTATTAGAGGCAGCAGAATGTATGAGCTCCTGTCGGGTATATATTATTGGAGGCAGCAGAATGTATGGGCTCCTGTCGGGTATACATTATTGGAGGCAGCAGAATGTATGGGCTCCTGTCGGGTGTATATTATTAGAGGCAGCAGAATGTATGAGCTCCTGTCGGGTATATATTATTGGAGGCAGTAGAATGTATGAGCTCCTGTGGGGTATATATTATTGGAGGCAGCAGAATGTATGGGCTCCTGTCGGGTGTATATTATTGGAGACAGCAGAATGTATGGGCTCCTGTCAGGTATATATTATTGGAGGCAGCAGAATGTATGGGCTCCTGTCGGGTATATATTATTGGAGGCAGCAGAATATATGGTCTCCTGTCGGGTATATATTATTGAAGGCAGCAGAATGTATGGGCTCCTTTCGGGTATATATTATTGGAGGCAGCAGAATGTATGGGCTCCTGTCGGGTATATATTATTGGAGGCAGCAGAATGTATAGGCTCCTGTCGGGTATATATTATTGGAGGCAGCAGAATGTATGGGCCCCTGTCAGGTATATATTATTGGAGGCAGCAGAATGTATGGGCTCCTTTCGGGTATATATTATTGGAGGCAGCAGAATGTAGGGGCTCCTACCAGGTCCTGACTACAGCCCTTATGTGGCGCCCTGCTACGCCTAGGTGCCACAGAACCCAGTATGGTGCATGGATGGACTTCTCTATAAGAGACCCTCACTACATTCATAGACCTCCACCCTTCCACCTCACACCAGCAGAGGGAGCCCGTTAGGGACATATATATAGGGAAGGTGGAGCCTGGAGCTGAGTTAGTTCGGAGTTGTGAGATGTGCTGGCACTTAGACCAGTGAAGAGTAGAGTTGAGCCACCCCCGTAGTGTTCGGGTGCGGTTCGGTTCGTCAAACACCCATATGTTTGCCGAACTGTTCGTCGAACTGTTCGTCGAACACCGTCGAACACCGTTAAAACCAATGGCAGGCAAACAAAAACACATAGAAACACTTACAAAACACCTTCAAAGGTGTCCAAAAGCTGACAAACTGCTCAGAAGACACAACTAACACATGGAAAAGTGACAAGTACATATAGTCATGCGAAAAGGAAAGAGGTGGAGGAGTAAAAGGAGGGGGAGACATAGATATCGGCATGTCATGCCCTTCTAAAATCAAGAAAGGCTGGAGTAAAAATCTAAAATCAGCCTACCAACACCCAGACGTCGTGACAAGAAAATTAAAAAAATAAATATCTTTAGGTAGAATGGCTGTTCCATTCAGAACACTTTCCTTACAAGACGTAGTGGTATCCCCATTGTGAGTTGTGCCAAAAACGGAACCCAATACATTCGGACTAATCCACCATTTGTCATATCCAAGGGGCAGGTCAGTAAACGACAACATCGACGCGGAACCAAGTACAGTAGTATATACTGTACATCCTATGACAAGGCAATCAGGCGGATCAAGAAGTTGGGAAGGGTCACCCTAATGGCCAAAACAGACATTGATGCGGCGTTCTGGTTACTTACTACCTGTGCCTCCGAATAGTGTCCACCTATTGGGCTGCTTCTGGGAAGGAGCATACTATATAGATCGTTGTTTTGCCCATGGGGTGGTCCAGATCCTGCTCACTATTTGAGGCGTTTAGTTGCTTCCTCGAATGGGTTGTAATGGACGTTTCTAAGGGGGCACATATTATCCATTACCTCGACAACTTCTTATGTCTGGGCCCAAAAGATTCGCCACAGTGAGAATACACGCGGTAGTCCGCCTGTGAGAAGGAGAGAGCTGGAGGGAGAGCGGACACCACAGAGCCGAGGGGTTAGATGGAGAACGGAAGAAGGAAAGAGAGCGAGGGAGGTAAAGGAGTACAGTGGAAGGCCGACCTGAGCTCCCCCACGTTCCTGCTGGGCGGGGAACAGCCCTGGGAAGAAAAGCCGCTTGCGCATCCCTTTGAGGTTACGGGTGCGAGCGGGCAGAGGGTCTACGCTGGAGTGCGAAGCCGACACGGCCAGTCCGTTCCTGCCCGTGCGACCTCCGTGTCGCCGGGTTTGTGCCAGAGCCGCGGTGGACCCTGACGGCCAGCCCCCCTCTCCCAATACTGGTGCCTGTCCGCTGGTGGGTCGAGCCCCCCCGCGGTGGGGGGGGGGGGGAGTAACATGTGCAGAAGAAAGACCATCTTCCAGCCAAACTAAGATGTCTACTTCTTTTCGTGGACAATATGATACGATCCCTTTCTTACGGATACGTCCATCGCTACAAATTCCAGATGAGGCACAAAAACAGCAGGTGCTTCAACGGATATCAAGTGCTCCTTCAAGTGGGCTCTCCTCAACTTCAACATCACAAATACTCCAGTCCTCAGAGGTGTCACCCCAATCACACTTGCTTCCTCACAGCTCCCAAGTCTCCAGCTGCCGGTCTGAGTATGGGGTAACACAGATGGTTGAGTCTGCAGAGCTGTTTACTCATACTATAGCCTGGGAAATGGAGGTCTGCTCCAGAGCTTCTGTTAATCCAGACGAGGAAATGATCTGCACTGATGCCCAGAATCTTTATGAGTTGGATCCAGGACCAGATGAAGAAGGTTCTGAGCATAATGTAGACCCTCGTTCCCAAACTGTAACTCTTGATGGTGGAGACAATGATGAAGACGATGATGAGACTCAAATACCTGATTGGAGCGACAACTTGATTTTTCGGTCAGGGCAGGAAGAGGTTGGGTCTGAGGACGACGGGTGTGAGAACACACAGGATGATTATGACGAGGTTGGAGATCCCACTTACTGTCAACCCACAGTCAGCCAGTCGATGAGATCAGCAGAGGAGGTGGAGGAGGATGCTATTGACGACGAAGTTAGGTTGCGCCTTCCTGGACAGAGACGGAGTACTGGAAGCACGTCAACAACTGCATCCTCCACCACAACTCTGCCTCTGACCACAAGTCGTGCTAGCTCTTCAGGTCGCATGGGCTCTAAGCCTTGCATAGCCTGGGCTTTTTTTCAGATCGATAAGGATGACCCAACTCGTGTTATCTGTAATATTTGTCACCAAAAGCTAAGTAGAGGCCAAAAAATCCATAGTTTGAGTACTTCATGCATGAACCGTCACATGGATATGAAGAATAAGTTGCAGTGGGAAGCTCACTGTGCTACAATGCAGCCTAGTGGGCCTGGCCAACCACTGTCTGCCCCATCTTGTGCATCCGTGGCCTCTTCATCCTCTGTGACTGGGGGGACAGCAGTCACACATGTTTTTGGACGCAGACCTGCCACCTCTTTACCCGCAACAGCCAGTGTGATTGGCAGGTCATCATTTCATTTGGAAGTGGAAACACCAGCTGATGTTGAGCACTCTCCGACATCGAGAGCACCACCTTTGGATCAAGGCAACCTAACTTTTCCGCCTGCATCTTCCTCACAGACAGTCAGTTTGCCGGGGACACCCTACTCAACCCCGTCTAAGCACAAGAGCCAGCCCTCGGTCCCTCAAATGTGGACAAGTAAAAGACCATTTCCTCCTAGCCATGACAAAGCTAAGAGGTTGAATTTCACCATCTGCAAGCTGTTGGCTACAGAAATGCTGCCTTTCCGCCTGGTGGACACAGAGGATTTTCGAGACCTTATGTCCGTCGCAGTGCCCCAGTACCAGATGCCCAGTCGGCACTACTTCTCAAAGAAAGGTATGCCTGCGCTCCACCAGCTTGTCGCACACAACATCACCGCTTCTTTGAGAAACTCTGTGTGTGACAGGGTGCATTTCACCACAGACACTTGGACGAGTAGGCATGGACAGGGGCGTTACATGTCGCTGACTGGGCACTGGGTAACTATGGTGACAGCAGGACAAGTGGCTGCTGTCCAAGTCTTGCTGTCCCCACTAGTTGTGCATCAATCCTCTTTATCTAGAAGTTCCTCCACTGTTTCTGCCTCCTCTCGGTCCTCCACCTGCACCCAAAGCCTGTCTGGTAATGCCACCCGCTTTCTAACTGCGCAGAAGGGATCCTGCTGTTAAACAATACTTCTTTCTGTATTATTTTTTCTACTGAGGACTTCTCAAAGTATCAATATCACAATATTCTTATAAAAAATGTATCTATTTATTCTTGGATTGTCCATTAAAAAGAATCAGATTGCAGCAGGTACATACAATAATTAGTTATAAAGTAATTGTCCATTTGTCCATAATTAGCTTAATTGTTGAGATTCACCCATCTTTCCTTGGATCCTGGCTGGTAAATCACGTCTTTGTCCAGCACGTGTCCAGGCCTACATGTCAGCTGCTTCTCAGCATGAACCTTCTTCTGTGTCTTGTGGGGTGGGAAGAACAAGAGAGCCCCCCCTTTCTGTACCATGGGCTTGTATAGCCAGTCGTATGGCACACCTGTTCTACATATGGTAGTGAACTAAAAATACACACACAAATAGCGCATGTCAACTAGACACGATGGCTGATGCATAGAACTCAGATTTAAGAAAAATGATTACCCATAATTAACTATTTAACATTCCCCCCTTTTTTTTTGAGGATATAAGAACTTTAACTGAAAATCCTCAAAAGAAGATACATTCATCAATCATTTTTTCTTTCCTTCTTCCTTGGCAATATCATTAAATTTCCATAATAATAATAATAATAATATCAATATCTGATTATTGTTATATAATGATGTGAATTCATGTTATGGTAAGCCGTGACTAATATTCATTTAATATGTATAATTATACTTCCCTATATCTAAATTGAAGCAATCGCGGGTTCAATCGTCATCGTCTGATGTCATCGGGTCGTCTCGTCTTCTTCTTGGTTCTTTTATAACACAGTCTTTAGATGAAAACTCCTTTGAAATAAATTATAGCGTGTAGATATTGTACAGTCCATAATTGTATTCATCATTGTGCAGTCCATAAACTGTACTCTTTATTAGAAAGATCATGTGTGTCAATTGATAAGAAAACAAAGTCCATGGATGAAATGTAGCTTTAATATCTGTGCGATGTCACCTGGACTTACGTTGGATAGTTCTGGAATCTTCCGTGTCGTCCGCACTGGTCTCATGTCACTTTTGGAACAGATGTGACGTCTTTGGTCAGTAACGCAAGGGTTAACTAGACACTTCCCTGCTTTATATAGCCCCATAACCAGTACTCAGTCCTTTATATACAGGACACATATGCCAGGTATTACCTGTTCACCAGCTTTCATTGAAGCGTTGCAGGTGATAAGAAACCACGGAACGTGATGAAACTTGAGCACAACCCAGTACATATAGGATCATCGTCCTCTGCTGTCCTGGTGATCAGTGGTGAGAATTGTATTGTATGTAATGGACACAGTCTGTTATCACTCAGCATTCACACCTGTTACCTTCTGAGACTTCCGGATATCGGTTGCTTCTTCTTGTAACTTTTGAGTCTCTTTCATTTATAAAAATTAAAAGTGTTTATTAAGATAAAATTCATAATTGTGATGTCTTGATTGAAGTCTTCATTCCCTAATCTGATACCAAATCTGGCAATTTTTTCTAACCTATAATATCACAGCGTACCATAGCAATCAATAATATCCATCTAATTATTATCAAAACATTAAATAAATTATGTTTGGAATAATAAACAATAATAGATAATGATTCATTATTAATCAAGTTCTTCATGTGATAAAATATTTTTATGTCATAGGTGTAATTACCTTTTCCAACCCATAGGTGTCAGTGTGTTTTGAAACAAGTGTTTATATCTTTATTAAACTAATAATACCAAAGAATGTATACTCCTGAACTAAAATGAATAAATATATGAATGAATGAATGAATTGTTGTGTTTACTCAGAAAATGTAAACATTTTTCCTTCTATTAATTTATATCATTATATTTAATGAAGCAATATTCTTTGTACTAGACATTACTTTATTAAATATTAATGTGTTTTCTCAATTGAGATATTGAACCGAAATAAAATCAAAAATTGAGAATTAAAAATGAAAAATGGAAAAATAAGAAAATAAGTAAGAATAAAATTTTAAAAATGAAAAATAAAATTAAGAGTAAAAATAAGAATAAAAACAAAAATAAGGCCTTTAAATTTTAATGACAAATGCAGAACAATCATTCTTCATAAAAAAATACATTTATATCTCCATTATTTGGATGATTTCATATTTGTCATAAACTTGTATCACCAAAAAATATTAAATTATGCAACTTTGCATGTAATACCCTTCTTAATTATACCATAGTACCTTATTAATATTTTACCTTTATTAAAATGTGTGAAAAATAAGTAATGATCAAAAGTGATTATGTAATCAGGATCAAAAACACATTTTTCCCCCTTAATATCAAAAAATATTATTTTATAAAATGTATGTATATATCAGAACCAAATCAAAAAATAATTACTCTTCTATAAATATTTTGCATAAATTTCATATCGATGAGTAGCATAGATTTGTCTAAAGAGAGGTGTGTACCTATTTAGGTAACCATTAAAAAATAATAATATCATAGTTATTCAAGGATATTATCATGTGGAAAAATTATTCTAAATGTAAATTTACTTTGTAAACCATTTTGATGTGTGGTTTCCCTTATCCACTATTAGTTAAATCAAGAAATAATAATTATTAAAGAAATATAGAAATATATATATATGTAGATAATACCTAATTATGTATTATAATTTTCTCAGAATTAAATATATTTTTTTGTACCTTCACATAAAGAAACATTTTTTTTTCTCGTACACATGAGGCCTCACATTCAATAACTTAGCAGCTGCTCACATTCATCCCCTGTCATTTTCACTCTGACATTCACAGATCTGTTCAACTCAAACATTCCACATATGAAATTTTATATATATATATATATATATATATATATATATATATTTAACCCAAAATTGTTGTATCCCAATTTATCAATTAAATTTAATATCTTAATATTTCTTTGAATATTCCCCAAGTACATATTATATAATATGAGAGTAAGTCACTGAAATTTCAGACACTTGAAAAAAACTCTTGACTTGACTTAGATTCTTTTTTCACTGGCTGCCAGGTTTTAAGTTACATCAGCTGGAAATAGAATGAATGGGATCTATACTTATTAGCTCAAAGTTCAAAGGCTGCAGCTGTCACACGTCATGCTGTAAAGCTACTTTAATTAGCACGAACACTTCATGCTCAGAAAATATTAGCAGCACAAAATAATTCAACTAGTTATATTGTTATTATTTTAAAATGTTATACACATAAATCATGCAATTTTCAACTTCCTGTGTGAATAAAGAAATAAATCCATTTTAGAGTTGTTTGATCAAATCCTGCTTTGGAATGAAAACTCTAAGGAAATATAAGAAAATAAAATTAAATATCAAATTCATACAGAAACAGAATTATTTAAATATCTTATACATATATTAGTTGGTGCTAATGTAATTCAAAATATTGCTATTTAAATTTATATGTGAAATTCTAATTTATTAATTAATAATTTATTTAATTATTACTATAAATATATATATATATACAATTATACACAATCTCTACTTAGTCCTCAGTCTGTAGGTCCTTTCTGCTTCTCGTGACAAATTAGTGAATTTACTGACACGTGAACAACAGCTGTTCAACTCGTCAGGACCCCCCCCTTTGTTCAGGGAAGAAATTCACTTACTTAAATCAGGACTGGCTGGCTCACCATTGTTAAATAATACTTCTTTCTGTATTATTTTTCTCTACTGAGGACTTCGCAAAGTATCAATATCAAGATTTTCTTACAAAAAAATGTATCTATTTATTCTTGAATTGTCCATTAAAAAATAATTGAAACAGAATATAAAATAGATGAAGCAGTTACAAAGAGATTCAATCATGAGTGTTCATCTTTCCTTGGATCCTGGCTGGTAAATCATGTCTTTGTCCAACACGTGTCAAGGCCTACATGTCAGCTGCTTCTCAGCATGAAGATCCTTCTTCTGTGTCTTGTGGGGTGGGAAGAACAAGAGAGCCCCCCTCCTTTCTGTAGCATGGGCTTTTATAGCCAGTCGTATGGCATACCTGTTCTACATATGGTAGTGAACTAAAAATACACACACAAATAGCACATGTCAACTAGACACGATGGCTGATGCATAGAACTCAGATTTAAGAAAAATGAATATCCATAATTAACTATTTAACAAACGGCCCAGAATTTGAGTGGGCCTCGGCTCCTCTCTGGTCTCCTGGGCGTCGACCAGAGCAGCGGCAAACTGGCTGAAATCCGGGATCTCGTTGCCTTCGAGCTCCTCATCTCTGTCCCTCTTCGGCCCCGCCTGAGTGACCCGGGACAGGGCATCTGCATGAGTGTTCAGGGCCTTGGACCGATAGGCGATTTTATATTGGTATTTGGACATCCTTGCGACCCACCGCTGTTCTAACGCGCCCAGTTTGGCGTTCTCCATGTGGGCCAAAGGGTTGCTATGTGTCCGCACTTGCACTTCTGACCCTGACAGGTACTCAGCATATTTCTCGGTCATGGCCTACACCAGTGCCAGTAGCTCCAGCTTAAACGAACTGTAGTTGTCCGGATTCTTCTCCATGTCTCGGAGTGACCTGCTGGCATACGCCATCACTCACTCTTTTCCTCCTTGTACTTGAGCCAGCACTGCTCCCAGTCCATGCAAGCTTCCATCAGTGTACAACATAAAAGGCTGCGAAAAGTCAGCGTAGGCCAGAATTGGGGCATTCATTAGCGCCATTTTCAATGCTCGGAATGCCTCTTCTTGGCGTGGGCCCCACTGAATGGGTTGCCGCTTGGCTCCGCCAGCCGTTCCTCTCAGCAATTCATTGAGCGGGATCGCAATCTTAGCGAAGTCTTTAATGAATCTGCGGTAGTATCCAGCAAGCCCCAGGAACGCCCTCAGTTCCCTTAGATTGGCGGGTGTGGGCCACTTCTGCACGGCAGCTACTTTCTCCGCAGTGGGGTGCACTCCTGCACTGGACACAGTGTGCCCCAGATATTCAATTTCTCGTTTGAAGAGACGACGCTTACGAGGCTTAGTTTTCAGGCCGTGCCTTTGAAGCCGTTCTAACACTTGTTCCAATCGGCGGAGATGATCTTAAAACGTACCGGAATAGATAATTATATCGTCCAGATATATTAAAATGGCTTCAAAGTTGAGGTCCCCCAAGCATCTCTCCATCAGTCTTTGGAAGGTTCCCGGCGCATTTGTTAGCCCGAACAGCATCCGATTGAACTCAAACAGGCCCATAGGAAGAACAAAAGCTGTCTTCGGACGATCCTTCTCAGTTACTGGGACCTGCCAATAGCCACCGGCGAGGTCGAGGGAAGAGAAGAACTTGGCGCTCCCTAGTGCAGACAGAGACTCTTCAATTCAGGGGAGTGGATAGGAATCCCGTACTGTACAGGCATTCAGCTTTCGATAGTCTACGCAGAATCTCAGGGTACCATCCTTCTTCAGGACCAGCACGATCGGAGCCGCCCAAGGACTCTGACTTTCACGGATCACACCGTTCCGCAACATGTGGGCCAACAGCTCTTTCACCTCCTGGTACATTTGAGGCGGGATCTGCTGATATCTCTTTCTGATGGGAGCAGTATTTCCGATGGGTATTTCATGCTGAATGTCCCGATTGCACCCGAAATCATCTTCATGCTGTGCAAACACTCCCTGATATCGCTGTAGAAGTTGTTCGATCTGCCTTACTTGTCCAGCAGAAAACTCAGTCAGATTAGCCTCCATTTCCTCCAAGAGGTGGCGCCCAGCCAATGGTTCTCTTCCATTCTCTTGGCTATTGAGGGACACCTCCAGGGTCCATGGCTTTCCTTCTACAGGTGCCAGCCCTATAGCATCAGCTCTAGTAAGGGCTTCTGGCATTATACACACTCGCGCCACCTCTTGTCAGGGCACCAACTGTAAACTTGTGCCACTTAAATTGATGCAAGGCACGGGTACTCGAACGTGCCGCACGGTGGCCAGGGTCCGAGCAACCAGGAGTCCAGAGGGTGCTTCCTCTCCCTCCATTGGTTCAATTTGAATGCCCACGCCCTCTAAGGACACATGTGCCACCACCGGTAGAGTGAGTACAGTCTGTCCCAATGGCAGTGTCATTGTGGCTTCGGGTGGTATCGATACCTTACCAAGGTACTGAGAGGTAGCGGGCAATTTTTGAATCTGACTGACCCGCAAGAGATGCTGGAATACTCTCTTGTTAGCTGGATCTCGAGTGGCACGGGTCCAGTTGTTTTTGTTACAGCCCTCAGCCAGGAACTGTCCGACCTCTTTCAGCACATTCATGCCCAGGGTTACAATGGGCCCATCGCCTCCGGGCCCTGTGGTCAGTACGATCCCTTTCCGACCGAGGTCCTTTCCACATGCCCGAACGGACATCCATACTACTCCCGCTACTGGGATAGGTAGTTGATTAGCCGCCACCAGTTTGACAGTGGGTTCCCGGCAGGAACGAGTGACTTCAGGAAAGTGACTTTGGAAATACGTCTCAGGCATAGTGGTCACTTGAGACCCTGTGTCCATTAAACAGCGGATCCGCTGCCCATTGAATTCAGCCCAGATAATGGGCCTCTCGGAGACAATGTCTTTAGAGCTCCCTCGTCCACTCTCTGAAGCTCGAGACCCCACAGTATGCTCCACAACCGTGGGGCATTTTAGTTTAACGGCTGTCCCCTCCTCCTCCTTTCTTGGTTGGGACAGTCTTTGGAGATATGCCCCCTACCTCCGCAGGTCCAGCACTCTGGTCCTCGTTCTACCGATAGGTCGGGTACATGCCGTGTTGGGGCCGGGTAGGAACGTCTTTCCCGCTCTGGTCTCCGTCTGCGTTGGGCAGTACGGTCCATAGGCAAGGGGGCAGTAGGGGTCTTTCTAATAGCATTCAACTCACCCCGAATGTCTCGAATTTCCTGACGTATTTCCCGTACCCAATCAGGCTCTTTGGTGGTGAATTCAGGGGCAATTGCCTCATGACTTCTAACTGTGGCTTTGACAACAGGAACTTCTCTCTCCAGGACTCTAGCTTCAGCCTCTACCTCCAGGAAGCCCAGATCAGGGCTCAATCGCAGCCGCTCCTTCAGGATCTGCCTCAGGGAAGGGTCTTTCAAGCCAGCAATCAGTTGGTCACGCAACACCTCATCCAATGGTCCCAGTCCTCGGTTCCCATCTCGAGCTTTCTTGGTGATATGGGCCGTCACTTCCTGTAATGCATTAACATACTGATTTACTGTCTCATTTTCCCCTTGGACCCGCTGAAACAACCGTAAGCACAAGTGTCCCAGATCTGTGGTGTCACCGTGCATGTCCTCTAGAATTTTTATCACTTTGTCCACGGTGTCACGGTCCCCAGGTGGGCGGTACATCACAGTCTGCCGGGCCTCTCCATCAAGGGTTAGGAGGGCCAGCTCCGCCTGGGCTAGAGGATCGAGGGGATACATACGTAGCATACTTCTCAGTCTTTCTATCCAGTCCCACAGTGACATGCCATCCCCCGTAAACTTGGGTAGGTGGCTGAGCATAGCCCCCAAAGGTATATGGCTCCGGCCGGACCCAGTCACAGGCTGCTCCGCCATCTCTGCGTCTGAATGTTGCATCCTGCCGACTACGCTAAATGTAATGCAGGTGCCGGAATGCAACGCACAGAGACACAAGGCGAGAACAGTAAGAGTTGAATATAAACAGTTTATATATATATTTAACAGGTACTCTGAACAAGGGATTGCAACAAGGGTAATAAACAGTAATTTGAAGTATTAGCAAAATGCGAAGTCTCTCAAGGTAATGTGGTGCCCTAGATCATGGGAGACACCACATGAGTTCCTTAACTGTGTATATGGCTCTAGTGTGGGTCACCAGTTATTCCCGCTAGGCCGTGAGTCTTTTTCCGGATAAATTCAATTAGGTCACGTTGAGCTTCTTTAGCCCCAACCGTTCCCCTCCCAACCTGAGTACCTAAACCCAATTGTCCTCGGTACCATGAGTGAACAGTAGAAGTGACGGCCCTGTTCACGTATGCAGCTCCTCTGCTTTCGCTGGCGTGACTTTCCTAGGGCAGCCGTCTCTCAAGTCCTCTCTGCTTGACCGTTGGAGGCAGTCTCTCAAGCCTTGGGTAGGGGGGTCCAGTCCTCGTCTGTCGGCGGGCGGCGTCGGGTTCCGCGAACTCACTCAGCACCGCAAGCAGGTTCCGAGTCTCCTCAGCAGGCACAGCACTCGGGTCACATCTGTGAGGGATCCGGAGCTCTTCTACTGGTGCCCGGCTGTGGCACCTCACAGGCCTCTGGCTTAGGCCTGTCACGCGGGGCTTCTCAGCACGCAGGGAACACGTCTGCTCCTTTCTGCTGCTTGGCGCCAAAGACCCCTCAGGTTTGGCGCACTGGCCTCTTATCTCCCGGAACTCCTTCCTGAAAGTCACCTGATTGGGTCCAGCATCTAAATCTGCTCTCCCTTCAACTTCCCTTGCATATCTTGGTTCCGCTTGACTGTGTCTGGCCAGCAGATGGCAGCCTCTCTCTATCTTTGAAACATCATGTAGGAATTCCCTTACAAGCTCTCTCGCCTTTGCTACAATAGTACAATGGTTGCATCAGTTTTGAGGCATCTGGAATCCATTGGCGACAATATGTGATAAGTCCTAAGAAAGCTTGTAATTGCTTAGGTCCTTTTGGTAGAGGAACGGTCTCAATAGCAAGTTTCCTTTCACCCGTTAGGTGTTTCAGGTTTGGAGAGAGACAGTGGCCTAAAAACACAACTTTGGGCTGACACCACTGGATTTTGTTGAGGGACACCTTACAGTTTTGTTGTGCAAGATGAAAGAGAAGACTGAGACTCGACTCTTTAGCTGTCGCCTGATCCAGCCAACATAGTAGGAGATCATCCACTTACTGAAGAAGGACAACTTGATGGTTAGTCTCTTTCCACGGCCGTAAACAAAAGGCAAGAGCCTGAGAGAAATGACTTGGTGAGTTCTGTGCTCCTTGTGATAAGACTGTCCAGGTGTATTGTGATCCTCTGTAAGTGAAGGCAAACAGATACCAATCTTCTGGATGCAGTGGTACACTGAAGAAAGCATTGACCAGATCGATGACACGTTTTGCATCTGATGGCATTTCTGACAATGTATGTGGATTGGGCACAATGGGACTTTCTAGTACGGTTGCCACGTTAACAGCTCGGAGCTTAAGTTTTTGGCAGAACTGAACATCAGAGTCCCATGTGGTGTCACTGACAAGTGAGGCATCATTAAATGCAGTGTCCATAACAGGCCAATATGCATCACCTGCTTTAAGATTTGCCAGGGAAATGAGATCTTGCCATGTGGCGGAGTAATTCCTTTGGATTTGAAGCATGCTTCTATAGAAAGGCATCGGCTGTTTTTCTGGATCTGGGAGTTGGTTCAGCAGAGTAGCAGCTTGCTGGGGTGTACGCACACTTTTCCGGACTATTGGAATTTGGTCTCAAATTTCCGGATTATCGGAATTTAGCTAAAATTTAAATTTTAAGCCTTCTGTGTATCCCACTTCTGACACCAAATGTTTTGCCAAGTATTTAAAGGGCTCGGATACGGCTTTAAAGAAGGCAATTAATTTTTATTATAATTAAATCATTACAGAAAATAGGAAATGGTGTGATATTGCGTACACTTTTGCATAATATAAATCACAAAGGTAACGTAGTTACAGCGCACACTATACAGGAAAAACTTCACCAGGAGCAACATACATCATCTGTCCGGAAAAATATCAGCTGTGAGAAGCAAAACAGCGAAGACAGAGAAAAATCCTGGGATGAATCCACACTGCGACGTCAGGGCGTCCCCTTTTAGTCCACAGGTCAACAGGCTTCTGTCTTAGCTGAAAACTTCACTAGCTTATATCTTGTTCAAAAACAAATGCTTGCGCAACCAAATGTTACACAAATTCTGACAGGTTCTATTTGTTCAATATAGTATCTTTCTTCTGAGTGGCCAGCTGTTCAGATGTCAATTAACTCCAACAAATATATCAAATATATCACCGGAGATGAAATATGCCAAATGCTCCTGGTACCAGATGTCTTACCATTCTATAAACACAGCATATTCTCACCAAATATTGCCAACGAATATAAACATGCATCGTTCTCACTAAACATTGATAATGGAGCTATATGGTACTGGGTGATACTATAAACTAAACAATGATAATGGAGCTATGCAGTCCAGGTGTTTGAGAAAATTACAGAAAGTACAAGGCTATCAAGTTGAACTGTTACTGTGAAATATCTTAAAGGGTTCTTTAAAGACAGGATACCAATATGAATTCCTGATGACCATTAACATCTTAGCACTACAGCATTACATTGCATCCTTTGGTATCTTCACATTTCATGATGCCTTGCACACAGTCAGGGCACCCAGTGCCAGAGACAGCAAAACAACCCCAAAACATCTTTGAACCTCCACCATATTTGACTGTGGGTACTGTGTTCTTTTCTTTGTAGGCCTTCCAAACAGTAGAATGATGTGCTTTACCAAACGTCTCTATCTTGATCTCATCTGCCTACAAGGCGTTTTCCCAGAGAAATTTTGGCTTACTCACGCACATTTTGGCAAACTGCAGTCTAGCTTTTTTATGTCTCTGTGTTAGCAGTGGGGTCCTCCTGGATCACCTGCCATAGCATTTCATTTCATTCAAATGTCGACGGATAGTTCACGCTGACACTGATGCACCCTGAGCTTGCAGGACAGCTAAAGTTTCTTTAGAACTTCATTGGGGCTGCTTATCCACCATAAGGACTATCCTGCGGTGCAACCTTTCATTAATTTTTCTCTGCCGTTCATGTCGACAGAGATTAGCTACAGTGCCATGGGTTATAAACTTCTTGATTATGTTGCACACCATGGAAAACGGAACATCAAGATCTCTGGAGATGGACTTGTAACCTTGAGAGTGTTGATATTTTTCAACAATTTTAGTTCTCAAGTCCCCAGACAGTTCGACACACAATGCAAAGATTGAGTCAACTTCTACCATTTTTATCTTGTTTCAGGTGTGATTTTCATATTGCCCACACAATTTTGGAAAGTTGTCAGCAATTTTGTCCTGCTCATTTTAGTTTTTTTTTGTGAAATTATGTCCAATTTGCCTTTCTATCTCTGTTTTTTTGTGTTGTTCCAGTACACAAAGGAAATAAACATTAGTACAACAAAAGATGTGTAATTGCATTAATTTTCTGGAAGAAATACCGTATTTTGCGGATTATAATACGCACCGGTTTATAATTTTGGGCAGGAAAATAGGAATTTTTTTTTTTATAAACCGGTGCGTATTATAATCAGCTTGCCTGGGGGGCGGTGGCGTTGGTAGAGCGGGGTCCCAGGGTTGCCGCTGGCTGAGGCCGCAGATGCTGCGGGGTGCCGGAGATGCTGCAGGGTCAGGACGGGGTGTTCGGAAGTGGCTGCAGGCCCCATGCTGTCTGCCAAGTTCTGCGCTGGAGGTGTCTGGTGGTGTGGGGGATCCGCCGACATCTTGTGGCAGCCGGATGTTGGCGGAGCTCCCGCACCTTCCATGCTGTCCTATGCAATGAACTCCGTGAAAATGGTCGCCAGAGGCGGCGCATGCTCAGATTGAGATCTCGGCACCAAGATCTCAGGAGACGAGATCTCAGTGCAAAAATCTCAATTCGGCAGCCATTTTCCCGGAGCCCATCGCATAGGACAGCATGGAAGGTGCGGGGCTCCGGCTGCCACAAGATGTCAGCGGATCCCCCTCACCACCGGACATCTACAGCGTAGAACTTGGCAGACAACATGGGGGCCGCCTCAGAACACCCCATCCTGACCCCGCAGCATCTCAGGCACCACGTCCGCATCTCTGGCACCCCGCAGCATCTCCGGGACCCGCTCGACCGCAGCCGGTAAGGTGATTTCGCTTACTAAGACGCACCCCTATTTTCCCCCCTAATATGGGGGGAAAAAGTGCGTCTTATAAATCAAAAAATAAGGTACTTCATTATCTGGAACAATTTCAAGGGTACCAACACTTTCGGACATGAATGTACATACAACATAGGTGATATTGTATATAGATGGATAGATAGACGCTGTAAATATTTTAGATATATATTCAGTAACTTTACTGATGTCATCACTGATCTCGCCGGGTCTCGCAGAGCACAGCTTGACCAGGAGTGACCTAAGAGGCTTTGTTCTCAAAACGAGACTCCAACGGCTGTACTACAGAATCGGTCGTGGGATCGCCATGGATTACATGGGCGGCTGCGGGCTGGTATTGTTAGGCAGGGAAGAGGCCAATATCTGTGGCACCCCAGTGGTCCGGTTGCCACAGTGGCTTTGCCTCCCTCAAAAGAGGTAATGCCATGCCTGGAAGCAAGCAGGGATCCCCTAGTCAGGGATACTAAGCATGCAACATTTTCCTGGCTCCAGACCAGCAAGGGGAGCTCCTCCCCTTGGCAACTGGGATTTGGGGGCGGGGTTAGTTAGTCTTAGTATTGGGAGTTGAGTTTAGGACGTCGAAGAGAGAGGAGCTAGGGACTGGAGCTGAGGTAACTCGTCCTAGCTAGAAAAAACCCAGAGGACCGGACACTGAAGTCCGAGGCTGTGGAGCACTGAAGGCCCAGCAGCAGATACCGTAGGGCAGGAGACTGAAGGTCTCCTAGCCCCATCAGATGCCCGGAGGCTCAGCAGCACAGAAGGACAAGCACCCCTACGTGGGATCAATGCATGAGTAAGGCCCAAGCTGCAAGCCATACGGGTGAGCACAGAACGTTACACTCAGGGACGTGGGCTATAGCACAGCTACAAGCAGCAAAGCCAAAGAGTATAGTGAGAAGGGGAGGCCTACAACTTCACCTGGCAAGGAGGACTCTATGCTTGCTTCCAGGCTAACCGGACTCTTACCTGTAGCCAGTACCCCAATCCAGGCTTGCTTAATTGTCATCAGTAAAGACCCTGGGACTGCACTATACTGGCTCTGTGGTTATTACTGCACTACGACACCCTGCACAACCACCAACATCCACACCCTGCCCTGAAGCTAACTCTTCCTGTGGGAAGCCATAACATCCTTGCTGCAATACCACCTGCTTCAGAGGACTGCTCCACAGCGGCGGCCCCTTTAGCCACATTCCACAGGTGGCATAGTCGGACTCTTTAATAAAACCTATACATATAATTTCCCTTGGATTGACCGCCCTGGATCACGGACCGGGTTACCGCCACTGTGACTACAACCCCCAGCATCTACCGGCCCGGCACCGGGTACCCCTTGGCCCAGGGGGCGTGTCAACTTTGGCGTAGTCGGCAGGATCTCGTGCCCGTTGCCACCGGGTACTGTGCGCTTTAACAAACTGTGTCGCATACCGTGGTGAAGTTTTGCGCCAATTACCGCTGTTTCTCGCCATTGTCCGCCATTTCCGAATTGCCGTGCGGGAAGAAGAGGGGCGTAACCGCTGGAAGCTCGCGAAGCCACAGCCCTGCCTCACGCACTGACGCAGCGTCAGGTCCTGGAAGGAAGCCGCCGTGACAGTAAGCAAATGCCCTGACGTCAAACGCAAGGGACGCCAGGTCCTGCAGCGGGAACTGCTATTCGAGCAGTTCTCCTCTTCCCGTCCGAGGGACCGCAGCCGGCTCAACAAGCAGGAAGGTAGGACGTGGTTCACTAGGGGGGAGGAAGATGCCCGACGTGGAAAAGGGTTCAACCTGCTGGCTCGGCCGCTGCCACTGTAATGCCGTTATCAATGCCATACATACTGGGGGCGGCATGGTTGCCCCAGTACTCAGGGGAGTCGCACACCCTGAATGACTTTGAGGAAAGACTGCACAGTTTGTTTAAAGTATACCCCCTGTCTGAGGAGCAGAAAGTCAGCATCCTCATAGGCCAGCTAATCGGTGCAGCCCAGAGAGAGGTGAAGTCCTGGCCAGGCAGAGACAAAGGCACTGTAAAAGAAATACTGGCCCGATTAAAGGATACCTTTGACACCCGCACCTCAGCGGAAATTAAAATTAAGTTTTACGGATGCAAACAAAGAGTACAGGACAGTGTACGGGACTATGCGCTAAACCTGCAGGAGGTGCTGCGGGCCATCAAACAGGTAGACCCTGACAGTGTGCGTGATGAGAACAGATTGCTAACTGAACAATTTATTGAGGGACTCCTGTCCAGCGCTCACAGGACGCAGCTGTGCATTATGGCTCTGCAAAACCCTGATCTGGACTTTGCACAATTTAAAGACAGAGCCATCAGGGTGCTGCGGGAATCAACACCAGGAGGCGCCACATCCCACCGGCGCCCAGCTATCACCTACCACCAGGAGGTGGCATCCTTTTCCCCAACACCTGTGGAGGCTGACGCGCAGACGCTGGACAATGACCCGTCTGCAGACCTGCGCCTTCAAGGCCAAGAGTTGACCAAAAGAGTGGCCGCGTTAACCAAAACAGTGCAGGCCATGCAAGTGTCTCCAGAGGAAAAGATCGAGCTGGCTTCCAGTCCAGATGACGTCCCGTGGCGACGACAGAAAAGAATCCCACTGATCAGAGGGAGGAACAGCGATCGCTATGACCAGGACGGACAACCCATCTGTCGCTGCTGTCAAAAGGCAGGACACTACGCAAGGTACTGTAATTTAAATGAGCAACACCTGGGGCAGAGGGCCAACCCCAAGGAGTAAGGCGACCAGGCCCACAAAGTTGGCGAGACAAGTACGTGGGATCACGGCCGGTCCTACCTGTCGTGCTTGACGGCATCCCATTGAACACGTTGCTGGACACTGGGTCCCAGGTGACCACGATGCCATATGTCCTTTATAAACAATACTGGACTGATTTAGACATTACTCGCCGTCCAGATGAATATGACTCACCCCCTGGGCCAGTGCTGTAGTGCGGCGCGCGTGCGCGCGGGGGATACCCGGAGCCGGATCCGATGGGGGTAGTAGTCTTCTTGTGGCGGTGACCCGGTCCGCGCCCAGGGTGGTCAAACTAAGTGGCAGTTATTGGTATGATGGTATTAGTGTCCGACTACGCCACCTGTTGAATGCGGTTATGAAACCGCCGCTGCAGGGCAGACCGCTGAGGCCGGTGGTATAGGTGTGCAGCAATGTTGATATAACCCCCAACGGGAGAGGTATGGCCTCAGGGCAGCGGATGTGGGTGATGTTGGGAGTGATGGTGTGGATGTCCCAGCACTAACGGTGCGACAAGGAAGCACGGAGACGCGAGGGTACAGTTCAGGGCCTTTACTGATGGTACAAGGCAAAATCCCCCGGGAGTACCGGCTAGTAGTTGGGGCCTGGTTAGTCTGCGAGTAAGCCGGAGTTCCCCTGGCCAGGTGGAGTTGTAGGCCTTCCCGTTAGTCTGTACCCTTCCTGGCTACCCTGCTTTCGGCGGTTACAAGTAGCCCACGTCCCTGGGTATACCGTGTGGTGCTCACCCGTATGGCTGGTGACCTGGGGCCTCCTGTTAGCCTCCGCTCCGGGATGGCGGTGCTGGTCCCTTCGTTGTGACTGAGCCTCCGGGCTTTTATGGCCAGAGGACCTGGAATCCCCTACCGGATGGATTCTGCTGCTGGGTATATCTTAGTCCCCACAGCCTCGGACTCCTGTGTCCGGTTTTAGTACCTTCTCCCAGGGCGAGCTCTGCACAGCTCCAGCCCCTGGCGCTTCTCCTTGGCTCCTACAGAGCTCCTGATGTCTATCTGTCCCTGTTTCTGCGTGTCCAGACCAGACTCCGTCTCTGTCTGGAACTCCTCTCTCTAACCCTGCCTCAGCCCCAGTTTATGTAGGGGAAGTTCTTCCCCTCCCAGGACTGGGCAGGAGGTGTGGTGGCATGCTTAGGATTCCTGCCCAGGAGACCTCCCACCTGCTCACAGACGTAATACTGCTATTACTGTGGAAACCAGACCCCTGGGGTGCCACATTCCCCCCTAGTGAAATTTAGTACTCCCGGACTAAACATATTTTTTTTTTTTTTTTCAAAACATAACAGGGTATAAACAATAACAATTAAATACATGAGATGGTCACGGCGTGTCCGTAACCGGGAAGCAATAAGGGTGTCCATTTCACCAAAGAACAGGGAGCCGTAACCAGGTAGGGGTCTGTCCTGCCCCGAGTCTTTAACAGTCTTTAGTCCATTCCTGGGTTACGCTCCAAACATATTTACAACAGAGTTCCGGTTACTCACTGTCCATAACCTGTCAGTCCATATAAAGAAATCTGTAACTGAAAAACATAAGCAACGGCTACAACAAAACAGGTAAACATAAAATAGTTAAAGCAACTAGCCAACTTAGATTCTCCAACGTACGGGCATCTGGCCTCTGGTAACTCTAGTGGACCTACGGAGCTCACTAACTGGTCCTGCACTACAGGGTGTAGGAGGTGTTATGGGCAGGCTGGGCAGCTTTCTGCGCACTCTTTGGCTCACTAGGGGCACGGCAGGCTCACTACTAGCAGAGGGTTGATCCTCCTGTACTGCTGATGTGGACTCTTCTGCCTCTTGGGCCGGCTGCTCTTCCAGCTCTACTGGTTCCTCTGTAGGCACTTGCGGGGCTGGCTGGAGAAAGGTGAGGACGGGTACCACGACAGCACCGTTTACTTGTGTCCAAGACCGGGGGAAGTCTCCGAGTACAGTCCTGATCATTTCTTCCCTTTCCTCTGCGGGTCGAGGGTTTTCTTGATCTTCTTCTTCAGGGTTTTGCAGCTGCTCGGGACACTTCTTCAGGTGGTCTCTGGAGACAACGGCTGTGGTTTCTCCTCCATCCTTACTGATCACGCAAATCTTTGGGTTCTCATGGCTTGATGGCAGTACGGTGTACGGGTCCTTCTCCCACTGGTCGTCCAACTTGTGGAGCCGTCTTTTCCTCTTCAAGACCTGCTCTCCAGGTACCAGGGGAACAGCGGGAGCATACTGATTATAAGCCCTCTCTTGCCTTTCTCTAGCTTGAGACAGACTTCGCTCCACGCTCTCCTGCACTTTCCGATACTGCTGCTGCCGTCCTGTATCCCAGTCTGCCTCTGGCGAGGTGTCCTCGGGCGTCAGGACTCCCATATCCAGGTCGATAGGCAGCTTACCAGGCCTCGCTCTCATTAGGTAAGCCGGGGTACAGTTGGTAGAACCTACAGGGATGTGGTTGTATAGGTCCACCAGATCAGGCAACTTCTCAGGCCACAGACTGCGTTCTTCCAGGGGCAATGTTTTCAGGAGGTCTATCACCACCTGGTTCATCTTCTCGCAGAGTCCATTAGTTTGTGGGTGATAGGGCGTTGTTCTTATCTTCGTGCAGCCATACAGGTTGCAGAACTCCTGGAAGACTTCCGCTTCGAAGGCTGGCCCTTGGTCTGTCAGCACTTGGTCCAGGTACCCGTGTGGACGGCAGAAGTGCTGCTGGAAGGCTCTAGCTGCTGTTTGAGCCGTTAAGTCCTTGACCGGGACCACCACCAGGAACCGGGAGTAATGATCTACGATTGTGAGGGCGTAGACATACCCAGATCTGCTTGGAGCCAGTTTCATATGGTCCAGGGCTACCAGTTCCAGTGGCTGTCGGGTGATGATGGGCTGCAAGGGAGTCTTCTGGCTGGCACGGTCCTTCCTTCTTAGGTGGCACGGTCCACAGTCTCTGCACCACCTCTCGATGGCTCCTCTCATGCCTACCCAGTAGAACCGTTCACGCAATAAGAACTCCAGCTTCTTCCACCCGAAATGTCCTGCTCCGTTGTGGTATGCCTCCAGAATCATAGCCGCGTCTCGTCTGGGGACCACTACCTGCCAGGTCAACTCATGTGTTCGAGAGTTAACCATTCTCCGGCACAACTTCTCCCTGTAGAGGAACAGCCTACTTTTCTCCTTCCACAGTTGCTTAGTATCCTCTGGGGCGTCTGGGTCCAGACTGGCATCGGCTTGGGTCAGCATTTCCTTCACCAGACGGACTGCAGGATCACTGTCTTGCGTCTCCGCCCAGTTGTAGTGGAGCAAGGGATTGAACGTCGCGGAGCGCCTGTCCTTCACACGGTGGGAATACAAGGTAATCCCATGAGGGTGGAACGCAGGGAGCTCAACTTCTTCCAGATCTTCTGGATCTTCCCCTACGTCCGGTAAGTTCGGCATTCTAGACAGGGCATCCGCGTTGGCATTTGAGCGTCCTGCCCGGTATTTGATGGTGAATTCAAAGTTGGACAGGCGAGCCATCCATCTCTGTTCCAGAGCACCGAGCCTTGCAGTGTCCAGGTGTGTCAACGGGTTGTTATCCGTGTACACGATGAATTTGGAGGAGGCAAGGTAATGCTTGAAACGTTCGGTCACTGCCCACACTACTGCCAGGAACTCCAGCTTGAATGAGCTATAATTCTCAGGGTTCCTCTCGGTGGGTCGTAGCTTTCGGCTAGCGTAAGCGATTACCCGTTCTTTTCCTTGCTGGATCTGGGACAGCACGGCTCCTAGCCCGATGTTACTTGCGTCCGTGTGGAGGATAAAGGGCTGGCTGTAGTCTGGATATGCCAGGATTTCATCCCCCGTGAGGGCCATCTTCAGCTGGCAAAAGGACTCCTCTTCCAGCTTTTCCCACCTGAAGGGCGGCTTCTGGTTTTTGGCTTTTCGAGATTGACCTATCAAGAGGTCCTGCATAGGGGCTGCCATTTTGGTGAAACCGGGAATGAATCTTCGGTAGTAGCCTACCAACCCGAGGAACTGCCGCACTTCCTTTATGCTGGAGGGTCTTGGCCAGTCCTTAATCACGGTGATCTTATCAGGGTCAGGAGCCACTCCGTCAGCACTCACCACGTGTCCCAGGTATTGCACCTTTGGTTTCAGGAGGTGACACTTGGAGGGTTTCACCTTTAGGCCGTAGTTTGCCAGAGCTTCGAACACTTCTGCCAGGTGTTTCAGGTGGTCCTCGTAGGTCTTGGAATAGACGATGACATCGTCCAGGTATAACAGGACCGTCTCGAAATTCCGGTGTCCCAGACAGCATTCCATCAACCGTTGGAAGGTTCCTGGTGCGTTGCAGAGCCCGAACGGCATACAGTTAAATTCGCTGAGACCCATCGGGGTGGTGAATGCGGTCTTCTCCCGGTCTGCCTCTGCTACAGGAACCTGCCAGTACCCGCTAGTGAGATCCAAAGTAGAGAAGAAGTTAGCAGATTTTAATGCAGCTAAGGACTCTTCTATCCTTGGTAACTGGTACGCATCTTTGTGTGTGATACGGTTGACCTTCCTGTAGTCTACACACATTCTCATAGTGTTGTCCTTCTTTTTCACTAAGACTAGTGGAGCTGCCCAGGGGCTACAGCTGTCCCTGATTACCCCAGCCTCCTTCATGTCTCTAAGCATCCCCTTGGCGTGTTGGTAGTGTGCAGGGGGTACGGGTCGGTATCTCTCCTTTATGGGAGGATGGTCTCCCGTGGGGATGTGGTGTTCTACCCCCTTTACTCGCCCGAAGTCTAACGGGTGTTTACTAAACACTCTCTCGTACTCTTGAACCACCCGATAGACTCCTTGTTTCTGGTGTGAGGGAGTGGAGTCAGTACCCAGATGTAGTTGCTGACACCAGTCCTCCACTGGTTTCTTAGAGCCGTTACCTTCCTCTGGTTGAGATGGAGGCAAGGGTTCCACGGCCTGTACAGAATTCTGGTTTATGGTGAACAATTTAGCTAGCGTGGCATACCGGGGCAGGTGTACTTCTCTCTCACCGATATTTATGATGCGAACGGGCACCCTCCCATGGCGTACATCGACCACCCCCCGTGCTGTCAAAATGGTGGGTCTACTGTCTGAGTAGACGGGTTCTACCATTGCTTGGTAGTCTCTACCTCTTAGACCAATAGCTGCCCGACACCAAATCATCATCTCACTTTTTGGGGGCATGGCAATAGGGAACGGGTCACACATTCACACGCTACCTATCTCACCATCAGATAGTTCCACCTGTTGCCGCTTCATCAGTGCCCGGATCTCTTTTTGGAGCACACGCTGTTGGCCGGAACTGGCGTTCTTGGCAACCTGCTGTAAAATGAGAATCACCTCTGCAAGACAATTTTCAATTACATTGGTTCCCAGGGTGATTCTAGGGTGACTCTCATGACGGTCTATGTCCACTATAATCAGTCCTTGTGCCGCCAGTTCGACTTTACCGATTTTAATGGTCACCTCCTTGAATCCCACCTGCGGCACGGGCTGACCATTGCTGGCGATGATACTCAGGTCGTCGTCTGGGTAGCGGGTTATGTCCGAATCATTCCAGTACTGCTTGAAGAGCACGTACGGGATGGTGGTGACCTGTGACCCAGTGTCTAGTAGGGCACTCATAGGAATGCCATCCAGTACCACAGGCAAGATTGGACGTCCCCCTACGTATTTATCACGCCAGTTTGATGGGCCTGATGGTCTTATGCCTGGGGGTTGGCCCTCTACCCCAGGTTGTGCCCGTTTAAATGACAGTACCTTGCCACATGTCCGGGTTGATTGCAGCGGCGGCAAATAGGTCGTCCGTCCTCGTTGTATCGATCGCTGGGTCTTCCTCTGGCCGGTGGGGTCCTCCTTGGTCGGCGCCACGGGATGTCCTCCGGTCCGGATGCCAGCTCGATCTTCCCTGCAGTAGAAACCTGTAAAGACTGCACAGTTCGGGTTAGCGCGGCAACGCTTTTAGTTAGCTCTTGGACCTGATGGTGCAGGTCTGTAGCCGGGTCACTGTTTAAAGCCTGCGCATCAGCTCCCACAGGCCCTGCAGACAAGGGCGCCGTCTCCTGGTGATAAGTGATAGCAGGGCGCCTGTGGGTCACAGCGCCACCTGGTGCCGGTTCTCGGAGCACCCGGATGGCTCTGTCCTTGAACTGTGCAAAGTCCAGGTCAGGGTCCTGTAAGGCCATTGCCCCCAACTGGGTTCGGTGGGCATTGCACAGTAGACCCTCAATGAATTGCTCAGTCAACAGCTTATCTTCATTTCCCACGCTGTCAGGGTCTGCCTGCTTAATGGCTCTCAGGGCCTCTTGTAGGTTTAGAGCATAGTCTCTTATACTCTCATGTGCCCGTTGTTTGCACCCATAAAATCTTAGTTTTATTTCGGCTGAGGTGCGGGTGTCAAATGTGTCTTTCAGCCGGGTTAGTATGTCTCTGACAGTCCTCTTCCTCCCAGGGGGCCAGGACTTTACCTCCCTTTGGGCTGCCCCGATTAATTGGGCCACCAGGATGCTCACTTTTTGCGCCTCCGTGAGGGGATACACCTGGAAGAGGCTATCCAGCCTTTCTCTGAAGTCATTTAGGGTATGTGACTCCCCTGAGTACTGGGGTAGCCAGGCTGCCCCCGGGATATAGGGCATGGTGAAAGGCATGACCGCAGCAGCGGTGGCGCTGGCGGCGGCTGTGGCGGTGAAGCTCTCCTCCGTATCCGACATCCTCCTCCCCCCTAGTGGACCGTGGCCTACCTTGCGATGATCCTCTTCCGTAGGCCGCGGCTCCGCAGTCGATCGTCAGGGTTGAGGACCTGGCGTCGCGCTCCGATGACGTCAGCGTCGCTCTTCCTCCCTTCCAGGACCTTGCGCAGCGTCACTGTGTGGGGCGGAGCTTCGGATCCCGCGCGCTTTCGGCGTCCGCGCCCCTCTTCTTCCTGTGCGGCGTCCCGAAGATGGCGTCCGAAGGCGGGAAGCAGCTGCGGATGGCGGGAAGAAGGCAGAAGACGGCGGGAAACGGTCCAAGATGGCGTCTGATGGCGGGAATTGGCTCCGGATGGCGGGAAACGACTCCGGACGGCGGGAAACTTCACCACAGGTAAGTATAAAAGTCTCTTTTTCAGGCACGCAGTACTCGGTGGTTGCGGGCACGAAATCCTGCCTACTACGCCAAAGTTGACTCACCCCCTGGGCCAGTGCTGTAGTGCGGCGCGCATGCGCGCGGGGGATACCCGGAGCCGGATCCGATGGGGGTAGTAGTCTTCGTGTGGCGGTGACCCGGTCCGCGCCCAGGGTGGTCAAACTAAGTGGCAGTTATTGGTATGATGGTATTAGTGTCCGACTACGCCACCCGTTGAATGCGGTTATGAAACCGCCGCTGCAGGGCAGACCGCTGAGGCCGGTGGTATAGGTGTGCAGCAATGTTGATATAACCCCCAACGGGAGAGGTATGGCCTCAGGGCAGCGGATGTGGGTGATGTTGGGAGTGATGGTGTGGATGTCCCAGCACTAACGGTGCGACAAGGAAGCACGGAGACGCGAGGGTACAGTTCAGGGCCTTTACTGATGGTACAAGGCAAATTCCCCCGGGAGTACTGGCTAGTAGTTGGGGCCTGGTTAGTCTGCGAGTAAGCCGGAGTTCCCCTGGCCAGGTGGAGTTGTAGGCCTTCCCGTTAGTCTGTACCCTTCCTGGCTACCCTGCTTTCGGCGGTTACAAGTGACGCGCCCCCTGGGCCGTGTGCTGTGCAGGGGAATACCCGGAGCCGGATCGCTGGGGGTTGTAGTTCTCCGTGGCGGTGACCCGGTCCGTGCCCAGGGCGGTCAAACCAGTGGCAGTCTATTGGTGTTATAATTGTCCGACTACGCCACCCGTGGATTGCGGTCAGTGGGGACCGCCGCTGCGCTGCAGACCGCTGAGGCTGATGTTGTTTGTGCAGCTGAGTATGGGATGACTCCCCACGGGAGGAGTATTGCCTCAGGGCAGCTAGTGTGGATAATGATGGGAGTGATGGTGTGAGTGTCCCAGTACTGATGGTGCTGGTGCGGCGATGAAACACAGAGACTTGTAATTGCAGTTTCCAAAGCTTTACTCACGGTTGTTATTCAGGTCAATGCTGCAGGCGATGACTGCCCAAGCCGTGCTGCTTCCATCAGGTGAGGGACTCGGTCAACTCCCAGGCAATTCCAGAGTGTGGCTCAGAGCTCCCCTCTCTTCCTTTCTACTGGCCGTCCCCACCAGGGACCCACCTTTGTCCAGCTTCCTCGGGCCTTCTGTTGGCAAAACCTCTCCCGGTTTCCCTGACCCTATACGGTATGCCTTTCTGGTGGATGTAGTGAGGGGTCGCACCAAGATGTGGTCACAACCTCCGGTTTTGGCTGAGGATTAGTCGCCTCCACCAATTTGGGTTCCGGTACCCTGCTCTGCCAACCCTTCACCCTGTATCTCCTGGGCATATGGGGTTCCTTCTGACTTCGTGTCTCTGGGCCTTTCTCTGTGTTCCTGTTCCTTGCTTCCTTTCTCCTCTGTTCCAGTTCCTTTCTTACTTTCCTTTCTGTTCCTCCTTCTCTCTCTCTCTCTCAGGCTCCAGCCTCCTGACAAGGCCTGCCTGCAGAGCAGAGCTCATGCAGGGGCTCTGCTTCCTGTCTTCTCCTCAGACTGTCTCCACTGAACTGAACCCTGAACTAAGATGGTGCCCACCTTTTATACCTCCTTCTGTGTGTGAGCCCAGGTGACTAGCAACCAATGGGCTCCTACCTATGCCCAGAGACCCACCCCTATCTGCTCCTACACCACTGGGTGTACTTTCCCCTCCCCACTCCAGCCAGGAACAGAAGCTGTCGTGCTTGCACTCTGTCTAGTGGGAGCACCGTTGGTCTGTTCCTCGGAAATGGGGTGTGTGTGGTGCATGCAGCTTACTGAGCCCCAGTCCACACTCCATCCTTACCCGGGAGTGGAATATCACACCTCTGGTTCGAGGTGCAATACCCCTGTAGCAGCCGAGTCCTCGGGGTGCTACATTCCCCCCTGGTAAATCACAGCACGTCTTCGGGCTGGAAAAGAGCAAAGACAATTCAAAAACATACAAAATTTTAGAATGCATTCGTATATAAGACATTAACTTTTCACCCATCCCTTTATGGGAGGTACCCTTCTCTTTTTAACGTTACTGGTATAAAACATTTTTATAAAACATTCTACTAATGCCACTGGAACTCTTTTTGCAAAACACCATATAAAACTTTTGGCATTACTATTTTAGCAGCATATTAAACTTTCCATTATAAGACATTTTCACATAAACATTTTCAAAACATATTCTTGAGCTCTGGCCGCTGTGCAACTTGCGACCAGGTAAAGGTGCAACAGTCCATTTTAATTTTGAGGTAGACGTTGCGGTTCTTGTATAAAACCAGTAGGGGGCGCTTTAAGAAGCGCAACTATGTACAAGGGTATGGCCACTCTCAGTCCTCGGCCAGTGGGGATAGGGGAATGGCTGCTCACAGTCCTCAGCCTGGTTAGGGATTAGGGGCACACACGTAACAGTCCTTTAACTATTCCACACGAGTCCCAACGGGGACCACACTTCACTCAGCAACAGTTCCACAACAGTAAACAGTTCCTGTATCCTGACGGGTAACTATGTACAGTTTGTGTACCATCACCTTTCAGTGGCGATGTCCTCCTGCTTCATACTCTTCAGACCCGTCCGGGCCCTCTTGGCACTCGGCCTTGCGACCAGGCCGGTGGTCGCTTGTTGGTCGCGCCCGGGGGTGGCACCGCCAAGGTAGGGGGCGCTGGTGAGGCAGCGGCGCCCGGGTGTGCTGGGTCTTGCGTCCTGGCCCGTGACGTCTCACGCTGTACGGCGCCAGGGTTCAGAGGGCACAGCGCGGGGCGGGGCGTGACGACGGTGCTTGCTGCCTGAGGCCTAGCTGGTGGCGGTGGAGGCGTGGTGTCAGGTACGGTCCCCGGGGCTTCGGGTCCCGCAACGGAGGGTGAGGGCAGGCTGGTGTTCCCCGGGCTTGGGGTGGTGGCGTCCCCATTACCTGCCTCGGTCTCCGTGGCCTCCTCCGCGGCTTCATCTGCAGCTGCCGGTCCCTCTTCTCCGCGCCCAGTGGTAAGCGCGCTGCCCGGTTCCGGCGGGGTCCTCTGCTGGTCACCTCCGTGCTGCCGGGCCATCTCCTCTCTCCACCCGGCAAACACATCCCGCTGCGCCCGGACCATCCTCCTATTCAGATCTTCCAGCGCTGCGCGCGCACGATCCGGGTCTCTAGGCAGTTGGGCCAGCAGTTCTGTCAGGCTGCAGGGTGGCTCCACTTGCAGCAGGCTGCGGGCCAGGGTGCTGGTGGAGTTTTCTGCTCCCTCCATCTCCGAGTGCAGCAGGTCCAGACTGATCCAGGCCGCACCCAGCCCCTCAGTTTTCTTTCCTATCCGCCCCCATGGGGGTTGGTCTTGGGGGCATCTGCTGACAATCACCTTCAGGGGCAGCCCCCCCACGTTGATGGACATCTCCATTGCTGCATTCATGGCTGGTGGGGGCGGGCTCCTTCTTTGGCGCCACTCTGGGACCTGGCCCACGATGGGAGGTGGCTTCCTGCTGTCCTTTGGTGCGCACATAATGGCGTCCGCTCTGCCAGGGCGGGAAAAACTGATGAAGATGGCGGGAAACGATCCAAAATGGCGTATGATGGCGGGAATCGGCTCCGGATGGCGGGAAACGACTCCGGACGGCGGGAAACTTCTGGAAATGGCGGGAGACTTCTTTTTAAGGTACATGTGCAGTTTTTTTCAGGCACGCAATACCCGCTTGTGGCGGGTTGGTAATGATCCTGCCGACTACGCCAAAGTTGACGCGCCCCCTGGGCCGTGTGCTGTGCAGGGGAATACCCGGAGCCGGATCGCTGGGGGTTGTAGTTCTCCGTGGCGGTGACCCGGTCCGTGCCCAGGGCGGTCAAACCAGTGGCAGTCTATTGGTGTTATAATTGTCCGACTACGCCACCCATGGATTGCGGTCAGTGGGGACCGCCGCTGCGCTGCAGACCGCTGAGGCTGATGTTGTTTGTGCAGCTGAGTATGGGATGACTCCCCACGGGAGGAGTATTGCCTCAGGGCAGCTAGTGTGGATAATGATGGGAGTGATGGTGTGAGTGTCCCAGTACTGATGGTGCTGGTGCGGCGATGAAACACAGAGACTTGTAATTGCAGTTTCCAAAGCTTTACTCACGGTTGTTATTCAGGTCAATGCTGCAGGCGATGACTACCCAAGCCGTGCTGCTTCCACCAGGTGAGGGACTCGGTCAACTCCCAGGCAATTCCAGAGTGTGGCTCAGAGCTCCCCTCTCTTCCTTTCTACTGGCCGTCCCCACCAGGGACCCACCTTTGTCCAGCTTCCTCGGGCCTTCTGTTGGCGAAACCTCTCCCGGTTTCCCTGACCCTATACGGTATGCCTTTCTGGTGGATGTAGTGAGGGGTCGCACCAAGATGTGGTCACAACCTCCGGTTTTGGCTGAGGATTAGTCGCCTCCACCAATTTGGGTTCCGGTACCCTGCTCTGCCAACCCTTCACCCTGTATCTCCTGGGCATATGGGGTTCCTTCTGCCTTCGTGTCTCTGGGCCTTTCTCTGTGTTCCTGTTCCTTGCTTCCTTTCTCCTCTGTTCCAGTTCCTTTCTTACTTTGCTTTCTGTTCCTCCTTCTCTCTCTCTCTCTCAGGCTCCAGCCTCCTGACAAGGCCTGCCTGCAGAGCAGAGCCCATGCAGGGGCTCTGCTTCCTGTCTTCTCCTCAGACTGTCTCCACTGAACTGAACCCTGAACTAAGATGGTGCCCACCTTTTATACCTCCTTCTGTGTGTGAGCCCAGGTGACTAGCAACCAATGGGCTCCTACCTATGCCCAGAGACCCACCCCTATCTGCTCCTACACCACTGGGTGTACTTTCCCCTCCCCACTCCAGCCAGGAACAGAAGCTGTCGTGCCTGCACTCTGTCTAGTGGGAGCACCGTTGGTCTGTTCCTCGGAAATGGGGTGTGTGTGGTGCATGCAGCTTACTGAGCCCCAGTCCACACTCCATCCTTACCCGGGAGTGGAATATCACACCTCTGGTTCGAGGTGCAATACCCCTGTAGCAGCCGAGTCCTCGGGGTGCTACACAAGTAGCCCACGTCCCTGGGTATACCGTGTGGTGCTCACCCGTATGGCTGGTGACCTGGGGCCTCCTGTTAGCCTCCGCTCCGGGATGGCGGTGCTGGTCCCTTCGTTGTGACTGAGCCTCCGGGCTTTTATGGCCAGAGGACCTGGAATCCCCTGCAGGATGGATTCTGCTGCTGGGTATATCTTAGTCCCCACAGCCTCGGACTCCTGTGTCCGGTTTTAGTACCTTCTCCCAGGGCGAGCTCTGCACAGCTCCAGCCCCTGGCGCTTCTCCTTGGCTCCTACAGAGCTCCTGATGTCTATCTGTCCCTGTTTCTGCGTGTCCAGACCAGACTCCGTCTCTGTCTGGAACTCCTCTCTCTAACCCTGCCTCAGCCCCAGTTTATGTAGGGGAAGTTCTTCCCCTCCCAGGACTGGGCAGGAGGTGTGGCATGCTTAGGATTCCTGCCCAGGAGACCTCCCACCTGCTCACAGACGTAATACTGCTATTACTGTGGAAACCAGACCCCTGGGGTGCCACAAATATCTTTGCCAGCAATGGTCAGCCCTTGCCTCAGGTGGGGTATAAAGAGGTGACCATAAAAGTTGGCAAAGTAGAATTGCTATCACAAGGAATGATAATTGTTGATATTGATCGCCGAGAAAGTCATCCCATGATAACCTTAGGCACTAATGTTATAGAAAATTGTCTTTCAGAAATTATTGTCTACTCTAATAGTAGGCCCACCATTTTGACAGCCAGGGGGGTGGTTGATGTCCGCAATGGGAGAGTGCCAGTCCGCATCCTGAATTGTGGGGAGGAGGAGGTCCATTTACCCCGCTATGCTACCCTTGATAAATTATTCATAGTTAGTAACAACTCTACAAAAGCAGTAGAGCCCCTGCCTCTATCCAAACCGGCGGAGGATAATGGCTCTAAGGGACAGATGGAGGATTGGTGTCAGAAGCTACACGTGGGCACTGACTCCACCCCTCAGCACCAAAAACATGGAGTATACCGGGTGGTCCAGGAGTATGAGCGGATCTTCAGCAAACACCCACTAGATTTTGGGCAGGTAAAAGGGGTACAACACCATATCTCCACGGGAGATCATCCACCTATTAAAGAGCGGTACCGGCCTGTGCCCCCAGCTCACTATCAATGTGCCAAAGGGATGTTACGGGAGATGAAGGAGGCTGGGGTGATAAGAGATAGTTGTAGCCCCTGGGCTTCTCCATTAGTTCTCGTCAGGAAAAAGGATGGTACAATGAGAATGTGTGTTGACTACAGGCAAATTAACTGCATTACACATAAGGATGCCTACCCGTTGCCCAGAATTGAAGAGTCCCTAGCTGCATTAAAATCTGCTAATTATTTCTCTACATTGGATCTCACCAGTGGGTATTGGCAGGTTCCTGTAGCAGAGACGGATAAAGAAAAGACCGCATTTATAATGCCGATGGGCCTCAGCGAGTTCAACTGCATGCCATTCGGGCTCTGCAATGCCCCAGGAACCTTCCAGCGGTTGATGGAGTGCTGTCTGGGACACAAGGACTTCGAGACTGTCCGGCTGTACCTGGATGATGTCATTGTTTACTCCAAGTCCTATGAAGACCACGTGAAGCACCTGGCAGAGGTGTTTGAAGCCCTAGCTGGGTTTGGCCTGAAGGTGAAGCCGTCCAAATGCCACCTGTTGAAGCCCAAGGTACAGTACCTAGGTCATGTGGTAAGCGCCGAAGGTGTAGCACCAAACCCTGAAAAGGTCACCGTAATCAAGGACTGGCCAAGGCCCTCCACTATTAAGGAAGTGCGGCAGTTCCTCGGGGTGGTAGGCTACTACCGAAGGTTTATCAAAGGCTTCACCAAGATAGTGGCACCTATGCAGGACCTCCTAGTAGGCCAGTCCAGAAAGGCCAAAACCCCGAAGCCTCCGTTCAAATGGGATAGGCCAGAAGATGAATCCTTCACCCGACTGAAGATGGCCCTCACGGGAGACGAAGTGCTGGCCTACCCCGACTATGGCCAACCCTTCATACTCCATACGGACACGAGCAACGTGGGGTTAGGTGCGGTGCTGTCCCAGATACAGCAGGGCAGAGAGGGAGTAATTCCCTATGCCAGCAGGAAGCTCCGGCCCACGGGAAGGAACCCCGATAACTACAGTTCCTTCAAGTTGGAGTTCCTCGCCGTAGTCTGGGCTGTGACAGAGCACTTCAAGCACTATCTCTCCTCCTCCAAAGTTACAGTCTTCACGGACAATAACCCGCTGATGCACCTGGAAACTGCGAAGCTTGGTGCCCTGGAACAACGATGGATGGCCCGACTATCTAACTACAAGTTCACCATCAAGTATCGGGCTGGGCACAAAAATGCAAATGCTGACGCACTGTCCAGGATGCCCAACTTTCCAGATGGGGGGGAAGACCTGGAAGAGATAGAGATACCAGCTTTCCATCGTCATGGGGTAACCCAGTGCTCCCATTGTGTGAAGAACAGGTGCTACGCCAATAGAGAGGTCACGTTCAACTCATTGCCCCACCATGGATGGGCAGAAACGCAGGATAGCGACCCGGTTGTCCGCCTAGTCAAGGAGTTGCTGACGCAAGCTGACTCGCGCCCTGACCCAGATACTCCACAGGAGACCCAACAGTTGTGGAAGAAGAAGGGCAAACTGTTAATTTACGAAGAAAAGCTGTGTCGAAGAAGCATCAGCTCCCAGACGCATGAACTTGTCTGGCAGGTGGTAGTCCCGAGGCGGGATGCGTCGATGGTCTTAGAAGAGTACCACGATGGAGCAGGACACTGGAAGAAGTTGGAAGTCCTGCTACGTGAGCGATTTTACTGGGCTGGCATGAGAAAAGCAATCGAGAGATGGTGTTGAGAATGCGGACCATGCAACCTGAGACGAAAAGACCGTGACAGCCAGAGGGCTCCCCTGCAGCCCATCATCACCAAACAGCCACTCGAACTGGTAGCCTTGGACCACATGAAGCTAGCCCCAAGCAGGTCAGGCTATGTCTACGCTCTCACCATCGTAGACCACTACTCCCGGTTTCTGGTAGTAGTGCCAGTGAAAGACCAGACGGCTCAGACGGCAGCCAAGGCATTTCAAAAGCACTTCTGTCGCCTGCACGGTTACGCTGACCGTGTGCTTACTGATCAAGGTCCAGCCTTCGAAGCGGAAGTGTTCCAGGAATTCTGCAACCTGTACGGCTGCAAGAAAATCAGGACAATGCCGTATCACCCCCAAACCAACGGGTTGTGTGAAAAGATGAACCAGGTGGTGATAGACCTGTTGAAGACGTTGCGTCTTGAAGAATGCAGCCTGTGGCCAGAGAAGTTGCCAGATCTGGTGGATCTATATAATCACATCCCGGTGAACCAATTGTACACCCGCTTACCTGATGAGGGCAAGACCTGGTAAGCTGCCTGTCGACTTGGACATGGGGGTCCTAACACCAGAGATAACCTCACCAGATGCGGATTGGGATACCGAGCGGCAGCAAAAATACTACAAAGTGCAAGAGTGTGTTGAAAGAAGTTTGTCCCAGGCAAGACAGAAGCAAGAGAAAACTTAAAATCAACATGCACCTGCTGTCCCCTTGCTACCTGGAGAACAAGTTCCTAAGAGAAAGAGACGACTCCACAAACTAGATGATCAGTGGGAGGTAGAGCCGTACACCATCCTACCCTCGAGTTACGATAACACCTAAGTGTGCCTCATCAGAGATGGAGGAGAAACTTCAGCGGCAGTCTCAAGAGACCACTTGAAGATATGTCCTGAGCAGTTAAAACACACTAAACAAAATCAAGACAACCCTCAGCCCACAGAAGAATTGGAGGAAGTGGTCCAAACAGTGCTCAGAGAATTTCCCCGGTCGTGGACACAGGTAAACAATGCAATTGTAGTACCGGTCATTAACTTTCTCCAAGCAGCCTCACCGGAAACTGCAGAACTCCCAGAACAGCTGGAAGACCAGTTGGCCCCAGAGACGGAAGTTTCATCATCAGCAGACCAGGAGAATCAACCCTCTGCTAGCAGTGAACCTGTCGTACCCATGGTGAGCCAAATAATTCGTAGGAAATTACCCAGCCTACCAGTGTTACCTCAGAATACCTGTAGTGTAGTTCACACTGAACCCACCACACCAGGGGTAGACACAAGGGACCAGGGTAGAGCAGTAACTACCGATGTACTACGTAGATCGACTAGGAGTACAAAAGGTCAGCTCCCTGCCCGTTGGAGAAACTAAAATGTAAAGTTTAAAGTATAAAAGTATTAAAATGTATGCTGTATATAGTTACCCGTAAGGGTATGCCAGAGACATTGCCAGTTTGACAAGTTTTATATGTGTTTATCCAGTTACCTGAAAGGGGTACAAAGACTTGTAGGTTATGGACAGTGAATAACCAAAGAACTTTCCATTGTAAATAGTTGCACTTATTAGAGTGCCCCCCTTATTGGTTTTATGATTATAACAAATGACCTTAGAACAAAAACCCGTTTGGCATGGCCGAAGACGTGGTCCAACACCTGGATCATCCATGCCCTGCAGCCACGCCCAGGGCCTACGTTGAGGGTTTGCAGACGGGTCCCTCATGTTCAAGTTTGCACCTTAATAAGGAAAATGGACACCTGGTTGCAGATTATACTGTAACCTGCTAAAGACTGTAATGTTAATAATTTTCTATGTGCCTTGTTGTTGTTATTTGTTACTTTTGAAAAATATTCTCAGTCCGGGAGTACTGAAATTAACAAGGAGGGAATGTGGCACCCCAGTGGTACAGTTGCCACAGTGGCTTTGCCTCCCTCAAAAGAGGTAATGCCATGCCTGGAAGCAAGCAGGGATCCCCTAGTCAGGGATACTAAGCATGCAACATTTTCCTGGCTCCAGACCAGCAAGGGGAGCTCCTCCCCTTGGCAACTGGGATTTGGGGGCGGGGTTAGTTAGTCTTAGTATTGGGAGTTGAGTTTAGGACGTCGAAGAGAGAGGAGCTAGGGACTGGAGCTAAGGTAGCTTATCCTAGCTAGAAAAAACACAGAGGACCGGACACCGGAGTCCGAGGCTTTGGGGCACTGAAGGCCCAGCAGCAGATACCGTAGGGCAGGAGATTGAAGGTCTCCTGGCCCCATCAGACGCCCGGAGGCTCAGCAGCACAGAGGGACCAGCACCGCTACGTGGGATCAACGCATGAGTATGGCCCGAACTGCAAGCCATACGGGTGAGCACAGAACGTTACACTCAGGGACATGGGCTATAGCACAGTTACAAGCAGCAAAGCCAAAGAGTATAGTGAGAAGGGGAGGCCTACAACCTCACCTGGCAAGGAGGACTCTATGCTTGCTTCCAGGCTGACCGGACTCTTACCTCTAGCCAGTACTCCAATCCAGGCTTGCCTAATTGTCATCAGTAAAGACCCTGGGACTGCACTATACTGACTCTGTGGTTATTACTGCACTACGACACCCTGCACAACCACCAACATTTACACCCTGCCCTGAAGCTAACTCTTCCTGTGGGGAGTCATAACATCCTTGCTGCAATACCACCAGCTTAAAAGGACTGCTCCGCAGCGGCGACCCCTTTAGCCGCATTCCACAGGTGGCGTAGTTGGACTCTTTAATAAAACCTATACATATAATTTCCCTTGGATTGACCGCCCTGGGTCACGGACCGGGTCACCGCCACTGTGACTACAACCCCCAGCATCTACCAGCCCGGCACCGGGTACCCCACGGCCCAGGGGGCGCGTCATATCCATAGACCTTCCCAGCCTGATAATATCAGTAATATCAGCCTGTAGCTGTCTGCTTTACCTTGGCTGGTTATTAAAAATAGGGGGGACGCCACGTCATTTTTTAAAATTCATTACTTATTAAATAGGTCAGAAAATGTTAAAAACACCATGAAAGGTAGTAAAGGGTACAATTGTATAATATTTAGGGTGGGACGTAGAATAATATAAGCTCTCCCTTTTTAGATCAACTCTCTCTGAACTGCTTCCAGAGGACAGTGTGGTAAGCTTCGCCTCACAGGGTCTTCTATAAACCCGATGACGCAATGCAGCCGGCCAATCACAGGAATGCCAATAACCAACATGGCTAAGGCCATGTGTATGGAAAACATTTCCTGCATGTTTGTCAGCTGTCACAGCCGCACAATATGCGGGCCGGGGGCTTGAGCATGGCGCGTGAGCATAGTAGAATTAATTCTCAGCCTATTAGTTCAGCCACAACAGTCACAATTTCTTATGTGGCCCCTCAGGAAAATGAATTGCCAACCCCTGATCTCAATGATTTATAACTTCAGTCGCTTATCTTTAATTGCTCAATAGTTGTCACAGTTGTTAATAGTCATGTGCAACCAATGAGTTAAATGTTCTTTGGTAAAAAAAGACACATGAGAAATAAATCTACACAATGTTTCCAGTAACATAACTGAGTATATTTTTAAGGTATGTTCACAGTTGGCAGTTTTTTTTCAGCCGTTTTTTTTCTTCTGAGGAAAACGCTGCATTTTACAGAGCCGGCTTAGAGAATGAGATTTCTAAACTCTCAATCACACGCTGCATTTTTTTTCCTGTTCTTTTAAATCTGCAGCTTGTCAATTCTTTCAGTTTTGCAGCGCTTTTCACCCATTAAAATGAAAAAAAAAAACATTAAAAGAGCTGCAAAAACGCGAGTATTGTATGCAGCGTTTTTCCTCCTACCACTCAGGTTTTCGGGGTAGAAAAAAATGCTGTGAAAATGCAACGTGTGAACATCCCCTTATCCTGGTTGTGCTGTAATTGGAAATAAAATAAAACGTCCATAATAACATGGAGATGTAATTCATTCTATGGTGTTTGCACTTTCAGTATTGCTAGGTGGCATCTTTTTGTGCAGAGCCGCCAGTTTAACATTCTGTGACAAGATTCCATGATGACATCACTGGTGATGGTCGGCCATTATGACATCACAGCTCACAGCCATTACTTATAGAATGTACACAGGGTCACGGGTGCCTTTCTTGGCTTCATAGTGACTGATAGCATTTGCAGTTTTTCGCTATGGCTGAATTACTTTTGGATAATCTTCAGGTAGACGCACTATGGGAGATTATTATCAATAATAACCCAGACACTGCGCTTCTACCACCTGATGGCGTCCTCAGCTTCACTCACCGGATGGTGATAAAGCTAGTAAATGACTGCCTGACCAAACACTACCAAGGTCATCTAACGTCAGACTATCTGACGGATTTACCTCAGAACATCAGGACTTTACTACAGCAGGTAAGCGGTGGACGCTCCGCACAAATCTTCTCCATAATCATAGATAATAATAGCGGGACAGAAACTTCTTCAGAGGAGCAGATGTCACATACAATGGCCGCCTCCATTGTGCCCTTTCTCACTCAGGATTTTCATTTTTATTTCTTTTCTTTTTTATAGGCTGAAAAAAGATTTCAAAACGGCGATTTGGCTTTTATTAAAGAACTCGCCGAGAAAGTCCTGTCTGTACTGGAACGTCGGGCCCGCTCATCGGAACGCCTGGTAAGGAGCCGTCATCTCTATCACACGTCCTTGTTTTCTGATCTTCTCCAGATCAGCAGTCAGATATCAGATCTGGTGGTAGATGTTACAGGCCTCCTGTCAGCTCCTGGCAGGCTCAGCAAATGTATGGCCGCCAGTCTGTGCTGCTCCCTCGCCTGTGAGGACAGTCTGTATTCTGCTGATGTAGTCACAGCTCAGTGGTGGGAAGTCTGTATTACCGCTTCTGTCTATCACTATTATCAGAGTCTTCCTGCTTGTAAATGCTGAAGCTGAGATAATAGGCGATAATAGTGCACACAAGTCTCTTCTACACTATATTAACATGGACTTGTGGAGAGGAACTGCAGTGTAAAGCAATTCCACCCAATACTGTAGGGAATGGAGTACAAGATGTACCCATGATATAAAGAATGCAGGTAACACAGCTTTGGGGTATCAGTGCAGAAAAGTCGAAGTTTACACTGAACGTTTGATTTTTCAATCTTAATTTATCTTAATCCACGTAAATCAGAGAACTTTCTGAGAAATATTATCAAGATGGCGCATTATTTGTATAGTTACAATTGCTGCATCTGTAAATGTGGGTTTAGTGCTTCCTGATTTATGTGTTTCGTGATTTGGTGAAATCTTCCACATATTAAATATATATATTATAATTATTAGGAAACAGCAAAAGGCAACACCAAAGATGGGCAAAATCTACACCCGGAAATAATCCCTGACCCTAATACGAGTCAGCCGGAACTGACCAGTGATCTGATTACAGGTAAGCCGATCATCCGACCTTCTACCTATAATATAATCAGGGATGTGACAGAGACAGAAAGACACATCCCAGACTGGGAGGGAGGAGGATGAGGATGGAGGAGGAGTGTGGTGACTGATAAAGCGGTATGCGTAGGCGCTTACCGTGTATTGCGATCTCCAGTGGGGACATACCCTGATCTTCAGAGAGGCCGGTGGAGGAGACTGGCGCCAGAGGATGAGGGGGAGCATATACCAGGATGGGGGACCAGGATGGGGGAGCATATACCCGGCTGGGGGGGAACATATAACATGATGGAGGAGTATATACCAGGATGGGGGATCAGGATGAGGGAGCATATACCAGGATGGGGGACCAGGATTGGGGAGCATATACCAGAATAGGGGACTACGATTTGGGAGCATATACCAGGATGGGGGGTAGCATATACCATGATGGGGGAGCATATACCAGGATGGGGGATCAGGATGGAGAAGCATATACCAGGATGGGGGACCAGGATTGGGGAGCGTATACCAGGATGGGGGAGCATAGACCAGGACGGGGGAGCATATTCCAGGATGGGGGACCGGGATGGGGGAACAAGGACCAGGATGGGGGACCATATACCAGGATGGGGGAGCATGGAGCAGGATGGGGGAGCATATACCAAGATATGGGACCAGGATGGGGGAGCATATACCAGGATATGGAACCAGGATGGGGGAGCATGGACCAGGATAGGGGACCAGGATTGGGGAGCATATATCAGGATAGAGGAACAGTATTGGGGAGCGTATACCACTATAGGGGACCAGGATTGTGGAGCATATACCAGGATGAGGGAAAGCATATACCAGGATGAGGGAGCATGGACCAGGATGGGGGAGCATATACCAGTATAGAGGACCATGATGAGAGAGCATATAACAGGATGGGGGACCAGGATGGGGGAGCATATACCAGGATAGGGGACCAGTATGAGGGAGCGTATACCAGAATGGGGGGAGCATATACCAGGATGGGGGACGAGGATAGGGGAGCATATACCAGGATAGGGGATTAGGATGGGGGAGCATATATCAGTATAGGGGACCAGGATGGAGGGGAGCATATACCAGGATGGGGGACCATATACCAAGATGAGGAACAATATACCAGAATGGGGGACAATATACCAGGACTGGGGAGCATATACCAGGATAGGGGAGCATATACCAGGATAAGGGAGCATATTCCAGGATGGAGGAGCACATACTATAATGGGGGCCCAAGATGGGGGAGCATATACCATGATGGGGGAGCATATACCAGGATGGGGGAGCATATACCAGGATGGAGGATCAGGATCCAATGTCTTAGTCATGAGAAATCTAATATAAATCTGGATGGAAGTTCACTGGGGGGGGGGGGGAGTCAGAGTGCAGTAACAAGCCCCCAGTGCACTTCCAGGCTAATTTGCATATGGCTGCTCTGCTTGAACTGTCTCTTCCCATCACTCACATGTACAGTGAGGGTGATGAGTTCCTCATTCATGTGATGATTGGGGATTCCTCCATCATTTATATTACATGTATCTGTCTAGGGATGTGCCGTACGTTCTCATATTTAGAATCCCCATATAATTAGTAATAGCCCCATTTACAGACGTCCTGCCATTTCTCCATTATATTGCTGTATTGTGTATATAGGATTGATATCATCTAATACATTTTATTTCTTCATCGTTTTATCACTATTTTAGATACAACTGTGCTGGCGGATGCTGACAGTGTAATCTGTGAGATCCCGGAGATCCAAGAACCTGCCGCTGTAAGTATCATAGAGGGAGATGTCAGTATATCACCAGATCATGGGGTGTGAATGACACGTCCAGTATTATCCCCATATAACCATGGGACATCTCTATTCTAAATGTAGATGACACTATTGTGTTAGATAATAGCACTTATACTAAAGGGAATCTGTCACCAGATTGTGCTACTCATCTGAGAGCAGCATGATGTAGGGGCAGGGACCCTGATTCCAGCAATGTCACTTACTGGGTGCAGCAGTTGTGATAAAATCTCTCTTTCTCTGCATGCTGGGCTATGTATAACTGCCACAGCACTGATTGGCAGCTTTCTTGTACAGTACGCTGTGGATAGGCAGAAATCCGCTAATCAGTGGTGGGGGCAGGGTTACACAGAGCAATAGGACTACATGGCACAAGACAACTAGTCCTGTAGTGATAATCTCTTGCTGATTAAACACTGATTTTAATAAAACAACGACACAGACCCTAGTAAGTGACACATCGCCGGAATCAGGATTTCGGCCCTTACTTCATGCAGTTCTTAGATTACATATAAAAAACAACTTGCTGACAGATTCCTTTTCAGTTCTCTTCTGTGATCTCCCATATTATTCTGCACTGTACAATATTCCGGTGTATGGCGGATCCCCCTTAAATTACCCCCATGTCTGCGGCGCGTCCTGCTTGTATCGCCCCCTACATACAATCAGTGTAAATCAGCTGGGACATAACATAGGTGGAAGATGGTTTTGTATCCGGAGCTTTTTTCTTGCAGCTTTTTTATCTGAAAATCATTTCTTATTTTTTTATAGAGTTTGATTGAATCATTGATCCCGGCGAGAAAGCCGCATATGAGCGACTTCCAAACATCCAAACTGATCGGCAGCGGAGCTTTTGGGTGAGATTTCTGTTGGTATAATCCATATTTCTCAGGTTCCCTATGACAATGCTTCTGCCTCTGTGCTCTGCCATTCAGCGTTATCATAGGGAAATGATCTGAGTCCACATCACTGTTCTAATTCTCACTATTCAGCTCATTTATATACTGTTGAGCAAACTGATCTATAACAAATCAGACTGTAAGGGCCTGTGCACACATTGCAGATTTTTTGCATTTTTGCTGTTTTTTCTGCTCAGAATTGTCACAAAACCTGAGGGATTTCATGTTGCCAGCCAAGTGATGGAGATTCCTGAAATCTTATGCACACGATGCTTATTTTTCCTTGCAGATTTGCAGCACATCTGCATCATGTCATTTCTTTCAGTATTTTTTCTGCAGATTTCGCACATAATAATAAGTGGGGAAAAATCTGCAACAAAAACGCAGGTAAAAACATGACAAAACGCACCTCTTTTTTGCATAGTTTTTCCTGCCTAGGGATGCAGATTTGGTGGAAAACTTTCTGCTCCAAATACTTCATATGGACACATACCCTTAAGGAAAGAGATTAAAATAATATATTCCATTCCCCTGTCCTAGCCCCTCACCTGTTCTTATGCTGCACCTCCACCAGGGCTTCCTTCTCCTCCTCAGCGGACTTTGTTTTTTTCGGGGCGGCTCCATTATGGAGCTGATAAGAGAGATTGGCTGCACACGGTCACGTGAGGATTGACACGATACTGACGTCAATGACATCTGCACCCACATCCTCCACCATGACAATGTGAGTCCAATCACTGGCCTCAGCACCAGAAGGGGGCGCCAGAACATCCAAAGACTGGCACAGAGGACGCAGGACTGCAGTGATGGACAGGTGAGAGCCTAGGATAGGTGGGTATAACATGTTTTATTATTTTTTAACTACTTCCATCCCCTTCTTTTATTATGCCATAGGGTATGGGAGGAGCATAATAAATTTCTTCTTACAGCAATTGGAGGAATTTCAATTTGCAGTAAATTTCACTTGGACAGAATCGTATCTATTGACCAAATATAGAGAATCTGGCCAAGAAGAATTTGGGTAGATTCTGTCCCATGTCTCTAATGCGACATGGGTGAGGGCTCAGACAGACATGGCATTGTGCAGATCTCCCATAGTTGATCTAGAAAGTGCTATTTTATTAATTTCTTGAAATGAATATCATTGACGGCCAGATTTCAAGAATTGGTACAGAAGATCATGTAATGACTTCTATAGATGGACTATTCATAAGGATTCATTATAAACCATAGATTCTCCTTTTCTCCAGGGCCGTATACTTAGTGCACCATAAAGACTCACACCAGATCTTTGCAATGAAGAAAATGGCCAAGCAGAACCTGGATACTCCAAGAAAAGTGGAATTGGCCTTTCTGGAGAGGGACATCTTAACATTCGCTGATTGTCCCTTTGTGGTCTCCATGCTCTGCTCCTTTCCAACTAAATCTCACCTGTGTATGGTTATGGAGTATGTAGAAGGTAGGACATGTACATTATATTATATTCAATCCATGTCTGCTTACATCTTATCACCGCTCATATAATTAGGATTTGTCCAAGTGGTTGGCTACATCCCCACAGAGAATTTACTATAGGTTATATATTACCAAGATACCCGGAAATTCATTGATCTGTGTGCACGGGTGCTATGGTGCCCATGAGTCGGAGGGGTCCTGCGCCACTTTGCTTTGTTTCCCATCCCTGTTCCTATCATCAAAATTTCAGCATAGCCACATCCTCAGAATATGCGAATATGGCTGAACAGAATGGTGGATCAAGAAGCCAAAAGCTCCCTGATCCACCATCAGCCTGTGGTGAGTCTGAGACTCTGTGCACTGAAGGTGAAAAGTCGCAATAGCATCACGCCTGTAGTGTGGCGACTCAGTACTCACACTGCACTGACCAGAATGCCTGGGGAATGGGGTGAGATGAGTAGTGCTTTTTTATGTTAGTATTTGTAGGGGCCATAATACTAAATGGGTGTCTGGCAGTAGCCAATCATACTGTTTGGGGCACTAGTGGGGGTCATCATGCTGATTTCAGGGGGGCAAAATACTGAGTGGTGGGGCTGAAGGGAGCCATAATAATGAGTTGGGGGGCTAGTGGGGACAATTATACTGAGTGGTGGGGCTATTATACTGATTGGATGGATGGTTAGGGCCATAATACTAAGTGGTGGGGCTCGTGGAGGCCATGATACTGATTGGAGGGCTGGTGAGGCCCATAATACTGATTGGTGGGGCTGGTGGGGGCCATGATACCGATTAGATGGCTGGTGAGGGCCATAATACTGAGTGGTGGGGCTGGTGAGATCCATAATAATGAGTGATGGGGCTGATGGGGGCCATAATACTGAGTAGTGAGGCTTGTGTCAGCCATAATACTGAGTGGTGGGGCTGCTGGGAGTCATAATATTGAGTTAAGAGGCTCGTGGGAGCAACTATACTGATTTGTATAAGTGGTGGGGCTGGTGGGGGCCATGATACTGATTAGATGGCTGGTGAGGGCCATAATATGAAATAGTGAGGTTGGTGGGTGCCATAATACTGAGTGATGTGGCTGGTGATGGGCATAATACTGAATTGGGGGCTGTGGGAGACATAATACTGTGTGAGAGGCTATGGGAGACTGTGAATGCTCCTATATTGAGTTGCCGACTGTGAATGCCCCTAAACTGAGTGGGGTCCTCATACTGAGTGGTGTGCCGTGGGAGTCCTTATTCTGTGTGGGGATCCTCATTCTATGTTGTGGTCAAAATTATGTGTGAGGGGCCACTCATATTAAGTGGGACATGTATTTATGTACGGTAATTAGCTAAGGACATTTTACCACTACTTTAGTCTAATATTATGTGCACTATCCATTACATCTGTATATATTCTCTCCTGCCAAATATATCTGCTCACTTCTCATTATTCGTCACAGGGATCTGATTTATAAACCCTTCACTTGTCATATTTCCTTTTTTTCTATAGGTGGAAACTGTCAGACCCTTCTAAACACCAGGGGTCATTTATCTGTCCCCTTGACCCGCTTGTACTTTGCAGAAGTGGTTGTTGCAGTGGAATACTTGCACAGCTGTGGTGTGGTGCACAGAGACCTGAAACCGGAGAAGTAAGTGCCCCTGTAGTATAATAAGGAGGGAGAGTTATTATTTATTATCATATAGTCTGTAAGGCTAAAATCATCTTTTTTTTCGCAGCCTCCTGATAACATCTGCTGGACACATTAAAGTTACCGATTTTGGGCTTTCAAAAGTTGGTGTCATGATACCAAAAACCAACATCTACAAGCAATTAACAGAGGACATCACCAGAGAGTTCCGGGACCATGAGGTCAGCATCACTTACAGAAACCCAGCTTGTTCTTTACAAATCTCATCACACTATTGCTTCTTCTCTACGTTCTTCATTCCTAGAGAACTTTTCCACTGATATTTTATCTTCTGTCATTGTGTTTTTATGGTGAGAACTTGTCATATTAATGGTATCATCAATCTCATCTCTTTCTTCTATTGGTTTCCAGGTCTGTGGCACCCCATATTATGTAGCCCCAGAGGTCATCCTGAAAAAAGGCTATGGGAGACCTGTTGACTGGTGGTCAATGGGGATCATACTACATCAATTTCTTGTGGGATTGGTTCCATTTTATGGAAATTCCCCAACTGAGATTTATGAAAATGTTGTCACAGGTAAGTAGAATAATCCGATTATAGCTTTGATTGGTTACATTTTTTTACTTATTTCCTTTGCTTTATCGTACAGTCCAATAAAGAGGTTTCATTTTCTGTCTTTTTCTATATAACAGGAGGTGTAATTTGGGATTGTAATCCCGTTCCTCCCTTTGTTGCTCAGAACCTCATCACTAAACTGTTCAGAAAAATTCCTGCACAAAGACTTGGGACAGGTAACAGTTTACTTATTACACCAAGGACATATCGCTCAAGTCCATGAGACTCAGCACTTCTCTATCAGCTCATCCATTTTTAGTTTGCCATAATATGACTTTCAGTATATTTCCTGCATGTTTGCTCAGTTATGTCATTAGTTCAGATTAAGTTAAACAGTTCAGATATGGAGCAGTCTCTGACAATATCCGCAATACTTTTGTTTTGTCTTCTACAGCAGGAGCATTTCAGATCAAAGGTCATCCATTCCTGAGTGATGTAGACTTTGACAACCTTTTAAGTCAGAAGCCTGAGTACGTTCCTCAGCTTTTGTCAGACGTGGACACAAGCTCCCCTATCAGTAAGTAGAAGGAGACGTCATCTAGACAAAGCAGCTATTTGTCTCGTCTACCATAATTTGAGACAATTGGCTCCCATTAATATTATGGATAAATGGTGACTGTGCTAAACTAACAATCTCTAATAATACTTCATTACTTATCTCTGGTAGATCACTCTGATATAAACAAACATCTCGTCTCAGAGGATGAGGAGGACAATGAGAGCTTTAACTTCCAGAATTTTACATCTTCTTCTGAAAAGCTTTCTAAAGTAAGTATGAGAACAATAAATCTAAAATATGTAAAAAAAAGACCTCTAAAAGTAAAAAAAAAGTATTTAATATCTTCTTGTTGTCCGCATTTAGCTCTGTACCACCGCTACCAGGAGGATGAACAATGAGGATCCCAAGTCCCCTCCAGAGTGTACCCCGGCATCCAGCACAAGCATCTCAGAAATGTGAGTAGATTCTAGGGTCATTACTGGGAGCTCCATACTGACATATATGCACAAACCCAAATATAGGACATAAACACCATAACAACAAATACAGCATGCATCGCCCGTGATTAGCAGTCATTGTGCTTTTGGCTTCAGAAACCTCTGGTGGTGACAGCCCATAATTGCAGCTAGTCATGCACTTTTAGTGCTGCCCACACTGTAGGAGAGATGTAGTACTACATGCCAGCCATTCTTGGTAGTGGTTTTTCGCTCTGCTTTATAGAAGGTAGTTTTGAGTAGGAAACCTTCCCTACCATAACTGTTATATATCCTAATAGGCCTTATTGTTGATGTTAATCTAGTGAGACAACCCCTTCTATACCGAATTTACTTGTAATTTACACGTTTATCTTCTTCCAAACAGGCAGAAAGAATCTTTTCCTGTGTCTATTAGAGATGATGCTATTACCAGCTTGCCACCCTCGTCCCCATTGTCAGGTATGTACATGTCTACAGCACAAAAAATGAGAATGTTGATGTCAAGGCTCAAATATTTTCATATGGTATTTTTGTTAGTGGTCTTCTATGTTATACATGTTTCATGGATTCCAATTATGTTGCCCATAGGCCCATACTGTATCTCCATTTGCCTAATTTTGTAAAGCTTTTCCAGATTACCAGATGTATAGGGGACAGGAGTAGAACAATTCTACTATATGCAGGAAAGATACAAAGCAGATCCTATAAGAATATATTGTTAATGAGGCCTTTTTTCTACTTTCTGATTAGAAATTCCAGCTGACGTGGAAAGAAAATCTTCAATATATCTGAGTATAGAGCAAGAAATCTCAGAAAATGAAGAAAAGGGGGAAAAGAGACGAGGTAAGTGTGAGAGTCAGCTCCATGTTGTGTGATGTCATTCAGTGAGAATAATTCATGTGGAGCAGTTGTTATTAGGGATGGGCAGACCCGTGGATGTTCGGGTCCATCAGGCTCAAGAATGTTACCCTAACGTGATCCCGAACCCGAACGGGATGTGGTGAATATTCATGGGACTTTAATAGCGGGCACACAGACAGCTGAGCGCAGCAGGAGCCGCGCTGCGGCTACCACGTGCAAACTATTAGGGAAAATGAGTGGTCACTGCTCCCCACGCATGCAGTGAATATTCCAGCACAGAGGGGAACACAGCGCTGGAGGAGAGAGGAGGTGAGTATGATTGTTTATTTTTTTTATGAGCAGCGTGACAGAGATCAGGGGGTGCCAAGCATACCAGGATGAGGGGGCCATACATACAGGGATGAAGGGGGCCATGCATATAAGTGATGAGGGGGGCGATGCATACAAGGATGAGGGGGGCTATACATACAGGGATGAGGCATGAGGGGGGCCATACATACAGGGATGAAGGGGGCCATACATACTTGGATGAGGGGGTCCATACATACAGGGATGAAGGATGAGGGGGGCCATACATACAGGGATGAAGAGTGCCATACATACCAGGAAGAGGAATGAAGGTACCATACATACCAGGAAGAGGGATGAAGGTGCCATACATACCAGGATTGGTGTGCGGGGGCGCCATACATAACAGGATGAAGAGTGCCATACATACCAGGAAGAGGGATGAGGGGGCCATGCATACCAGGATGGGGGATTGGGGTGCCATGCATACCAGGGTGGTGGATTGGGGTGCCATTGCATATCAGGATGGAGATGAGGGCCACATATAACAGGAAGGAGGGGGCCATATATACCAGGATGGGGGATATTAACGGAAGTGGGGTACATTACCCCTATAACAGTGTCAGCAGCAGACCCCCTCCAGCTTAACAGGGCATCATGACAACATTTTTTGCTTAAATTTTTTTTCTATTTTGCTCCTCTAAAACCTAGGTGCGTCTTATAGTCCGAAAAATATGGTATTCACCAGCCGGTGCCTGTGCATAGTTAGAAATTTGTCAGTGAGATATATAATTTAGTGCAGTGTGTGTGTGTGTAGCTTACTGTACATGTATTTAGATAATAATTAAAAAAATAAAATAAAAAAATGCCCAGATGAGGGAAAGCAGACAGCTCGGGACTGGTGTTATTATTCTGGGAAGAGGCCAATGTCCATGAAGCTTCCCAGGCTATTAATATCAGCTCACGGCTGTCTGCATAGCCTTTACTGATTATTAAAAGGGGGTGCACCCCCAAAAATGACGTGGGGTCCCCTTTATACTGCGCCGGCCAATCACAGGCATACCAATACTTGGCATGGCTGTGATGGGGCCTGAAGTGCCCACACCAGAAAAGTTTGTTGATTGGCTGTGCTGCATCCTTTCAACAAGCTTTGTTCGGACTGCTGAACCCAAACAGTAACACAGACTTCCGGGAGACACTAGATGTCCAGTACGGACCATCACATATATGATGGCTAACAATGATCCCTGACCTCTTTATGAATAAGATTCCTCTGTCGTTCAGCCACAGTGACCACACAGTAGTATCAAGTAATAAGTCGTCCCTTTACTTACATTATAGACACAAAGCAGATCCTATAAGAATATATTGTTAATGAGGGCTTTTATTTACTTTCTGATTAGAAATTCCAGCTGACGTGGAAAGAAAATCTTCAATATATCTGAGTATAGAGCAAGAAATCTCAGAAAATGAAGAAAAGAGGGAAAAGAGACGAGGTAAGCGAGAGAGTCAGCTCCATGTTGTGTGATGTCATTCAGTGAGAATAATTCATGTGGAGCAGTTGTTATTAGGGATGGGCAGACCCGTGGATGTTCGGGGAACACAGCGCTGGAGGAGAGAGGAGGTGAGTTTGATTGTTTATTTTTTTTATGAGCAGCGTGACAGGGATCAGGGGGTGCCAAGCATACCAGGATGAGGGGGCCATACATACAGGGATGATGGGGCCATGCATATAAGGATGAGGGGGGCGATGCATACAAGGATGAGGGGGGCTATACATACAGGGATGAGGCATGAGGGGGGCCATACATACAGGGATGTGGCATGAGGGGGGCCATACATACAGGGATGAAGGGGGCCATACATACCGGGATGAGGGGGTCCATACATACAGGGATGAAGGATGAGGGGGGCCATACATACAGGGATGAATAGTGCCATACATAGTATACATACCAGGAAGAGGAATGAAGGTACCATACATACCAGGAAGAGGGATGAAGGTACCATACATACCAGGATGGGTGTGCGGGGGTGCCATACATAACAGGATGAAGGGTGCCATACATACCAGGAAGAGGGATGAGGGAGCCATGCATACCAGGATGGGGGATTGGGGTGCCATGCATACCAGGATGGTGGATTGGGGTGCCATTGCATATCAGGATGGGGATGAGGGCCACATATAACAGGAAGGAGGGGGCCATATATACCAGGATGGGGTATATTAACGGAAGTGGGGTACATTACACAGTGTCAGCAGCAGACCCCCTCCCCCTTAACAGGGCAGCATGACAACATTTTTTGCTTACATTTTTTTTCTATTTTGCTCTTCTAAACCTAGGTGCGTCTTATAGTCCGAAAAATACGGTATTCACCAGCCGGTGCCTGTGCATAGTTAGAAATTTGTCAGTGAGATATATAATTTAGTGCAGTGTGTGTGTAGCTTACTGTACATGTATTTAGATAATAATTAAAAAAATAAAATAAAAAAATGCCCAGATGAGGGAAAGCAGACAGCTCGGGTCTGGTGTTATTATTCTGGGAAGAGGCCAATGTCCATGAAGCTTCCCAGGCTATTAATATCAGCTCACGGCTGTCTGCATAGCCTTCACTGATTATTAAAGGGAGGTGCACCCCCAAAAATGACATGGGGTCCCCTTTATACTGCGCCGGCCAATCACAGGCATACCAATACTTGGCATGGCTGTGATGGGGCCTGAAGTGCCCACACCAGAAAAGTTTGTTGATTGGCTGTGCTGCATCCTTTCAACAAGCTTTGTTCGGACTGCTGAACCAAAACAGTAACACAGACTTCCGGGAGACACTAGATGTCCAGTACGGACCATCACATATATGATGGCTAACAATGATCCCTGACCTCTTTATGAATAAGATTCCTCTGTCGTTCAGCCACAGTGACCGCACAGTAGTATCAAGTAATAAGTCGTCCCTTTACTTACATTATAGACACAAAGCAGATCTTATAAGAATATATTGTTACTGTTTTTTTTTTTCTACTTTCTGATCAGAAATTCCAGCTCTCGAGAAAAGAAAATCTTCGCTGTATTTGCTTAGAGAGCAACAAAACTCAGAAAATAAAGAAAAGAGGCAAAAGAGACGAGGTAAGTGTGAGAATCAGCTCCTTTACTTACATTATAAATACAAAGCAGATCCTATAAGAATATATTGTTACTGAGGGTTTTTTTTACTTTCTGATCAGAATTTCCAGCTCAGAAAGAAAGGAAATCTGAAAAAAATCTGAGTACACAGGAACAAAACTCAGAAAATGAAGAAAAGAGAGGAAGGAGACGAGGTAAGTGTGAGAATCAGCTCTATGTTGTGTGATGTCAGTGAGAATAATTCATGTGGAGCAGATGTCATCTGTCAGTGATGGGATTGTCGCATGTATGATGGCTAACAATGATCCCTGACCTCTGTATGATAAGATTCCTCTGCCGTTTGGCCGCAGTGTCCACGCAGTGGTATCATGTAATACGGAGTCCCATTACTTACATTATATTTATTTCTCTGCTCATAGGTTCCCTCCTCCGCCGGATCTTATCATCCTGCCGGCGTGGATTGTCCAGGGCTGCTCGGATATGTGCATGTTGTCACTGTTCCCCCAGCATCATCTAAAAGACTGAAAACCTCCGCATCTAGCGCCCAGAAATGCAGCAGATCCCCCATCACTGCTGAACCTGTATAGAAGGACCTTCACCAGCTTCCTGTGGCCTTCTCACTGGAACATCTTTACCCGGATATGTTTTGCCTCTATCATCAGGCTCCGCGGTATTCATACTACTCGCCTGACTTGGCTTTTACTGATCACCTGGTATCTGACCCCAGCTGTGTTCATGACTATGATTTCATCTATTAATAATATTCATGGTTTTGTTCATGTCTTAACCTTCTATCCTATTATTAATAATAAAAAAATTAAAATAAAAGCTGTTACTGTTGCTCTGATTTTTTTTCATCTTGAGTTCACAACTAATTGTAACTCACTAATTGTGCTTCTTAACACTAACTGCATTTGTCATTATTCTGAATGCAGCAGCCAGGCTCATATTTCTGTCCAGCAGCTACACCGGCGCCTCCACAGTACCAGTCATTGCACTCTCCCACAAAGCTCTCCACAGTGCTGCACTGTTCTACAACTCCTCCCATATGTCAGTCTACTACCATATCTACACTCCAATGAGCCAAGACTAATATCCTCCATAATCAGGACCTCCCACTCTCACGTCCATGACTTTTTCTGTGCTGCACCAGTTCTCAGGAGTGCATCAGGTTCATTCCTACTGTCTATGGATTTAAGTGTTCACTAAAAACAGATAATTTTTAGCAAGACTATCAAGTCATGTCACTAATCTAAGTTTTGCCCCCAGCACTTAATATCTGTACATATGTACAGATATTGGCTGGTGACCTGTTCATTTAGTCCAGGGCCGGCTCCAGGTTTTTCTGGGCCCCGGGCGAAAGAGTCTCAGTGGGCCCCTTTAACACATACCACGATTCATGATGCAGAGACACGGCGGAGAAATATATATATATATATATATATTAGTACAATGCAAAGATTTCACTTCTTACATTACATGAGTGATATCTATTATAAATTCCACAATAGCTCAGAAACCGGTGAATCGCTCCACACAGAATAGTGGCCCCCATATAAGGCTCCATACGGAATACTGGCCCCCATATAAGGCCCCATACAGAATACTGGCCCCCATATAAGGCCCCATACGGAATACTGACCCCCATATAAGGCTCCATGCGGAATACTGACCCCCATATAAGGCTCCATGCGGAATACTGACCCCCATATAAGGCTCCAGGCGGAATACTGGCCCCCATATAAGGCTCCATGCGGAATACTGACCCCCATATAAGGCTCCATGCGGAATACTGACCCCCATATAAGGCCCCATACGGAATACTGGCCCCCATATAAGGCTCCATGCGGAATACTGACCCCCATATAAGGCTCCATGCGGAATACTGACCCCCATATAAGGCTCCATGCGGAATACTGGCCCCCATATAAGGCTCCATGTGGAATACTGACCCCCATATAAGGCTCCATGCGGAATACTGACCCCCATATAAGGCTCCATGCGGAATACTGGCCCCCATATAAGGCTCCATGCGGAATACTGACCCCCATATAAGGCTCCATGCGGAATACTGGCCCCCATATAAGGCTCCATGCGGAATACTGGCTTCCATATAAGGCTCCATACGGAATACTGGCCCCCATATAAGGCTCCATACAGAATACTGGCCTCCATATAACGTTCCATACAGGATACTGGTCCCCTTATAAAGCTCCATACAGGATACTGGCCCCCATATAACGCTCCATACAGGATACTGGTCCCCTTATAAAACTCCATACAGGATACTGGCCCCCATATAACGCTCCATACAGGATACCGGTCCCCTTATAACGCTCCATACAGGATACTGGCCCCCATATAATGCTGCATGCAGGCTGTTACCCCCCACATAATGCCCCATACAGGTTGCCCCCCCTTATAATGCTCCATGCAGGCTGTTCCCCCCCACATAATGCCCCATACAGCCCCCCCCTTTTAATGCTCCATGCAGGCTGTTACCCCCCCACATAATGCCCCATACAGGCTGCCCCCCCCTTTATAATGCCCCATGCAGGCTGTTCCCCACCTTATAATGCCCCATACAGGCTGTCACCCCTCCTCTTTATAATGCCCCATGCAGGATGTCCCCCCCCTCTTTATAATGCCCCATGCAGGCTGTTCCCCACCTTATAATGCCCCATGCAGGCTGTCACCACTCCTCTTTATAATGCCCCATGCAGGAATCCCCCCCCCCTCTTTATAATGCCCCATGCAGGCTGTCACCCCTCCTCTTTATAATGCCCCATGCAGGAATCCCCCCCCCCTCTTTATAATGCCCCATGCCTCCATACATAAAAAAAAAAATCAAATACTCACCTCCCTTCTCACCTGCTGCCGCTGCTCGGGTCCGGACTCCAGCGTTGTCGGCGTCTTCCCGCTCAGCGCTCCCTGTGACGGCTCAGGGGAGGGCGCGGTGTAAAGGTGTCACTGCGCCCTCTGACCTGAGACGTCACAGGGAGCGCAGAGCAGGAAGACAGCGGATCTGCGGCGGCACGGGGAGAGGTAAGTATCCAGCTGCCGGGGCCCTGAGCAAGCGGCGGAGAAGGGCGGGCGCTGACACCGCTCTCCTCCGCCCATAGCCCAGCGGGGTGCGTGACCGCCAGTGGGCCCCTCTGCCTGCTCAGGGCCCCGGCATTTGCCCGGGTGCGCCGGGTGCTGACGCCGGCCCTGATTTAGTCTTAACTCCTCGAAGATAGGTGCTCCCTAAAACCACATCTGTTTAGGGCGGCCTATCACGCTCCTTAATCAAAGTCCTTTTATATATTTATAGCCCATTCATTATTTCTCCAAACATAAGTCACTCCACCGCACCCAAAACCCCTACAAATCCTGGCTGGTGACAGCTCCTGCAGCCTTTATCTCTCCCTCATCCCCTCAAGATGGCGGACCATCATTGTAAATAAGCCCCTGTACTTTGTGTCCCCCCACCTCATTATAGATTGTAAGCTCTTACCAGCAGGGTCCTCATTAGTTTTGCTTTAATTATTGTATTATCTTTAGCTATGTTACTTATGACTGTTGTATATGGACCTGAATTGTAAAGCGCTGAGGAATATGTTGGCGCTATATGAATAAAGATTATTATTATTATTATTAAAGCAAAACAACAACATGTTTCATACCGCCAAATCTTCCTTAACTCCTTAGTGACCAAGCCAATTTTGACCTTAATGACCTGCCCAAATTTTTGAAGTTTGACCAATGTCAATTTATGTGGTAATAACTCTTTAACGCTTCAACGGATCCCACTGATTTTGAGACTGTTTTTTTCATGACATATTGTACTTCATAATAGTGGTAACATTTTTTCAATATGACTTTCATTTATTTGTGAAAATATCGGAAATTTGGCGAAAATTTTTAAAATTTCACAATTTTCAACCTTTTAGTTCTTACGCCCTTAAATCAGAGTGTCATGTCGCACAAAATAGTTAATAAATAACATTTCCCACATGCTTACTATACATCTGCGTCCTTTTTGAAACATCGTTTTTTCTGTTAGGAAGTTATAAGGGACAAGATTTGACCAGTGATTTCTCATTTTTACAACAAAATTTACTAAATATTTTTTTAGGGACCACATCACATTTGAATTGACTTTGGGGGGCATATATGACACAAAATATCCAAAAGGGATACTATTCTAAAAATTGCACCCCTTAATTCCTCAAAACCACATTCAAGAAGTTTATTAACCTTTCAGGTGCTTCACAGGAACTAAAGCAATGGCAAGGAAAAAATAAACATTTTTTCCACAAAAATTTTACTTTAGCCCCATTTTTTTTATTTTCACAAGGGTAACAGGAGAAATGGACACCAAAAATTGTTGTGTAATTGGTCCTGAGTATGCCAATACCCTATATGTGGGATAAAACTACTGATTGGGCGCACGGCAGGGTTCGGAAGGGAAGGAGCATAATGTCTTTTTGAATGCAAAAATAGCTGGAATCGAGAGCAGACGCCATGTCGTTTGGAGAGCCCCATATGTGCCTAAACAGTGAAAACCCCTACAAGTGACACGATTTTGGAAACTAGACCTCTCAAGGAATGCATGTAGATGCCTGGTGAGCACCTTGAACGCCCAGGTGCTTCACAAAAGTTTATAACGCAGAGCCGTGAAAATAAAAAAAAATCTATTTTTTACCACAAAAATATACTTTTAGCCCCAAATTTTTTTCCCACAAGGGTAATGGGAGAAAATGGACCCAAAAATTTGTTGTGCAATTGCTCCTGAGTACGCCGATATCCCATATGTAGGGGAAAACTATTGTTTGGGCACATGGCAGGGCTCGGAAAGGAAGGAGTGACGTTTTGGAAAGCAGACTTTGATGGAATGGTCTGCGGGTGTCATGTCGCATTTGGAGAGCCCCTGATGTGCCTAAACAGTGGAAATCCCCCCTCAAGTTACCCCATTTTGAAAACTACACCCCTCAAGGATTTTATCCAGGGTTATGTATAGTGAGCATTTGTAAACCACAGGTACTACACATAATTTGTTAACATTAGGTCGTCATATTGAAAATTGTCATTTATTTCACAAAAATGACGTTTTAGCCCCAAATTGATTATTTTCACAATGTACAATAGGTTAAAAAATAACGCGATGATCAAAAACTTCTATTTGGGCACATGGCAGGACTAGGAAAGGAAAGAGAGCTATTGGTCTGGAATATATTGTGAATGCCATGTCGCATTTGGAAAGCCCCTGACATGCGAAAACAGCAGAAGCCACCACAAGGGACCCAATTTTGGAAACTAGTCCCCTCAAGGAATTTATCTAGGGATGTATTGAGTATTTTTAACTTACAGGTGATTCACAAAACTTTATAACTTCCAGACGTGAGAACAAAAAATTATTTTTTTATACTAAAATACTGTTTTAGCACCAAATTTATAATTTACACAAGTGGTAATAGGAGAAAATGGACCCCATAATTTGTTTTGCAATTTTTACTGAACACAGTGATACCCCATATGTGGTTGTACACTAATGTTTGAGCACACAGCAGGGGTTGGATAGGAAGGAGCGCTACTTGGCTTTTAGAACACAGACTTCATTTTAATACAGTAGTGTTCAAAACAATAGCAGCGTGTCCAAAAACATGAGTTAAGCACAAAATCTTTATACTAGTTTTTATTTCCAGCATTGGGAACATTACACACTGTTTTCTAATTCAAAACATGAAGAGAAATGTATATAATTTTTAACTACTTTACAGAAAATAACAAAAAAAGGAGGCCAAGTACTTAAGCTACATAGTTGGGAGAGGCGAAATTAAGCCACAGGTCAATAAGAACGAGGCAATTCAGAACTAGCTGCAACCGCTCTCCAAGAAGCAGGTGAGAGCGTTTCTTGGAATCGTGGGATATTACCGGCGGTTTATCCCAAATTTTTATATGATTGCCGCACCACTGACGGACCTTCTGAAAGGCACAAAATCAACGAGGGCGAAATGGACGGTTGAAACCGAGATGACGTTCCAACAGCTGAAGCTGGCACTCTGTAAGCAGCCGGTCCTGGTTGCACCAGACTTTACTAAAGAGTTTGTGCTCCAGACAGATGCCTCAGAAGTTGGCCTAGGAGCCGTGCCGTCACAGGAGATAAATGGGGAAGAGCATCCCATCCTGTATATGAGCCGGAAGCTCTCATCCTGTGAGAAAAATTATGCCATTGTGAAGAAAGAATGCTTAGCCATAAAATGAGCCATACACATGCTAAGATATTACCTACTTGGCCAAAAGTTTAAATTGGTGTCAGACTATGCCCCTTTGAGATGGTTGAGGGAAAAGAAGGGTAAGAATGCCTGAGCAACTAGGTGGTTCTTAGGTCTCAAAGACTTTAATTTTCACATGGAGCATAGACCTGCGAAGTTACACGCTAATGCTACTGCCCTCTCCAGAATTCCCTGCTGGGTGACTGAAGGTGCCCCCCAGCTTTTGGCAGAGGGGGGGAATATGTGACAGAGTCACTGGTATTATATGCGAGGGGAGGTATGTGTCACTCAGGATTCTCTCCTGTGTGAACTGAGACCTACTGAATCTCTGCCAGCATGTTATATGCTGTGGGTTACCTCTTTTAAAGGGTGTGGTTTTATGGGAATGATGTAGTGATGTGAGGGAAGTCATTCCCCATACCTCCTCCTCAGGGTGTGGCTGAGCAAGCTTTAATTGTTCAGTCCTGTTTTTTTTTCTTTGTGCTGTGTTTGGAGAGGCAAGGTCTCCAGACTGGACAGCCATAGCTCAGGACAGAGCTGAAGGGTGGACATAACCTGTGTGGGTGAATGGCACATACACATATGGACTGTGCTATTGTTTATCTTTTGTTATGTTGTTTTGCTAGTAAGGCTGTGTTTATCTTTGCTGGAGTTGCAGAGCTTTTGTCACGGGTGTGTCAGAGGTGACAGACAGTCGCCCTACAGTGGGTTGCAGGAGACATCTACGTTTGGCATTGCAGACAGCTTCTTAGATAAGAGGCTGTCTTTAGGACCAAGTAGCTACCTCTCTCTTGCTAATTAGCTCTCTGGCCTGGGTGTATATATACCTGGTGTGTCTGAGAGGGAGTCGCCGGCTATATTCATTTCTACTTGTGAGGCTTATCAGGAGCAGCACTTCATCCTTTCTGGAGCTTGAGGCCATGTGTATATTTGAAATCATCTAAAGCTAAGCAATTTTCCCCTGTTTTGTCTTCTCTTGTTGTCTATAGTGTTTAGTGGAGGTTGACTAGTTCTCATCTCCTTCCATCCCTAGCCGTAGCCGTACGCCAGGGAAAGTAGGACGAGGCACGCATACGGTGATTGCTGAAGAGGCAATATAGGTACGGTAGTTAAGACAGGGTGACGTTAGACCATACTAGGAGGTCTCTACTTCCTCCTTTCCCTTTTCCCTTTGTGTTGCACTAACTCCTGGCGTGACATTATAGCCGGCCGAGCACGTTTTGAAAAGAAAAAAAAAAAAGCTGTAATTTTTTTTCCTTTGTCTGGAGAAGGGATATATCAGACCCTCATCTTCGCTAGTGGCGGCAGGGTTCTTCTTTGTGAAGAAAAAATATGGCGGTCTACGTCCCTGTTTAGATTTCGGGGAATTACATCAAATTACCGTCCATGATCCATACCCTCTTCCTGATTCTTCCCTCCAGGCTTTTTCTTCCTTAAAGAACCATTTTGCCACTGCATCTATACTCAGTCAACCCGATGTTTCTCAACCCTTTAATGTGGAGGTTGATGCTTCTGATGTTGGGGTTGGGGCTGTGTTGTCTCAGGGTTCATCCCCTGGTAAATGGCATCCATGCGCCTTCTTTTCTAAAAAATTGTCTTCAGCAGAGAGAAATTATGACATGGGTAATAGGGAACTTTTGGCGATCAAATTGGCGTTCAAGTAATGTCGACATTAGTTGGAGGAGGCTGTCCATCCTATTACTGTTATTACTGACCATAAGAACCCGTCATATCTCCAGTCAGCTAAATGTCTCAACCCTGGGTTCAATTTTGTTGTCACTCTTCGTCCAGGGGTCAAAAATGTCAAGGCTGATGCTTTGTCCCGGAGCTTCCCTGGTGGTGGTGACCATGAGAACCCTGCCCTGATATTACAGAAAGGGGTAGTCATTTTCGCTCTGTATCCTGAACTGGACGGTGAGGTGTTGGAGGCTCAGGGGGACGCCCCTGCCTTCTGCCCTTCAGGAAAGTTATTTGTACCATCTGACCTGCGCCGCAAAGTAATCAAGGAACATCATAACTCTGTGCTTGCTGAGCATCCAGGTGGTAAGGCAACTGCAGACCTCCTCTCTCGTCGTTTTTGGTGGCTGGGGTTGCATCGGGATCCAATTGAACACTTAGCTGCTTGTAGTATTTGCGCGCATTCTAAGGTTTCGTATACTCCTCCGTCTGGTACTCTTCTTCCGCTACTTATCCCTAGTAGGTCATGGACACACTTGTCCATGCATTTTATTACTGACCTACCGGTTTCTGCAGGTGAAACGGTGGTTTTGGTGGTAGTAGATAGGTTCAGTAAAATGGTTCACTTTGTCGCATTACCTGCACTTCCCAATGCCAAGACACTTGCTCAGGTGTTCATAAATTATATTGTGAAGCTTCACGGGGTTCTCTCCGATGTGGTGTCTGATCAGGGGACCCAGTTTGTTTCCAAGTTCTGGAAGGCATTCTGTTCTCGACTGGGGGTGCAGAAGTCCTTTTCATCTGCCTTCTACCCTCAGTCGAATGGTCAGACCGAGCGTGTCAATCAGAACTTGGAGACATACCTCAGGTGTTTCGTTTCCGAAAATCAGGAGGATTGGGCATCCTACTTACCGCCAGCAGAATTTGCCATCAATAATCATCGTCAAGAATCCACTGGCAGGTCACCGTTCTTCGGTACATATGGTTATCATCCACAGTTTGGTACCTTCAGTGGGGGAAGAGCTTCATGAGTTTCTGAGGAGGAACGGTTTACATCATTGCTCTCCTCCATATGGCAGGGTGTTCTTTGAAACTTAAAGACCATCTGAAACAGGTATAAACGTATGGCCGACAGAAAACGCTTGTCAGGTCTGGACCTGAATGTGAATGATTTTGTGTGGTTGTCTACCACGAATATAAGATTAAAAGTTCCTTCTTGGAAGCTGGGACCTAGGCTAATAAGCCCTATAAAATAACCGCCGTCATTAACCCAGCAGCGTTTCATCTTGAACTTCTTCAGGCCCTTAAAGGTCCACAATGTGTTCCACATATCCTTACTCAAAAGGTATGTGAACCTCTTGAACCCTCAAGTCTACCACCGCCCCCAGTACTGGTTGATGGTAATCTGGAGTTCCAGATTTTGAGGATTGTAGATTCTCATCTCAAATGTCGTTCTTTACAATACTTGGTGCACTGAAAAGGCCATAGTCCAGAGGAGAGGATGTGGGTTTCAGCGTCAGAGGTGAACGTTCCCAGATTGGTTAGCTCATTCCACACCTCTTTTCCTGAGAAACCCGGTCCTGAGGCCACTCGTAGAGGGGGGGCTACTATCGCAAGTGTGTCAAAGGTGACAAACAGTCGCCCTGCAGTGGGTTGCAGGAGATCTCTACGTTTGGCTTTACAGATAAGATAAGATTGTAGATAAGAATCTGTCTTTAGGACCAAGTGGCTACCTCTCTCTTGCTAATTAGCTCTCTGGCCTGGGTGTATATGTAGCACCCCGAGGGCTCGGTTGCTACAGAGGTATTGCATCTCAGCCAGATGTGCGATATCTCACTCTCAGGTATGGATGCAGTGTGGATCAGGACCCTGACACCTGCATGCATTACACCACATTTCCAGGGGGCAGGGCGACCGATATGCTCCAAGTAGAGCACGACAGTCCCTGTCCCTGGCTGGAGTGGGGGGAGGGAACATCGAGGAAGTGGGAACCCTGTAGTGCAGGAGCAGGGAGGAGGTAGTTCCTGGGTGCACCTAGAGGGAGGTATAAAAGGTGGGCACCATCTTAGATCAGTGTTCAGTCTGAGAGAGGAAGTGACAGAGCAGGGCCTCTGTGGAGCTCTGCTCCGGAGGCGGGCCTAGCCTGTGAGGCCCAGCAAGCACTAAAAGAGAAGACAGTTCAGTGAGAGAAGAAGAGGGAGCAGGAGGTGGGAGCAGAGGCTGGTGAGCACAGTACGACTTAGGCAGCCGTTACCTGCAGAAGTGGTCTGGATAATAAGAACTGTGAGTAAAGACCCTGGACTGCATCACTGACTCTGTGTCGTCACTGCTACTCCTGCACCATCACTCCCATCCTCCGCATACACTGCCCTGAGACTACACTCCTCCAGTGGGGAGTTGTACTACACTCTGCTGCACTCACAACACCAGCCTCAGCGGTCTGCCCTGTAGCGGCGGTTCATCCTGACCGCAATCCACGGGTGGCGTAGTCGGACATTTAATATCATAAAAACCACACAAATAGACTGCCATTTGAGTTGACCACCCTGAGCCACGGGACCGGGTCCCCGCCGCACGAAGACTACAACCCCCAGCATCCGCAATGAGTCCGGTTCCGGGTTTCCCCACACGCGCGCGGCCCAGGGGGCGTGTCATATATATACCTGGTGTGTCTGAGAGGGAGTCGCCGGCTACATTCATTTCCACTTGTGAGGCTTATCAGGAGCAGCACTTAGTCCTTTCTGAAGCTTGAGGCCGTGTGTATATTTGAACTGATCTAAAGCTAAGCAATTTCCCCGTTTTGTCTTCCCTTGTTGTCTATAGTGTTTAGTGGCGGTTGACTAGTGCTCATCTCTTTCCATCCCTAGCCGTAGCCATACATGAGGGAAAGTAGGGCGAGGCACGCGTGCAGCGATTGCTGAAGAGTCAATATAGGGGCGGTAGTTGAGAAACAGTGATGCTAGACTAGACTAGGAGGTCTCCACTTCCCCCTTTCCCTAGTGTCTGGGCTCCCTTTCCCTTTTCCCTCTGTACTGCACTAACACCTGATGTGACAGCATTATGCCATATAATAACGCCTGCAGAGAAAACCTGGTTCCTGAGTCTACTTCCGGAAGCGGCCGAGCAAGTCGACCTACCACACCATGTATAAAAAGGCTACCACACCATGTATATTTTTACTGTCCCTATTCTAGTCCTATTAATTACTCTAATTTTTTTAAATTCTTTTATCACACACAAAAAAAATAAATAATCGGATGCCGATCAGCGCTCAATGGCTGTAGGACGCATACACAGATCTGGTGAAAAAAGAGGATAAAAAAAATAGAAAGGAAAGAAAAAAGTCCTAGCCAAATGTGAGCATTGGTTCCAATTAGTGATGTGCGTCTGATCAGCGGCTCGGCGGCTGCAGGACGCATGCACGGAAGTGGTGTAAAGGAAGGGTGGAGGTCGGGGATTAGAGGAAAAAAAATTACTGGAAAATAGCGAGCACGAGTGCCGATTAGTGATTTGTGTCACTGATCAGTGCTCGGTGACTGCAGGACGCATGCACGAGTAACTAAAATGCTCCTTACTCGGACCAAACAATTCCTAATGCTCGGGTGCTCGTTTCGAGTAAAGAGTATAATGGGAGTCAATGAGAAATCTGAGCATTATTCCGGCAGACCCTACAAGGAGGTCTCGGGGGCAGACAAAATGTTCAAATGGATGAGAAAGGTGCTGAATGGAAGGAGAACAGCATGGGGAAGACCCCTGGAAGCATCTCTGACTCCCAGATCACAGCTGAGAACAATGGTTTCACACTTTTACTCCACTTTAAGGACTGACAATAAAACATTCCAAATCAACGATAAATTGCATTTTAGATGAAAAAAAATGTTAAGAAATATGTTTCCTGTATAATAACTTGTATTTTAAAAAAATTATAATTTAAGTAAACCAAAATTGTTTTTTTTATGAAAAAATAGTAAACTTCAGTGTAATTTATGAAGGAAGCACGAACTGCCAAAAATTATCGACTCGGATACACCCTGTATTAGACATAAAGGAGGGTCTCATACACATTCTGTTCAAATTGTCATGTAGTGGTACTCCTAGACTCATAAAGGCTATGCACTAAGTGCAAATCCTGCCAAAAATTACAAGCAGGGTTATCCATACTCTCTTGAAGGCACCAACTGTAGTGCTTCATTCAAATATTGTGAACAAAGTGTAGTTGTGGTACTCCTACATTCATAAAGGCTTTGCACAAGTACAAAGGCAGGAACAAATTATAAGTAAGGTCATCCATAGACCCTAGAAGGCAACAACTGGCAGGCCTCATTCAAATATAGAACATTAAAAACACTTTATATGCTGTTGTCATCAGGTGGTGTGTAAAAGCCTGGTATAATCCATGCTTTGTTCATTGTTATCAGTCAGCCTTTCTGTTGCAGGAGAAAGCGCCTGTCCGTTATGACCCCCCTTTGGCACTAAAAATCTGCTGAGACAAGACCCTAGCGGCAGTGCAGCACAACACCTCCAAGGCATAGAGGGACAGCTCATGCCAGGTGTCCAGCTTTGAGACCCAATAGCTGAAGGTCGCAGAGGAATTAACAAATAAGCTGGTTTGGTCGGCCAGGTATTGCTTGACCATCTTTGAAAACTTTTCCTACCTTGTCAAAAATACCTGGCCATGATGACGCGCCCCCTGAGCCATGGGGATACCCGGAGCCGGGCCTTGTAGATGCTGGGGGTTGTAGTCACCGTGGTGGTGACCCGGTCCGTGACCCAGGGCGGTCAAACCAAGGGAGTAGTCTATATGTACAAATGTTAATGTCCAACTAAGCCACCTGTGGATTGCGGTCATTGGTAACCGCCACTGCGGAGCAGTCCGCTGAAGCTGGTGGTATGTGCAGCAAGGTGATGTGACTCCCCACAGGAGGAGTGTAGCTTCAGGGCAGCGTGCTTGGATGATGGTGGTGATTGTCCAGGGCGTTCTAGTGCTATGAGTGCTGGCGCCGCAAGGAACACAGAGACAGGATAGTGCAGTCCCAGGGTCTTTACTCACTGTTGTTGTAGTTTAGATTACAGGTACCAAGCAATCTTCCCCCGTCGTGCTGTGCGTACTCAGTGAGCGGTTCAGTCCACCCTCAGGTATTTCCAGAGCACTTATCAGGACCCCGTTCTGTGTACCTTCCTCTGGCCTCTTCCTGCACCTCACACCCAGCGCCACTTCCATCCGGTACCCTCGGGCCTTGGCGGGCGACGTGTGTTCTGTCCCCTGGGTCCTGTGCGGATACCTTCTTAGTGTACTGGTGTGGACTTGTGGTCTGCAGTACTTGAAATGCTGCAGCCTCCGGTTACTAGTTAAGCATTTGCTGTTTCTCTACTAGTTGAAGGACCCGGTTTCCTGTTCTGGCCTGACCCCTCTACCTCCTGGTACGGGTGGCTTGCTGCACGGCCCGTACCCCTAGGGTCCCTTCACTCCTCATTCCTGGAGCCGTCCTGCTCCCTCTCCTCTCTCTCAGGCTCAGGCCTCCTGACTTGGCCCGCCTTTGGAGCAGAGCTCATACAGAGCCTCTGCTCCCTGACTTCTCCTCAGTCTGTCTGACTGGAACTCCACCTGCTCTTCTGTCTGAACCAAGATGGTTCCTTACTTTTATACCTCCTACACATGTGCTCCCAGTATCTATGTCCTCCACCCCATCCACTACATAGTTCCCCCTCTCTAGGTGGTTCCCCCCACTCCAGCCAGGGACCAGGGACTGTGCTCTCCCGTAGGAGCAATCTCGCCCTGTCCCCCGGAAATGTGGTGTAGTGAATGCTGGTGTTAGGGTCCTGAGCTGTACTCTTTCCTTACCTGGGAGTGAGATACCACACCTCTGGGTGAGATGCAATACCTCTGTGGCGACCGAACCCTCAGGGGCGCCACACCCCCCCCTGGTAAAACACAGCACATCCGGAGGCTGGAACAGAGCAAAAGACAGGGTAAATTAGGACATGCAAATTTTTGGATGCATCATATTATATAACATTATGGATACTTTTTAAAGGACATTTCTCTTCACACTTCTAAAATATTTCTTCACACATATAAGACATTTTTAATATAAACATTCTTCATATCAACACATTTTCAAGTAAAACTTTTGGTCAACCGGTCACAGTAATGCCTGCAACCAGGTGTCCATTTTTCGATAAAGTGCAAACTTGTAAACATGAATATGAGGGACCCGTCCCAAACCCTCAACGGAGGCCCTGGGGTGGCTGCAGGGCTTAGACGATCCAGATGCTGGACCTCGTCTTCGGTCACCTACAACTGGTTTTTGTTCTGAGGTCACTCGTTGTAGTTCTTATAAAACCAATAAGGGGCACCTCAAGAGGTGCAACTATTTACAAGAAGCGGCTGCTCCCAGTCCTCAGTCGGTTAGTCTCTGGACCCTTTACGGGTAACTAAACAACCTGGTAGAAACACAAACGGTGAACCTGCAGCGTCTATGCTGCTGTACGGGTACTGATTACTACTGGCAGTCCTTAGTAGTATTGCTCCCTCCAGGGAGGCTCTAGTTCATCACAAGCTGACCCAGCCGGGTCTTCAGCTTCATACTGGTAGAAGCCGTGCTCTTCTACCACCTTGTGGACATTTAAGGCGTACCAGCCTCTGACTCCTTTGTGACGGGTATAGGTCACGATGTCTCCGGGGTAGAGGTCCCTATCAGGGTGACCTGCTATTAGGTGGGACTCCACGTCCCTCCTGTTGACGAACAGATCAATGTCTGTGTGTGGGTCCCCGATGAATCCCCACCCGGCATCCAAATTGAATTTAACTACGGTCCCTTCTTCCTTGGGACCGTGGGTGGCTTTGTTGGCCTGGCAGGCCCGGGTCTTTTCCTGCATATTCTGGGCCTCTAATTTCTCCCACCGCACGCGCCGTGAGCTGCGCTCTTTTTCAAATTGGACCAGCTGCTGGTGGCAGAACTCTTTGCGATGGGCTGCGGCTGCCCTGGTCTCCTGGGACAACCCCATCAAGTCCTCCAAAGAGTGATCCCACTCAAACTGGGCCTCGTCTTCCGGCAACCGGGAGATGGCAGCAGGCTGCGGAGCGGGTAGGAGCGAGGGCCGCTGGTCCTCCACCTCCATGGACCAGTCCCACCGGCGACGTCTGTATACCCACTTGGCTGGTGGGGGAGTTGGTTCCTGCAGGGGACCCAGAAGCTGGCTGGCTGTGCCGGTGCCCGGAGGTGGCGGTGTCTGGGCTTGCGGGACATGCAGGGCAGGTGCGCCCGGGACTTGTGGACCTTGCGGCGGGGTCAGGTGCGGGCCGCCGCTGGTGGCGCCTGGGGTCAGCAGCTCCACCAGCGGGCCCAGGAGCAGGTCGACGCTGGCGGCGCCGGGGGCTGGAGGGCTTGGCTGGGGGCCTAGGAGGGGGCCGCCGCTGGTGGCGCCCGGGGCTGGAGGGCTTGGCTGGGAGCCTTGCTGCGGGGTCAGGAGCGGGCTGGTGTTGGTAGCGCTCGGGGTCAGCGGCTCCACCAGGGGGCCCAGGAGCAGGTCGACACTGGCAGCGCCCGGGACAGGGAAACTTCTCCTACCTGCTCCCGCGACCGCTCCTGCCTCACGTGTCGCCTCCTGGCGCTGGTCGGGCTCCGCTAAGGCTGGGGCACCGCCGGTGCTTGGTAGCGTCGTCGGCTGCCGGTTCGCCATCCGCTGTTCCATCTCCCGTCTCCACCCGGTGATGGCGTCTCGCTAGGCCCTCTCCATCCTCCGGCCCTGGTCTTCCATCCCAGAGCGGAGGAACTCCGAGTCCTCCTGAGGCAGCTTAGCCACTAGCTCCTCCAAGGTGTAGGGTGCTGCGGCCTGCAGCAGGCCGCTGACTGGGGCTCTGGTGCTGCTGTCCTCCATCTTCCCTACAGGGTGCGGTCTGTCTAGACTGATCCAGACCACGCCCTGTCTCCCAGTTTTCTTCTCTCCTCTCCCCTTTTGGGGCGGTCCCAGGGCAGTTTGTTGCGGTTCCATGGCAATCTGCTGTCGGTTACTTTCAGGGTCAGCCCCCCCCACCTTGATGGACACACTTGCATACATGACCACTGCTGTTTGGGGCGGGCTCCGCTTCTGGCACCATTCTGGGACCTGGCCCACGATGGGAGGTGGTATCTTGTCGTCTTTTAGCACGCACATAATGGCGCGCGATACCCGGTGATAACGGGTGGGCTCATATCCTGCCGACTACGCCAAAGTTGACGTGCCCCCTGGGCCGTGGGGTACCCGGAGCCGGGCCGGTAGACACTGGGGGTTGTAGTCACTGTGGCGGTGACCCGGTCTGTGACCCAGGGCGGTCAATCTAAGGGTAGTATTTGTGTGTAGGGGTTTTATAATGTCCGACTACGCCACCTGTGGAGTGCGGCCAATGAGGCCGCCGCTGCGGAACAGTCCTCTGAAGCTGATGGTTTGGCAGCACATGTGGTATAACTCCCCACAGGAAGAGTGTAGCTTCAGGGCAGTGTGAGTGGATGATGGTGATTGTAGGGCAAGGAGTCAGTAATGAAAACAGAGTCCGTGTGATGCAGTCCCAAGGTCTTTACTCACAGTTATTGCAGTTCTGGTTACAGGGACCCATGTAACGGCCCTCGTCGTTCTGTGCTCACTCAGTGAGGGGTTCAGTCGAACCCCAGGTAACTCCGGAGTATTAAGCAGGATCCTCCTCTGTGTGTCTTTTCTCTGGCCTTCTCCCTGCACCTCACACTCAGTGACACTTCTATCCGGTACCCTCGGGCCTTGGCGGGCGACGTGTGTTCCGTCCCCTGGGTCCTATGTGGCTACCTTCTTAGTGAGACTGGTGTGGACTTTTGGCTTACGGTACATAAAGTGCTGCAGCTTCCAGTATCTAGTTGAGCCTTGCTGTTTCTCTGCTAGTTGAGGGACCGGTTCCCCTTATCTGGCCTGACCCCTCTACCTCCTGGTAGCAGCGGGCGTACGGGTGACCTTCTGCACGGCCCGTACCCCTAGGGTCCCTTCAGTTCCTGGAGCCTTCCTGCTCCCACTCCTCTCTTCTCTCCTTCAGTCCTGGGCCTAACAGGCTAGGCCCACCTCTGGAGCAGAGCTCATACAGAGCCTCTGCTCCTTCACTTCTCCTCCTCTGACTGAACTCTCTAAGATGGTGTCCCTATTTTATACTGCTCCCACTCAAGTGTTCCCAGGATCTGCATCCTTCACCCCATCCACTACATGGTTCCCCCTCTCTAGGTGGTTCCCCCCACTCCAGCCAGGGATCAGGGATTGTGCTCTCCCGTAGGAGCAATCTTGCCCTGTCCCCCGGAAATGTGGTGTAGCGAATGCTGGTGTTAGGATCCTGAGCCATACTCCTTCCTTACCTGAGAGTGAAGTACCACACATCTGGATGAGATGCAATACCTCTGTGGCGACCGAACCCTCAGGGGCGCCACAGCCCCAACAGTGCAAACAACTCTGTATGATGCCCCTGAAACCCCCCACATATAGTATACAGCTCCAACTTTGCCCACAACACTTTATGATGCCCCCTCAGCCCTCCACACATAGTATATGGCCCCAATAGTGCCCACAACACTGCATGATACCCAACAGCCTCTCACACATAGTATACAGCCCTAACAATGCCCACACACTGTATGATGCCCCACAGACCCCAATCACAACATAGTATTATGTTCCATAAAGTGTACACACACTCAGCTGTCACACACAGACACAGATAGACACACTGTGTATATACACTGCTCAAAAAAGGGAACACTCAAATAACACATCCTAGATCTGAATGAATGAAATATTCTCATTGAATACTTTGTTCTGTACAAAGTTGAATGTGCTGACAACAAAATCACACAAAAATCATCAATGGAAATCAAATTTATTAACCAATGGAGGCCTGGATTTGGAGTCACCCCCAAAATTAAAGTGGAAAAACACACAACAGGCTGATCGTACTTTTATATAATGTCCTTAAAACAAGTCAAAATAAGGCTCAGTATTGTGTGTGGCCTCCACGTGCCTGTATGACCTCCCTACAACGCCTGGGCATGCTATTGATGAGGTTGCGGATGGTCTCCTGTGGGATCTCCTCCCAGACCTAGACTAAAGCATCCGCCAACTCCTGGACAGTCTGTGGTGCAATGTGTAGTATTGAGCGAGCATGCTCGACACTGCTCGGTACTCGCCCGTGCATCACGCTACTCGGGATGTTCGGCGAGCACCGAGCATTTCCGGGTTACTCGGGCGGGAGCTCGGGTCTCCGCCCTGCATGTTTGGCGCTCTTTACAGAGCCAATGAACATGCAGGTGTAGCACCCTGAGGACTCGGCTGCTACAGGGGTATTGCACCTCAAACCAGAGGTGTGGTATTCCACTCCCGGGTAAGGATGGAGTGTGGGACTGAGCTTAGTAGGCTGCATGCACTACATACATCCCATTTCCGGGGGACAGAACTACGGTACTCCCACCAAGTAGATGTGCAGGTACGACAGCGTCTGTCCCTGGCTGGAGTGGGAGGGGGGTGGAACATCCCAGTAGTGTAGGGGCAGATAGGGGGAGTACTCTGGGTAAAGCTAGGAGCCCATTGGGTGCTGGTCACCTGGGCTCACACATAGAGGGAGTATATAAGGTGGGCACCAACTAGAAACAGGGTCAGTCAGTCGAGTTCAGCCTGAGGAGAAGCTGAAGGAGAGTTCAGCCAGGAGGGCTGACTAGGAGCTGTGGCTCCGGCTGGGCCCAGCTCCAGGGCCAAGTCTGTAGAGGAAAGGAGGAAGAAGAAAGGCCCAGAGACGCAGAGCCAGAGGGAACCCTGAGATCCCACGAGTGAGCTAAAAAGGGTGAAGGGTTGGCAGAAGAGGGCACCGGATCCCAAGCTGGCGGAGGCAAAAGTAACCCTTAACCAGGAACCGGAGGTCGTGGTCAAGTTTTGCCACGACCCTCACCACATCCACCAGGAAGGTACACCAAGAGTAGGGTCAGGAAAGCCAGAGAAGGTTTTACCATAGAAGGCCCAAGGGAACCGGACAAAGGTGGATCCCTGGTGGGGACGGCCAGGAGAAAGAGAGAGAGAGGGAAGCTCAGGACCACGCTCCGGAACTACCTGGGGGTTGGCCGAGTCCAGGACCTGGTGGATGCAGCACGGCTCGGGTGGTCACTCAAGGCCAGAGTGACTGAAGGAACACCTGTGAGTAAAAACCCTGAAACTGCATCTCACGTCTCTGACTCTCCTTTCTGCACTATCACTACCCCCATCATCCGCACCAGCTGCCCTGAGGCCAAACCCCTCCCGTTGGGGGTTATACCACCATCGCTGCACCCATACTACCGGCCTCAGCGGACTGTTCTGCAGCGGCGGCCTTGTGACCGCAAATCAACGGGTGGCGTAGTCGACACAGAAACAACATCTACCAAGACTGCCACACACTTAGTTTGACCACCCTGGGCACGGACCGGATCACCGCCACGAGACTACAACTCTAAAGAGATCCGGCTCCGGGTAAGCTCCCGCGTGCGCAACGCAGCGCGACACAGGCCCAGGGGCGCGTCACAGGGATTGCCAGCCAGTCACTTTAATGCCGCAGCCATGTTGTTTGTGGGCATTACAGTGATTGGCTGGCCGCACAGCGTCACCTCGAGTATTTAAAACCGGGCGCCGCCATCTTGGACACAGTCGCTCCAGAACAGACAGTGTAGGGACAGCGCTGTTGATTTAGGGAGAGATATATCCTGCAAAATAGTTAGTGTAGGGTCTGTAAAGGCTGCCAGATCAAACAAACAGTCCTTCTAAGGACTAATATCCATCCCAGATATCAGGCAGGCAGGCTGTATAGGAGACGCAGTGGTTATACCAGCAAACGCTGCATTACAGTCCTGTGTGCTCCTGTTGCTGAAATTGCTGGACTTAGCTCCAGGTCTTGGGGGCCAGGAAAAATCCTTTTTTTTCATCTAAATCCTCTTTTTTTTTTCCTCCTTCACACTGTACAAATACCCGTCTTATTAACCTTTTGGTGCCCCCCCCTCCCAAAAAAAAAGCGTGTCTCTGATTTTTCAGACACAAATATATCTGTTGAAAATAGTCTGGTGTAGGTCAGAGAAATAGAAGTGTGGTTTTGCAGTTCCATGGGCCATTTGTATCTAAAAAAATAGTTTGAGTGTGTCGCTCACTGTTCAGCCACAAATATATATACAGTACAGACCAAAAGTTTGGACACACCTTCTCATTTAAAGATTTTTCTGTATTTTCATGACTATGAAAATTGTACATTCACACTGAAGGCATCAAAACTATGAATTAACACATGTAGAATTATATACTTAACAAAAAAAGTGTTAAACAACTGAAAATATGTCCTAAATTCTAGGATCTTCAAAGTAGCCACCTTTTGCTTTGATGACTGCTTTGCACATTCTTGGCATTCTCTTGATGAGTTTCAAGAGGAAATCACCGGAAATAGTCTTCCAACAATCTTGAAGGAGTTGCCAGAGATGCTTAGCACTTGTTGGCCCTTTTGCCTTCACTCTGCGGTCCAGCTCACCCCAAACCATCTCGATTGGGTTCAGGTCTGGTGACTGTGGAGGCCAGGTCATCTGGCGTAGCACCCCTTCACTCTCCTACTTGGTCAAATTACCTTTACACATCCTGGAAGTGTGTTTCGGGTCATTGTCCTGTTGAAAAATAAATGATGGTCCAACTAAACGCAAACCGGATGGAATAGCATGCTGCTGCAAGATGCTGGGGTAGCCATGCTGGTTCAGTATGCCTTCAATTTTGAATAAATCCCCAAAAGTGTCACCAGCAAAGCACCCCCACACCATCACACCTCCTCCTCCATGCTTCACGGTGGGAACCAGGCATGTAGAGTCCATCCGTTCACCTTTTCTGCGTCACGCAAAGACACGGTGGTTGGAACCAAAGATCTCAAATTTGGACTCATCAGACCAAAGCACAGATTTCCACTGGTCTAATGTCCATTCCTTGTGTTCTTTAGCCCAAACAAGTCTCTTCTGCTTGTTGCCTGTCCTTAGCAGTGGTTTCCTAGCAGCTATTTTACCATGAAGACCTGCTGCACAAAGTCTCCTCTTAACAGTTGTTGAAGAGATGTGTCTGCTGCTAGAACTCTGTGTGGCATTGACCTGGTCTCTAATCTGAGCTGCTGTTAACCTGCGATTTCTGAGGCTGGTGACTCGGATAAACTTATCCTCAGAAGCAGAGGTGACTCTTGGTCTTCCTTTCCTGGGGCGGTCTTCATGTTAGCCAGTTTCTTTGTAGCGCTTGATTGTTTTTGCAACTGCAGTTGGGGACACTTTCAAATTTTTCCCAATTTTTCAAACTGACTGACCTTCATTTCTTAAAGTAATGATGGCCACTCGTTTTTCTTTACTTAGAATTTGTATTATGGCAAGAAAAAAGCAGCTAACAGTCTATTCAGTAGGACTATCAGCTGTGTATCCAACAGACTTCTGCACAACACAACTGATGGTCCCAACCTCATTTATAAGGCAAGAAAACCCACTTATTAAACCTGACAGGGCACACCTGTGAAGTGAAAACCATTTCCGGTGACTACCTCTTGAAGCTCATCAAGAGAATGCCAAGAGTGTGCAAAGCAGTCATCAAAGCTAAAGGTGGCTACTTTGAAGAACCTAGAATATAAGACATATTTTCAGTTGTTTCACACTTTTTTGTTAAGTATATAATTCCACATGTGTTAATTCATAGTTTTGATGCCTTCAGTGTGAATGTACAATTTTCATAGTCATGAAAATACAGAAAAATCTTTAAATGATGTTATGCACACGCCCGGGCTAAGCGGCGTGTGCGTGTGATTGGTAGTGATTCCACTGGACCGTGCCGGAGAGTGAATGCCTGGAGGGGCGTGACTAAGTATTCACCCGATCCGACCAGGGTCGCACGACGGCATACGACGCCAGTGCACCAAGGAGGAACCGAGCAGAGGGACCAGGTGCTACTCCAGGACAGACCCCGGACACGGCTGTTGACCCACACAGGGAAATACAGGAACAGGCTGGTAGGCTGGCACACAGACTGGAGGGTATAGGCAGGCACGACTGGTATGCAGGCAGGCGGGTATGCAGGCAGGGGGGTAAAGGCAAGCACAGCTAGAGTGCAGACAGGGAGGCACTAGCAGGTAGGAACACAGGCGGGATAGGACCCAGTACACACCGGGACTCAGGAACAATACAGGCAGAGGGTTACAGGCAAGCACAGCTAGAGTGCAGACAAGGCTGAGCAGGGAGGACAGGGCTCTGTTCACACGGAACAGACAGGAAGGGAAAGACAGAGCCAGATACTCACACAGTACTTGCAGAAGCAACAAGCAGGAGTTAGGTACGAGTTCAGACTCTGCAGAAAAAGGAAGGGAACGGACATAGAGGCAAAACAGGTAAAGGACAGGAGAGAGTTCAGACTGGAACTGAGTGTACGGAGGAGACCGACACTGCAGCGGGATACAGGAGCGGGTCTGGGAATACGGCCCCCAGAGAGGCGGAACGAACAGGCAAGGAGCGTGTTCAGACAGGACAGACCAGAAACAGGAGCGGGTCTAGGAAATCGGCCACTAGAAGGCGGAACGAACAGGCAAGGAGCGTGTTCAGACAGGACAGACAAGAGAACACAGAAAGGACTCAGTTCAGACACGGGAACTAATACCGCAAAGCAGGAGACATACAGGACACAGTTCAGACACGGGAGCTGATACCGCAAAGCAGGAGACATACAGGACTCAGTTCAGACACGGGAACTGATACAAAAAGCAGGAGACATACAGGACTCAGTTCAGACACGGGAACTGATACAAAAAGCAGGAGACATACAGGACTTAGTTCAGACACGGGAACTAATACCGCAAAGCAGGAGAAATACAGGACTTAGTTCAGACACGGGAACTAATACCGCAAAGCAGGAGACATACAGGACTAAGTTCAGACAGGCCTGGAAATACAGCCTCCAGGAAAGGCAGACAAGGAAACAAAGACGGGACCTGGCACCTTCAGAGTGCAAGCACACACTGAAGGAAAACACTTTGCTCAGGCAGGGATAGAAGGGAGCTGCTGAGCTATATACCAAGTGTCAGACAGCAATAGGCTGAGGACGCACAAGGGGTGTGACCCACAGCAGGTACAAAAAGCAGGAAGTGATCGGGCGCCGCCCTTAAGCAGCAGAGACAGACACAAACAGACAGCATGGAGGGAAGCCAGAGAGACACTCTGGACAGGAGATCAAGTGCGCTCTCTTGCACAGTGGGAGATGGACCACCATGCAAGGACGCCGCCAGGTATGTTACAAATGAGAAGGTGTGTCCAAACTTTTGGTCTGTACTGTATATAAAAAAGTCTGGTATACACCAGTAAATTATAACAGTGGTTTTGCTGTTCCACGGTAAAAAATCTCTATTATCCTGCTTTTGGCATTTTTTGCTGTTAAAAAATAAATAATAGTGTCTCCCTGATTTTTCAGACACAAATATATCTGTTGAAAATAGTCTGGTGTAGGCCAGAGAGACAGAAGTGTGGTTTTGCTGTTACACGGTAAAAAATCTCTATTATCCTGCTTTTGGCATTTTTTGCCGTAAAAAAAAAAATAATAGTGTCTCCCTGATTTTTCAGACACAAATATATCTGTTGAAAATAGTCTGGTGTAGGCCAGAGAGACAGAAGTGTGGTTTTGCTGTTCCACGGTAAAAAATCTCTATTATCCTGCTTTTGGCATTTTTTGCCGTAAAAAAAAAATAACAGTGTCTCCCTGATTTTTCAGACACAAATATATCTGTTGAAAATAGTCTGGTGTAGGCCAGAGAGACAGAAGTGTGGTTTTGCTGTTCCACAGTAAAAAATCTCTAATATCCTGCTTTTGGCATTTTTTGCCGTAAAAAAAAAATAATAGTGTCTCCCTGATTTTTCAGACACAAATATATCTGTTGAAAGTAGTCTGGTGTAGGCCAGAGAGACAGAAGTGTGGGTTTGCTGTTCCACAGTAAAAAATCTCTATTATCCTGCTTTTGGCATTTTGTGCCGTAAAAAAAAAAAAAAATAGTGTCTCCCTGATTTTTCAGACACAAATATATCTGTTGAAAATAGTCTGGTGTAGGCCAGAGAGACAGAAGTGTGGTTTTGCTGTTCCACGGTAAAAAATCTCTATTATCCTGCTTTTGCCATTTTTTGTCGTAAAAAAAAAATAATAGTGTCTCCTTGATTGTTCAGACACAAATATATCTGTTGAAGATAGTCTGGTGTAGGCCCGAGAAATACAAGTGTGGTTTTGCAGTTCCACGGTTCAAACCTCTGTATCATCCACTTTTGGGCCATTTGTATCTAAAAAAAACAGTTTGAGTGTGTCACTCACTGTTCAGCCGCAAATATATATATTTAAAAAAGTCTGGTATACACCAGTAAATTATAACTGTGGTTTTGCTGTTCCACGGTAAGAAATCTCTATTATTCAGCTTTTGGTATTTTTTCCGTAAAGAAAAACAGTAATAGTTTCTCCCTGATTGTTCAGATTGTTTAAAAGAGTCGGGTGTAGGCCAGAGAAAGAACTGTGGTTTTCCTCTTCCCCGGTTCTAATCTACTTTTTATTACCCTTGTTCCATTGATAGTGCGAGTGTAAGCTATTTTGCTTCCTTTACAATGGGCAAGGCACGTGGCAAGGGACGTGGAAGTGGACGTTCTGGTGATGGTGCGTGCAGAGGACGGGGCCGTGGCCAAGGTGAAAATGTGCCACAACCAACAGCCACATCTTCTTGCTCCCACTTCTTGACCGAATTACTAGGGAAGCACAGAACAACACCAGTATTGCGAACTGATCAGTGTGAACAGGTTATTAATTGGATAACAGATAATACTTCCAGTTACCTGGGCACCACCACCTCCGGCCTGTCTTCCACACGGTCGACTCTTAGTAGCCGTGAGTCTCGACCGCATACTCCTCCTCACCCTGATGCTCCTTCCCCCCACCATGCCGAGTGTCGTCAGACAGTAACTGATCCCACACTTGGACACTCTGAAGAGTTGTTCACTGGTCATTTCCATATTTGTGCCCCTCGCCTGCTCCGCTTGAAGTGGTGGAACAGGAGATCCCATGTAGCGATGCCCAAATATTTGAACAGCCACGGCCACAGGAAGTCGACGCTGGCAATTTGTCACAAGAGGTGGACGATGATGAGACACAATTGCCAGGAAGTGAGGAGGAGGATCGTGGTGCGCAAGTGGAAGAGGAGGAGGTGGTGGATGATCTAGTAACTGACCCAATGTGGCAGGAGGACATGCAGAGTGACGCCAGCAGCACTAAGGGGGAGGGAGGCAGAGTACCCCAACAGACAGGAAGAAGCAATGTGGTGGCCGCAGACTGAAGGCGGGCAACAGTTCCTCGTAACACCAACATGAGGGACGTTGGCAGTACAAGCGGTAGGTCTTCCAGAGTCTGGAATTTTTTTAAAGACTCTGCTGATAACCCCAAAAGGGCCATTTGTACCACCTGCCATGCCAGCATCAGCAGGGGTGACAAAACTACCAGCCTGACCACCACCAGCATGATCAGGCACATGGCAGCAAAGCACCCGACTTTGTGGGGCGAACCCCAGGGTCCACGACCAGTGTCAGCGGGTGTCACCACTGCTTCTTCCGCTGTTGTGCATCCAATAGAACCCCCTGTTGTGTGTGCAAGGCAATCCCCTGTCCATACTGCATGTAAAGATGCCCCCTCCTCTCAGTCTTCACTTGTTATGGCAGTTTCTCAAGAAACAGCATCAACGTCCACGTCCCACCGCAGCGTTCAATTGTCCATATCCCAGACCTTTGAATGAAAGCGGAAATTTGCAGCTAACGCCCCACAGGCCACAGTCCTAAATTCTCACATTTCACGACTGCTTGCGTTGGAAATGCTGCCTTTTAGGCTGGTGGAGACGGAATCCTTCCGCAACCTTATGGCGGTGGCCGTCCCTCGGTACTCGGTCCCCAGCCGACACTATTTTGCCTGGTGTGCCATCCCCGGACTACACAAGCACATGTCCCAAAACAACTGCCGTGCCCTCAACAAAGCAGTTACTGGCAGAGTCCACCTGACAACGGACACGTGGACAAGTGCTTGTGGCCAGGGACGGTACATCTCCCTGACGGCACACTGGGTAAACATAGTGGAAGCCGGGATCCAGTAGGACCTTGGGACGGAACACATCCTCCCTACACCAAGGATTGCGGGCCTTATGTCAGTCAGAGTTGCCCCCACAGTGTACAGCTCCTGCGCATCATCTTCCTCCTCCTCATGTTCAGCCTCCATCTCAGATATCACCACATCAGTTACAAGCTGGAAGCACTGCAGTACTGCCTCCCCCAAGTGGCAACAGGCTGTGCTGGAACTCATAAGCTTAGGTGAGAAACCTCACACTGCTTGTGAGTTGTGGACAGCTGTGAAAGAGCAGGCAGATCTGTGGCTGAGACTGCTGAACCTACATCCAGGCATGGTCGGGTGTGACAATGGCCGTAACCTGGTGGCGGCTCTGAGGCGAGATCACACACGTACCATGCCTGGCTCATGTGCTTAACCTCGTGGTTCAGCAGTTTCTTAAATCGTACCCCGAGTTGCCAGATCTGCTCATCAAAGTACGCCGCCTGTCAGCTAATTTTCTCAAGTCGGCTACAGCTTCCGCCGCCCTTGCCGTGTTGCAGCAGCGATTGCAGCTTCCCTCACACCGACTGGTGTGTGATGTCCCCACACGTTGGAACTCTACCCTCCACATGTTGCAAAGGATTTGTGAGCAGAAGAGAGCAGTTGTGGAGTACCAGCTGCAACAAGGCAGTCGATATTCAGGTCAGACTCCACACATAAGACCTCAGGAGTGGACCTAGATGTCTGACATATGTACCATCTTGACAAACTTTGAGGAGTCCACCCAGATGGTGAGTGGCGATGACGCCATCATTAGTGTCAGCATTCCACTTGTCTGTCTTTTGCAACGCTCTCTGCAGAGAATTAAAGAGGAGGCATTGCAGCCAGAGTATGATGAGATGGATCAAGAAGCCGTAGCGGTCGATTACACACAGCCCAGCCTCATCTCATCCCAACGTGCATTGGGGGACAATGAGGGAGAGGAGGAGGAGGAAGAACAGGAGCTTGTATCATGCGCTGTAGACGGTAGTACCTGTACAACTGTCATACCGTCGGGTCAGCGTGGGTGGCCTGAGGACAGAGGGGAGGAGGAGGAGGGAATAATGTTTGTAATATGCTGTACTGCATGGCTCTTGTAAGGGGCATTGCAAGTTCCTCCGTCCTAACTTTTGGCAGCTTTTGCTTGGAAGGCATAAGCAAATACTATAGGAGACACACTCCCCAATCATGGGAATAATGTTTTTAAGATGCTGTACTGTATGGCTCTTGTAAGGGGCATTAAAACAGTCTTGTTAAGCTACTGCGACCTCCACCACTTTTCCGAGGGGCATTAAAACCGTCTTGTTAAGCTACTGTGACCTCCATGTCTCTTCCAAGGGGCATTCAAACCGTCTTGTTAAGCTACTGTGACCTCCACGTCTTTTCCGAGGGGCATTAAAACCGTTTTGTTAAGCTACTGTGACCTCCACGTCTCTTCAAAGGGGCATTAAAAGCGTCTTCTTAAGCCACTCTGAACTCCACAGCTCTTCCAAGGGGCATTGAAATGTTGTTTTTAATTACCTCTAACCTCCACGACTCTTCCAACGGGCATTGCATTTCCTCCTAATTTTAGTCAGCTTTTGCTTTTCAATGCAAAGGCGAAAACTAAGGGAGACCCACTCCTCAATAATGGGTAGAAAGTTTTTAGTACGCTGTAATCCACGTCTGTTTCAAGGGGCATTGCAGTTCCTCATAATTTTTGTAAAGCCTTCCATTCACTGCTTAGGCCAACAGTGTACAGGAGACCCAGTTGCTATAAATGGAAAAAACGGTTTAGTTAAGGCCCTCTGACCTCCATGTCATTTCCAAGGGGCATTGGAGTGCCTCAAAATTTTGGCATTGCACTCACTGTATGCCCTATAACTGTGTAGCCGAACCGCTCCTTTTGTTACAGAAACATATCCTACAAGACATATGTGGTTTACTGGCCTGATATTGATGTGAATGGTCCCTGTTCCTCCTGCTCTCCTTTGCCACTACCTCATCCATCATTTATCACCTGAAGCTTTGTTTTAACGGGAGTCATAGAACTGGAATAGTAGCAGGAAAACATCCAGAAATCCACGGAGGAGGTAGGATATGCGCCAAAATGCTGACCACCTCAGGCCTAGCCGCTACTACATACATGCGCTTGCATTCCAAGAAAACAAAGCAGATGCTAACTTCTATCATCATCATCATGGTCCTCACCTTGGCACTCTCAACTCCCCTGATGAAGAAGCCAGGGCCCACCGGAGGAGTCTGGTTCTCTGGTGGGCTCGTCCAATGCTACCCTAAAGCAGGCCGGGCTAAGAAAAGTGTGTGTGGGGATGTTCCAAGGAGAAATAGGGGCGGCTGGGGACCATTTATGGACACCCGGCTGCCCCCAGGCGGCTGGGGACCGTGTGTGGACACCCGGCCACCCCCTTGCGGCTGGGGACCGAGTGTGGACACCCGGCCGCCGGGCGGCTGGGGACTGAGTATGGATACCAGGCAGCCAACGCAGCCATGACGTGGTGGCCAGATTCCGCCTCCACATGCCTAAAAGGCCCAATTTCAAGTGCAAGCAAGCAGTATGGTATTGCAGCCTGGGGGTGGGTGGGTGGCAGGCTGCACACTTACGCTTGCATTCCAAGAAAACAAAGCAGATGCTAACTTCTATCATCATCATCATGCTCCTCACCTTGGCACTCTCAACTCCCCTGATGGAGAAGCCAGGGCCCACCGGAGAAAAGTGTGTGGGGGATGTTCCAAGGAGAAATAGGGGCGGCTGGGGACCGTTTATGGACACCCGGCTGCCCCCAGGCGGCTGGGGACCGTGTGTGGACACCTGGCCGCGGGGCGGCTGGGGACCGAGTATGGACACCCGGCCGCCCCCTTACGGCTGGGGACCGAGTGTGGACACCCGGCCGCCGGGCGGCTGGGGACTGAGTATGGATACCAGGCCGCCAACGCAGCCATGACGTGGTGGCCAGATTCCGCCTAAAAGGCCCAATTTCAAGTGCAAGCAAGCAGTATGGTATTGCAGCCTGGGGGTGGGTGGGTGGTTGGCTGCATATTTGTGCTTGCATTGCAAGGAATGGGAGAGGTACAATTGAGCACTGCCCTGGGACAAGAACTTGCACGGGGATAGTTGCAAGTCTGTATCTTCTGATGCGGCAAGGATGACTTCTGATGGGCACACATTTAGGCAGTGACCTGGGTGTCAGAGATGCTTCCAGGGGTCTTCCCCATGCTGTTCCCATGTCTTTTCAGCATTGTATGCATGTGTTACACAGCACATGGCCAGATAAGGTTGTAAAATGTTAAAATGACATTTCCCGATGAATGCATTTGTCACGGTTGAAAGCAATACAAAAGTGTAAAAAAGCATAAAAAATGCTACTTGTGAACATAGCCCAAGGTGTGGAGGAGTATTTTTTTTTGGGTTATTTATTTTACCTTATACACAAGTCTTTACCCTGGAAAGGAACTTCCTTAACATATTTCACAGGAAAGCACTTCAGTTTCGTTTTTGAACGTTTTATTGTGAGCCCTTAACAGTGGCTTAATATCTCTGACCACGTTGCTGACAGCAGTGACCTGGGGGTCAGAAATGCTTCCTGGGGCGATCCCCATGCTGTCCCCATGTCATTTCAGCACTGTCACTATCGTTTTGGGCACTTGTTAGGCTTTTAAAAGACTGCCGGGGGAGCCGCCGCAAAAATGCTCGGGTCTCCCATAGACTAACATTGGGCTAGTTGCTCGGGTCGAGCACCCGAGTATCACGGCGAGCTCGGCCCGAGCTTCAAGCACCCCAGCATTTTAGTGCTTGCTCAACACTAGCAATGTGACGTTGGTGGATGGAGCGAGACATGATGTCCCAGATGTGCTCAATCGGATTCAGGTCTGGGGAACGGGCGGGCCAGTCCATAGCTTCAATGCCTTCATCTTGCAGGAACTGCTGACACACTCCAGCCACATGAGGTCTGGTATTGTCCTGCATTAGGAGGAACCCAGGGCCAACCACACCAGCATATGGTCTCACAAGGGGTCTAAGGATCTCATCTCGGTACCTAATGGCAGTCAGGCTACCTCTGGCGAGAACATGGAGGGCTCTGCGGCACTCCAAAGAAATGCCACCCCACACCATTACTAACCCACTGCCAAACCGGTCATGCTGAAGGATGTTGCAGGCAGCAGATCGCTCTCCACGGCGTCTCCAGACTCTGTCACGTCTGTCACATGTGCTCAGTGTGAACCTGCTTTCATCTGTGAAGAGCACATGACACTAGTGGCGACTTTGCCAATCCTGTTGTTCTGTGGCAAATGCCAAGCGTCCTGCATGGTGTTGGGCTGTGAGCACAACCCCCATCCGTGGACGTTGGGCCCCCATACCACCCTCATAGAGTCGGTTTTTAACAGCTTGTGCAGACACATGCACATTTGTGGCCTGCTAGAGGTCATTTTGCAGGGCTCTTGCAGTGCTCCTCCTGTTCCTCCTTGCACAAAGGTGGAGGTAGCGATCCTGCTGCTGGTTTGTTGCCCTCCTACGGCCCCCTCCACGTCTCCTGGTGTACTGGCCTGTCTCCTGATAGCGCCTCCAGCCTCTGGACACTACGCTGACAGACACAGCAAACCTTCTTGCCACATCTCGCATTGATGTGCCATCCTGGATGAGCTGCACTACCTGAGCAACTTCTGTGGGTTGTAGAGTCCGTCTCATGCTACCACGAGTGTGAAAGCACAACCAACATTCAAAAGTGACCAAAACATCAGCCAGAAAGCATTGGTACTGAGATGTGGTCTGTGGTCTCCACCTGCAGAACCACTCCTTTATTGAGTGTGTCTTGATAATTGCCAATAATTTCCATCTATTGTCTATTCCATTTGCACAACAGCATGTGAAATTGATTGTCAATCAGTGTTGCTTCCTAAGTGAACAGTTTGCTTTCACAGAAGTTTGATTTACTTGGATTTATATTCTGTTGCTTAAGTGTTCCCTTTATTTTTTTGAGGAGTGTATATACATACACAGTGGGGGAAATAAGTATTTGATACCTTGCTGTTTTTGTAAGTTTGCCCACTTACAAAGACATGAACAGTCTATAATTTTAAGGGTAGGGTAATTTTAACATTGAGAGATAGAATATCCAAAAAATGTGTTCCTTTGGAGGTGATCAGTCTCCGTATCAAGCCTCGCCGATGTGTCCCGCGGCATCTCCTTCGGTTGCTGGAGTTGGGGCGCCTCCTGCTGATGGCCCCACGTTGGGCGCCAAGAATGTTAGTGTGGTCCTATATCAGGACGCTCGATTGCCTGCTCCTGACCTAATGGTTTAAATCAAGTGCATGCGCAGAAGAAATAAAACCAGACACAGTCAGGTGCAGCTCCTCTCTTGACAGAGTAGGTGCGTCAAATCTTTATTGCGACACAAGCAAGGGGCATTTTATATCATCGCATACTAAGGCGTAGCTAGCTGATTGTCATGTCCTTTTCCATTGGATAGTCCATATATGGTCTTTGCATTGCGTAGACTTCCAGCACGAGATATCTTGCTTTCCAGGGCTTGGTCCTGAGTGCAGGCGCCATCTTGTCTCACAGCACTTTCTAGCATCTCTACTGACTCATATAAAGGCAATAATTAATTTCATAAACAACTTAATTTATTCATCTTAACACCTGTGTCTACAAAAAATCAGTTTTGCAGAAGATTACTAACTACATTGTTTCTTTCTTCCTGACCCTCTCCCAATGCTGCACTGAGATTTGTGAAGTAAGTATAACAGGATCTGCAATTATCAAGTGAGAAAACCTTACAAGGTCCAGCACAGAAGGTGGGTGTGCATGCATTTGCCTGTGTATGCATGTCCCTGTGTCTGCAAAATATAATTTTTGTTGATGATTATTAACTGCATTATTTCTTTCTTCCTGGCCCTCCCGAAATGTTGCCCCTGAGATTTGTGAAATAAATATCGTAGGACTTGCAATTATCAAGTGAGAAAACCTTTTAAGGTCAAGCACAGAATGTGTAAATGCACGCATGCACACCCACCTTCTGTGCTGAAATTTGAAAAGTTTTCTCACTTGATGATTGCAGGTTCCATGATATTTACGCCACAAATCTCAGTGCAGCATTGGGGGATGACCAGGAAGAAAGAAACAATGCAGTTAATAATCATCAGCAAAAATGATTTATTGCACACACAGGCACATGCATACATAGGCAAATGCATGCACACCCACCTTCTGTGCTAGACCTTGAAAGGTTTTCTCACTTGATGATTGCAGGTTCCATGATATTTACGCCACAAATCTCAGTGCAGCATTGGGGGATGACCAGGAAGAAAGAAACAATGCAGTTAATAATCATCAGCAAAAATGATTTATTGCACACACAGGCACATGCATACATAGGCAAATGCACGCACACCCACCGTCTGTGCTAGACCTTGAAAGGTTTTCTCACTTGATGATTGCAGGTTCCATGATATTTACGCCACAAATCTCAGTGCAGCATTGGGGGATGACCAGGAAGAAAGAAACAATGCAGTTAATAATCATCAGCAAAAATTATTTATTGCACACACAGGCACATGCATACATAGGCAAATGCACGCACACCCACCGTCTGTGCTAGACCTTGAAAGGTTTTCTCACTTGATAATTGCAGGGCCTATGATACTTACTACACAAATCTCTATGCATCATTGGGGGAGGGTAAGGAAGAAAGAAACAATGCAGTTAATAATCATGTGCAAAGATGATTTTTTGCAGACACAGGCACATGCATTCACAGGCAAATGCATGCACACCCACCTTCTGAGCTGGACCTTGAAATGTTTTCTCACTTGATAACTGCAGGTCCTACGATACTTCACAAGTTTCAGTACAGCATTGAGGGAGGATCAGGAAGAAAGAAAAAATGCAGTTAACAATCATCAGCAAAAATTATTTATTGCAGACACAGGCACATGCATACACAGGCAAATGCATGCACACCCACCTTCTGTGCTGGACCTTGAAATGTTTTCTCAGTTTATAATTGCAGGTCCTATGATACTTAGTCCTCAAATCTCTGTGCAGTCTTGGGGGAGGGACAGGAAGAAAGAAACAATGCAGTTAATAATCTTCTGCAAAACTGATTTTTTGCAGACACAAGGACATTTACGCACACCCTCCTTCTGAGCTGGAATTTGAAAAGTTTTCTTACTTGATTATTGCAGGTCCTATGGTACTTAGTCCATCATTGGGGGAGGGTAAGTAAGAAAGAAACAATGCAGTTAATAATCATGCACAAAGATGATTTTTTGCAGACACAGGTACATGCATGCACAAGCAAATGCATGCACACCCACCTTCTGTGCAGGACCTTCAAATGTATTCTCACTTGATATTTGCAGGTCCAATGATACTTACTACACAAATCTCAGTGCAGCATTGGGAGAGGGTCAGGAAGAAAGAAAAATTTTGTTAAAAATCTTCTGTAAAAATGATTTTTTGCAGACACAGGCATATACATACACAAGCAGAGGCATGCACACACACCTTCTGTGCAGAACGTTGAAAGGTTTTCTCACTTGATAATTACAGGTCCTATGATACTTAGTCCACATATCTCAGTGAAGCATTGGGGGAGGGTCAGGAAGAAAGAAACAAAGCAGTTAATAATCTCCTGCAAAACTGATTTTTTGCAGACACAGGCACATGCATACAAAGGCAAAAGCATGCACACCCACCTTCTGTGATGGATCCTAAAAGGTTTTCTCACTTGATGATTGCGGGTCCCATGAAATTTACGCCACAAATCTCAGTGCAGCATTGGGGGATGGCCAGGAAGAAAGAAACAATGCAGTTAATAATCATCAGCAAAACAGATTTTTTGCAGACACAGGCACATGCATACATAGACAAATGCATGCATGCATGCACACCCACCTTCTGTGCTGGAATTTGAAAAGTTTTCTCACTTGATGATTGCAGGTCCCATGAAATTTACGCCACAAATCTCAGTGCAGCATTGGGGGATGACCAGGAAGAAAGAAACAATGCAGTTAATAATCATCAGCAAAAATTATTTTTGCACACACAGGCACATGCATACACAGGCAAATGCATGCACACCCACCTTCTGTGCTGGACCTTGAAATGTTTTCTCACTTGATAATTGCAGGTCCTATGTTACTTTGTCTAAAAATCTCCGTGCAGCATTGGGGGAGGATCAGGAAAAAAGAAAGATTTAGTTAAAAATCATTTGTAAAAATTATTTTTTGCTGACACAAGCATATGCATACACAAGCAAAGGCACGCACACCCACCTTCTGTGCTGGACCTTGAAAGATTTTCTCACTTGATAATTGCAGGTCCTATGATACTCAGTCCACAAATCTCAGAGCAGTCTTGGGGGAGGGTCAGGAAGAAAGAAACAATGCATTTAATAATCTTCTGCAAAACTGATTTTTTGCAGACACAGGCACCTTTACACACACCCTCCTTCTGAGCTGGAATTTGAAAAGTTTTCTTACTTGATTATTGCAGGTCCTATGATACTCAGTCCACAAATCTCCGTTCATCATTGGGGGGAGGGTAAGGAAGAAAGAAACAATGCAGTTAATAATGATGCGCAAAGATGATTTTTTGCAGACACAGGTACATGCATGCACAGGCAAATGCATGCACACCCACCTTCTGTGCTGGACCTTCAAATGTTTTCTCACTTGATAATTGCAGTTCCTATGATACTTCACAACTTTCAGTACAGCATTGAGGCAGGATCAGGAAGAAAGAAAAAATGCAGTTAATAATCATCCACAAAAATGATTTTTGCAGACACAGGCACACGTATACAAAGGCAAAACGATGTACACCCACCTTCTGTGATGGATCTTAAAAGGTTTTCTCACTTGATGATTGCAGGTCCCATGAAATTTACGCCACAAATCTCAGTGCAGCATTGGGGGATGGCATGGAAGAAAGAAACAATGCAGTTAATAATCATCAGCAAAAATTATTTATTGCAGACACAGGCACATACAGACACAGGCAAATGCATGCACACCCACCTTCTGTGCTGAACCTTGCAATGGTTTCTCACTTGATAATTGCAGGTCCTATGATACTTATGCGACAAATCTCAGTGCAGCATTGGGAGATGGTCAGGAAGAAAGAAACAATGCAGTTAATATTCATCAACAAAACTGATTTTTTGCAGACACAGGCACATGCATACATAGGCAAATGCACGCATGCACTCCCACCTTCTGTGCTAGACCTTGAAAGGGTTTTTCACTTCATGATTGCGGGTCCTATGATACTTACTCCACAAATCTCAGTGCAGCACTGGGGGAGGGATAAGAAGAAAGAAACAATGCAGTTAATAATCAATTGAAAAGCTGATTTTTTGCAGACACAGGCACATGCACGCACGCACACAAACCTTCTGTGCTGGACCCTGAAAAGTTTTCTAATTTGATAATTGCATGTCCTATGATACTTACTCCACAAATATCAGTGCAGCATTCAGGGATGGTCAGGAAGAAAAAAAAATGCAGCTAATAATCATCCGCAAAAATGATTTCTTGCAAACACATGCATACACAGGCAAATGCATACACACCCACCTTCTCTGCTGGACCTTGAAATTTTTTTCACTTGATAATTGCGGGTCCTATGATACTTACTCCACCAATCTCAGTGCAGCAATAGGAGAGGGTCAGGAAGAAAGAAATAATGCAGGTAATGATTATCTGTGAAAATAATATTTTGCAGACACAGGCACATGTACGCACACCCACCTTTTGTGCTAGAATTTAATGTTTTCTTACTTGATTATTGCAGGTCCTATGATACTTACTCCACAAATCTGAGTGCAGGATTGGGGGAGGGTCAGGAAGAAAGAAACAATGCAGTTAATAGTCATCAGCAAAAATTATTTTATGCAGACACAGGCACACGTATGCACACCCACCTACTATGCTGGACCTTGAAAGGTTTTCTCACTTGATAATTGCAGGTCCTATGATACTTACTCCACAAATCTCAGTGCAGCATTGGGGGATGGCCAGGAAGAAAGAAACAATGCAGTTAATAGTCATCAGCAAAAATTATTTTTTGAAGACACAGGCACATGTATAGACAGGCAAATGCATGCACACCCACCTCCTGTGCTGGACCTTGAAAGGTTTTCTCACTTGATAATTGCAGGTCCTATGATACTTACTCCACAAATCTCAGTGCAGCAATAGGAGAGGGTCAGGAAGAAAGAAATAATACAGTTAATAATTATCTGTGAAAATAATATTTTGCAGACACAGGCACACGCATGCACACCCACCTACTATGCTGGACCTTGAACGGTTTTCTCACTTGATAATTGCAGGTCCTATGATACTTACTCCACAAATCTCCATGCAGCATTGGGGGAGGGTCAGGAAGGAAAAAATAATGGAGTTAATAATCATGCGCAAAATTGATTTTTTGCAGACAGAGGCACATGCATACACAGGCAAATGCACGCACACCCACCTTCTGTGCTGGACTGGGAAAGGTTTTCTCACCTGATAATTGCAGGTTCTATGATACTTCTTCCACAAATCTCTGTGCAGCATTGGGGGATGGTCAGGAAGAAATAAACAAAGCAGTTAATAATCATGCGAAAAATGATTTTGTCACATGGTTACCACGACAGTTTGGAGCAAGGAGACCTAAGCATCATATTGCTCCTACTCCGGCTCTGAGACAAAGCACTTCTCTGTCATTTTAATTGTGTGTATTTATTCTGGCAGAACAGGGGTTAAGCGGCCATGTTGGATTTCCCTGTGCTCACAGCTGAGCTCGGTTAGCCACTCCTTTTCCCTTTATAATCTGGGCTCTGATACTAATCTATGTCAGAGGAGGGAGAGGAGTTTCTTATGAGAAGGAGTGTTGGAGGAATTACTTGTGACTGGTGTCTGGTTTGTATGCGTGTAATTCCTTATCCTTCTCCATTTTGGTTTATTCCCCCTACCTTCACACCCTGGTGTTTCCCTCTGTAATATGTGAGTGAATATTTCGTATGCCTGGAGTTTTCTATTAACCCCTGTCTTTGTAGCCCTGTTTGTCGGGTTGGTGTACTACAGTGCACAGTAGCGCCACCCAGGTGGCGGAGAACAGAAGGAGGGCTAAGGCAGGAGTTAGGGAGAAGGCGGAGGCCAGCGCCGGACTGGAGTGTCTGGGGCCCACCAGGGAAATTGACTCCAGGGGCCCACCCACCCAGGCCAACCCACCCTTCAGCTATTTGCAAATACCGGTTAGCCGTTATACCCATTATATTGGCGGCTCCTGCCCATCACTGTGCCCTCACCAGAACTGCGATGTTCAATTACTGTAGTTTGCATTAAAGGGTTTTTATTGGTGAAAACAAGTTATCAGCGATGCACAGGTTGGGAAGGTGATCACTTATTTATTGGTGGAATCCGCACTGTCAGAAGATTGTGGCACTTTGAGTATTTGGTGAGATTTTTACCTCAGTATTTATAAGACAAAACCAGGAGTGGAGCAATCCGAGGTAATGTTTTATGCATTTCTCACCCACTTCTGTTTTTTTCTTATAAATACAGAGGTGAAAATCTCACCAAATGCCAACTTGCTTTCTCTGGTGAACCTCTGTAACTGCATCTCTGCTGCTGTGTAATAGTTACAGGACAGGGAGGGGTTAAACATCCAAGTATTTAATATCTGTTGGAAATAAAGAGGTTTCCCCTAATTGATATCAGATAAAACAAATGACCAACCACAATCCACTCTACCAAGACCAATATTACCAGATAGAAGGCAGAAATACCACCACACCGTGACCAGATCACATATTACCACCACATAGTGCCCAAATAATGCCACATACAAGGCACAAATACCGCCACACCATGACCAAAGCACATAATGCCACCACATAGTGACAAATAATACTAAAATAATAAAAATGTAAAAAAGCTCTGTATATTGGGTCAGTGTACAGGTTATACAGTGATCACCAGTGACATTATACACAGGAGCTCTGTATATAGTGTACAGGTTATACAGTCATCACCAGTGACATTACACACAGGAGCTCTGTATATAGTGTCAGTGTGTGTGTATAGGTAATACAGTGATCACCAGTGACATTATACACAGGAGCTCTGTATATAGTGTCAGTGTGCGTGTATAGGTAATACACATACTCACCAGTGACATTACACACAGGATCTCTGTATATAGTGTCAGTGTGTGTGTATAGGTAATACAGTGATCACCAGTGACATTACACCCAGGAGTTCTGTATATAGTGTCAGTGTGTGTGTATAGGTAATACACATACTCACAAGTTCTTTATCTGCCGCAGACCAATATATCACATCTTCTGTGCAGGACTTATCTCTGCAGAAAATAACTATAGCTATAACTGATCACTTCCAGAGCACAATCCACACTTTTCCCAAGATTTCTACACTGCATGAAATGACAAAAAAGCAACCTAGTGCCGCACTACACAGTAACAGAGCTCCAGTGTCATTCTGTGCCTGCTCATCTCTGTCAGCAGACATATTTGTCTGATGGCAAAGATGTAGCAGAGCTGAAGACAGAAGACCTATGGATTACGTTGGAGTGAGGATTTTTCTTTATTAAAGATGGAGTCCCTAAACGTGTTTTATTTTTAATAAAAAAAAATTCTGTCTTTTTTTTTCTGTTTACTAGAAATTCATGGTGGCTATGTCTAATTTGGCGTGACACCATGAATTTTGGGCTTAGTACCAGCTGATAATACAAAGCTGGCCTGGTACTAACCCTATTATTACCCAGGGTGCCACTCACCACCAGGGCCGCTGGAATAGCCAGGTAAAGCACCTGGAAATGGTGCTAGGATGAATGCGCCATTTTCAGGGGTGGCTGCGGGCTGCGATTTTCAGCGTGGGGGGCCAAGAACGCTTGGGCCTTACCATGCCATGCTGCGAATCCCAGCCCCCAGCTGCCTTGTTTTATCTGGCTGGCGATCAACATATGGCGGGAGCCCACGCATTTTTATTAAATGTTAAATACGTTTAAAACAAATATTCGGCTTCTCTGTCTTTTGATCGCCAGCCAAGGTAAAGCCAGGCAGCTGGGGGTGGCAGGCCGTAGTTGTCTGCTTTATCTGCGGTGAGAATCAAAAATTCTGCAGAGCGATACATCGTTTTTAAAAATTTCTTTTCACACTTCTATATGTGACAGACCCAACAGCCAATCGCAGATGCTGTCAAAGAGGATGGGCGTCTGTGATTGACTGTTCGACTAATGTACAATTAGCCCATATATTCTAGTATGGTACTATGTATGGGCTGCTTTCAGGTTACTCAAGCAGCCAATCACGATGCCCATTCTCTGTGTCAGCGTCTGTGATTGGCTGTTGGGACTGTCACACATATAGAAGTGTGAAAATAAATAAATAATAAAACAAAAATGACATGGCGCTCCGCAGAATTTTTGATTCTCAGCGCAGATAAAGCAGACAGCTACGGGCTGCCACCTCTGGCTGCCTGGCTTTACCGTGGCTGCTGATCAAAAGTCAGGAAAGCCCAATGTTTTTTTTTTTGATTATTTAAAAAAATAACAATAAAAAAAATGCGTAGGCGCCCACCATATTTTGATCGCCAGCCAGGTAAAACCAGGCAGCTGGGGGCTGGGATTCTCAGCATGGTAAGGCTCAAGCATTCTGGGCCTCCATGCTGAAAACGGCAGCCCGCAGCCACCCCTGGAATTGGCGCATTCATCGTAGCGCCATTTCCAGGCGCTTTATCCGGCTCTTCCAACAGCCTGAAATTCATGGCGTCAAGCCAAATTAGACATGGCCACCATGAATTTCTAGTAAACAGAAAAAAAACACAACACAGAGAAAAAAATGTTTTAATAAAAATAAAACACAAAACACATGTAGGGACTCCATCTTTAATAAAAAAACAAAATGGGCAATGGGCATGCATGATGGTACCACCAGTGGCTGGCAGGACATGCTGGGCATGACAGTACCACAGAGGCTGACAGGACATACTAGGCATGATTCATGCCTTGTATGTCGTGCCAGCATCTGTGGTATTATCATGCCCACCCAGCATGTCCTGCCAGCCAGCCACAGGTGGTAGTAGTACTAGCATGATAGTACCACACCACCACCAGTGGCTGGCAGGACATGCCAGGTGGGCATGATAGTACCACAGAGGCTGGCAAGACATACTAGGCAGGCATGATTCATGCCTAGTATGTCCTGTCAGCCTCCGTGGTACTATCATGCCCACCCAGCATGTTCTGCCAGCCACTGGTGGGAGTACATGCTGCTGGACATAGTACCAGTAACCAGAGGCTGGCAGCAGGACATGCTGGGCAATGGGCATGATGATAATCATGCCCATTGCCCAGTAGTAATTACTGCCAGCCTCGGCCAGGGGTTCTCCCCCCCCCCGCGTTTCATACTCATGCGCCGAGTTGCCTGGGGCGACGCCGGGTCCGTCCTCCACAGCGCGCACAGGAAGCAGTCCCAGGGCGATGACATCATCGCACAGGAAGCAGTCCCAGGGCGATGACGTCATCGCCCTGAGACTGACCTCCTGTGCACGCGCTGGCAATGTCGCGCTGCGCAGAGGAGGCAGAGGGGCACTGCGGCAGCAGGCAGAGCAGGGAGATCGCTCTCCCTGCTTTACCGCTGTAGAGAGCCCATCACTAATCATATCGGCAGTGCTATCGATATGATTAGCGAACCGGGGGGGCCCTCTGTTCTCTGTACAGGGCCCATGAAGGGTAGGGGGTGGAGCTTGGGGGCGTGGCCATCGGGACTCGGGGCCCACCGGGGGTTTTCCCGATCCTCCGGTGGGCCAGTCCGCACCTGGCATCCTCACCTTCAGAGGTATCCCGGGGAATAGGGTGAGCTAGAGCACCCTGTAGTGTTAGGGTCAGGGTAGGAGCCCCTGATCTCTAGTCACCCGACAGCTGTGTTGTGACATTATCTCTGACCATAACCGTTTTTCTGCTCCATTATGGATCCTTTTACGGCTCTGACGGGGCAATTGCAGCAGCTCAGTCTGGAGGTGGCGGATTTAAGCACAGTGGTTTTGCGGTCCCTTAATACATCGGGTGTGGGTGTCTCGTCTCTCAGACAAACCATAGTGGAGCCCAAGGTTGCATTGCCTGACAGGTTCTCTGGGGGGCGGGACAACTTTGTGGTCTTTAGAGAGGCCTGTGAACTGTACTTCAGGCTACATTCCGTTTCCTCAGATTCAGAGGAGCAACATGTGGGCATAATAATCTCGCTCCTGATTCACAGTAGCTCCAGACGGTGGAGGGGTTTTTGCGGACTCTAGGCCATATATATTATGACCCCGATCGTGTCTCCTTAGCGGAGTCCACACTGCACCAACTTCAGCAAGGAGATCGGCCGGCGGAGGAATATTGCTCCAAGTTTCGGAAGTGGGCCACGGATACCATGTGCAACGACCCCACTTGGTAGTCTCTTTTGTGAGGGGCTTTCAGTAAGTGTGAAGGATGCCTTGGCCCTGTATGAGATTCCAGACTTCCTTGAGACAGCCATGTCTCTGGCGATCCGGGTTGACTGCCGTCTTCGCCAGAGACATAGGGAGTCCGTGTGTGGAGGATCCGGGGTCAAGGGAAGTCATCGTTGAGCCAACTGTGAATCTCAGGTGGGAGCGGCATCCTCCGCTGGCAAATTGACTGTAGTCCGTCGTAAGGGGGAGAGTGTTCCTTTTGTGGGAAAAGGGGACATTTCGTAGGCATGTGTCCTTCCCAGTGTAAGCAACCACCGGAGAAGCCGGATAGCCCAGGTTGCTGGGAGGTTAGCAACCTGGGTGTATTCATCACCTCCATGGGTAAGACACAATTTTTTCTACCAGCCGTGGTTCATGTGGGTGGAGTTAAGGCAGAGGTGTTGGCCTTTCTGGACAGTGGGGCCGTGTTAAATTTGATCAACTCTAGGTTCGTCCAGGTCCAAGTCCCACATCCACTGTCCAGACCCATTCACATTGTCGCCATCGACTCCACCCCCTTGAGACAAGGGCACTTTACTCAAGTCATCTGTGACGTGTGGCTTCAGGTGGGGGCTATGCACACTGACGTGTTAGACTGCTATGTGCTAGAGGGTCTGCCCTCACTTGTAGTACTGGGACTCCCTTGGCTCACCGTGCACAAACCTGTTGTCGATTGGCAGACTCAGGAGATTGTTAAATGGAGTGGGTATTGTCAAGAGCACTGCTTGGGTACCCGGTTGGCAAGGGTGGATACCCGGTCTGTGCCTAATTACCTGTCAGATTTTGGGGAAGAGTTCTCGGAGCAGGGGTGCCAAAAACTCCCTCCCCATCGTCCTTATTATAGCACTATAAATCTCATTCCGGGGGCCAAGCTGCCAAAGAGCAGACTCTATAACATATCTGGTTCGGAGAGGCAGGCCATGAAAAACTAAATCACGGAAAGCCTGACTAAAGGTCATATCAGACCATCCTCTTCCCCATTGCGCTGGTTTCTTTTTTGTAAAGAAAAAAGATGGGGGGGTTACGCCCTTACCTGGATTTCCTTGAACTTGTCAGTGATCCTTATCCGCTTCCTCTCATTCCTGACCTCTTCAATCAAATTGAAGGGGCAAAATGGTTCTCTAATCTTGTCCGAATTAAAGAGGGGGATGAGTGGAAAAAAGTGTTTAATACGCCTGAGGGACACTATGAGAATCTGGTGATGCCCTTTGGGTTGACAAAGGCACAAGCTGTCGTTCAAAACTTCATAAACTACATTTTTTTTAGTCATCTGATAGATAACCACGAATCTGCCTATCTGGATGACATACTAATTTATTCTCCTGACCTTGAGTCGCACCAGGTTCACGTCAGGCAGGTTTTACATATTCTTCGAGACAAAAAATTATATATTAAGCCTGAGAAGTGTAAGTTCTCAGTTGAGGAGGTGCCTTTTCTAGGATATGTGTTGTCCTCCACCGGTTTTCGCATGGATCCAGCAAAAGTCCGGGCGGTATTGGAATGGGATCATCTGGAGGATTTGAAGGCATTACAAAAGGCACTACATAAGTACATGCACACCTCCAATAGAAAAATCGCAAAAAGTTTATTGAACATAAGCACACTATTAAAAGCATTTAAAAACCATAGACATGGTATACAACTGTTTCCCACATGACAGTAGTCATCAATAATAGTAAATAATAAGCATACAGACCCTAAGATGCACAATCTATAGCCAAATCCACACTAGCAATGGTAAATCCCAAATACAATACAGAAACCCAGACAGTTAATGAACAAGGGAAAGAAGGCCATCATAAAAGTGGGAAGATACTACACAAGGTAGTGTCATCATATACAGTTCCCAATACGTACAAATATCTATTGTATGTAGAATAAAGTCAGTACATACAAATATAACAAAAAGGCGTCCTAAATATATTCCTAGCAGATAACCAAAGGCAGGAGGCAATAGCATACATGAATATGCACAAATGGGTTGCTCTGGGAGAGGTATATAGAAATGCCTATGATGTCAAACACTTTACACAGTTGAATGTAGCTGTTCTAGTGGGTCATAATAAAAAAAGAACGGTAAAATCCAAGCATAGAGCCATCTCACGCCAGAGACTGCATGAAAAGGTGCATGTAATGAGGTGGTAGAATATTACCCATTGCTGTCAGTATGTGCAAAGAGGGGTTGTGGTGTCAGAGGGGATGCAGGGAGAACCCTACGCGTATTGCCGTGACCCACAAGACTTCGTGGGGAATATGTTTCTCCATGAATGTTCAATGTATTTTATCATAACCAGAATTAGAGGTAAACGCTTGCCGGTGATGATCAGTGTTCCACAGCCAGTCCGGACCGGAAGTCATGAGACCAGAAATGACGAATGAAGTGATGTATCAGTGTGTTATACCCATACACGGGGAGAGGAGGAGAGGGACGTGTGTATCGCATGAGTTGTATCCCGAGGGCGGATACATACACGCCCACATAGGACCGCACCACAACCGATAGAGAGTGGCAAGGTAATGTAGAATGGCGATGTGTGTAGCACATTGAGAGGTGGAACCCATATACAGAAGAAAGAAGAAGGGGGTGTGTACCTCACATGGATTATTTCCCATAGGCAGATATATAAATGTCCACATAGGACCGCACCACAACCGATTCTTCTACGTCCTGAAAACGCTTTCCCTTTAGGTTTTTCTTCATTCTTCAGAATAAGAAGTCACTGAAGGGGGCTAGGTCGGGCAAGTAAGGAAGGGTGACCCTGATTTTTTGTCAAAAGTCATTAAAGGGGATGAATTTTTGTATTACGCCTATGATCCTGAAACAAAACAGTTGTCCAGCCAGCGGAAGACCGCTTCATCGGCAAGTGAAATCAAATTTGGTCCATGATGGTTTGTTTTTTCTACATCAAAGGAGTCGTTCACGTTGAATTTGTTCCTCAGGGCACCACAGTGACCCAACATTATTATCTGCAGGTGCTGAAGCGATTGAGAGAGGCAGTGAGAAAAAAAACTACCTGAACTGTGGCGATCGGGGGACTGACATCATCATGATAACGCCCCTTCCCACACAGCGCAGAAAATCAACCAGGATTTAGCAAAAAAGGCATGACAACGATTTCTCACCCGACATACCCCCCTGCGACTTCTTCTTATTCCCAAAGATGAAGAAAAACTAAAAGGGAAGCGTTTTCAGGACAAAAAAGAGGTTAACAGAAAATAGCTGGAGGCATTTAACACCATTAGTTCAGAAGAAGATAAAAAATGTTTGGAACTCTGGAAAACCCGTTGGAACAAGTGAAAATCATCTAATGGACAGGATTTTTGAAGAGGACTAATGTTTTCAAGATGTTATGTTAAATAAAAAATAAATAATTCTCATTTTTTGGGGTACCTATATATATATATATATATATATATATATATATATATATATATATATATATATATACAGTACAGACCAAAAGTTTGGACACACCTTCTCATTTAAAGATTTTTCTCTATTTTCTTGACTATGAAAATTGTACATTCACACTGAAGGCATCAAAACTATGAATTAACACATGTGGAATTATATACTTAACAAAAAAGTGTGAAACAACTGAAAATATGTCTTATATTCTAGGTTCTTCAAAGTAGCCACCATTTGCTTTGATGACTGCTTTGCACACTCTTGGCATTCTCTTGATGAGCTTCAAGAGGTAGTCACCGGAAATGGTTTTCACTTCACAGGTGTGCCCTGTCAGGTTTAATAAGTGGGATTTCTTGCCTTATAAATGGGATTGGGACCATCAGTTGTGTTGTGCAGAAGTCAGGTGGATACACAGCTGATAGTCCTACTGAATAGACTGTTAGAATTTGTATTATGGCAAGAAAAAAGCAGCTAAGTAAAGAAAAACGAGTGGCCATCATTACTTTAAGAAATGAAGGTCAGTCAGTCCGAAAAATTGGGCAAACTTTGAAAGTGTCCCCAAGTGCAGTTGCAAAAACCATCAAGCGCTACAAAGAAACTGGCTCACATGAGGACCGCCCCAGGAAAGGAAGACCAAGAGTCACCTCTGCTTCTGAGGATAAGTTTATCCGAGTCACCAGCCTCAGAAATTGCAGGTTAACAGCAGCTCAGATTAGAGACCAGGTCAATGCCACACAGAGTTCTAGCAGCAGACACATCTATTCAACAACTGTTAAGAGGAGACTTTGTGCAGCAGCCCTTCATGGTAAAATAGCTGCTAGGAAACCACTGCTAAGGACAGGCAACAAGCAGAAGAGACTTGTTTGGGCTAAAAAACACAAGGAATGGACATTAGACCAGTGGAAATCTGTGCTTTGGTCTGATGAGTCCAAATTTGAGATCTTTGGTTCCAACCACCGTGTCTTTGTGCGACCCAGAAAAGGTGAACGGAAGGACTCTACATGCCTGGTTCCCACCGTGAAGCATGGAGGAGGAGGTGTGATGGTGTGGGGGTGCTTTGCTGGTGACACTGTTGGGGATTTATTTAAAATTGAAGGCATACTGAACCAGCATGGCTACCACAGCATCTTGCAGCGGCATGCTATTCCATCCAGTTTGCGTTTAGTTGGACCATCATTTATTTTTCAACAGGACAATGACCCCAAACACACCTCCAGGCTGTGTAAGGGCTATTTGACCAAGACGGAGAGTGATGGGGTGCTATGCCAGATGACCTGGCCTCCACAGTCGCCAGACCTGAACCCAATCGAGATGGTTTGGGGTGAGCTGGACTGCAGAGTGAAGGCAAAAGGGCCAACAAGTGCTAAGCATCTCTGGGAACTCCTTCAAGATTGTTGGAAGACCATTTCCGGTGACTACCTCTTGAAGCTCATCAAGAGAACGCCAAGAGTGTGCAAAGCAGTCATCAAAGCAAAAGGTGGCTACTTTGAAGAACCTAGAATATAAGACATATTTTCAGTTGTTTCACACTTTTTTGTTAAGTATATAATTCCACATGTGTTAATTCATAGTTTTAATGCCTTCAGTGTGAATGTACAATTTTCAAAGTCATGAAAATACAGAAAAATCTTTAAATGAGAAGGTGTGTCCAAACTTTTGGTCTGTACTGTATATATATATATATATATTTATGTGTGTATGTATATATATAAGTATGTGACGTGTCGTGATGGGATGGCTTTTACGTTTTTTATTTAGCCAGTGGCAGCTAAGCACCCTATGCCCTATGTTATTTATATGTACTATTCTTATTTACTTTCTTACTACAGGATATTTGCTCATTTTGTTTTTATCTCACGTTCTGCTTGTCAAATGGCCACAGTGTCACTGCACATCTATGTATTGCACGTATGACAACATATGCCCTGTCTCAATTTTTGGAGTTTTTGGTATATATATATATATATATATATATATATATATATATATATATATATATATATATATATATATATATATATATATATATATACACACATGCATATACATACACACAAACATACATATATATGTAACACATTGCAAACCCAAGAAAACTTGTGTCACTGGATATCTGAAATTACTACATGATGACGTGTTGCCCTCTTTATGCACTGAAGATGGCACGTTCTCTGAGTTTTTCTAACAAGATGGTCACCACCACATTATGGGTGTCAGGTGCGAGCATTCCTACATGAACAGTTTCCTGGAAAGTGGATTGGTCGGCGTGGGCCAGTTGAATGGCCACCAAGGTCTCCCAATCTGACCCCCTTAGAATTTTATCTTTGGGGTCATCTGAAGGCAATTGTCTATGCTGTGAGGATACGAGATGTGCAGCATCTGAAACAACGGATACTGGAAGCCTGCGCTGGCATTTCTTCTGCGGTGTTGCTATCAGTGTGTCAAGAGTGGGAGAAGAGGGTTGCATTGACAATCCAACACAATGGACAGCACTTTGAACACATTTTATCAGTGGTCATAAACTTGTAAAAAACTCATGAAAGAATAAAGTTACGTTAAAAACAAGTACACCATTGTTTTTCTTATGAAATTCTGAATAAGTTTGATGTGTTACATGACCCTATTCCCATTGAAAAAAATAAAGTTGGATCCAAAATGGCCGACTTCAAAATGGCCACCATGGTCACCACCCATCTGGAAAAGTTTTCCCCCTCCCATATACTAATGTGCCAAAAACAGGAAGTTGATATCACCAAGCATTCCCATTTTATATAGGTGTTTCCATATAAATGGCCCATCCTGTACTTTGCACGTGCACCCCTTCCTTGTTATGCGAATGTTACCTCCCTGATTTTACAATAAACTTTACACTATATTTCTACTTTGTATCTAGACTTTTTTGGTCGGTTTTCTTTCTCCCCTTTTTTCTGAACTTCTCAGACTGTGTAGGCTGCCATCATCATCATCATCATCCCACATAAATTACACAGATTACAGTGTGACATTTTTACTCTAGGCTATACAAATACCTTATACTCCGTTACTTCTATACCACATTTTTATGTGTTCCCTTGGTTGCATTTAAATATATGTGTTAGATATATACTGCATATATACAGTAGCAAAAAAGAAGCAAGACAAAAATATATCTCATACCCTACCATAATTATATATAAATGTAAAGCAAAATTGCATAATAAATATAGGGTACTTAGTGAACTATTTTTGATCAAAAAAAGTATACAAGCCGTCCCACCAGCGGCAAGGTGACCCTAAATTGGGACGGTACCTATACTGCCTATATTAAAAACCTTACTGTATATCAAAGTTGAAGTAATGCATATAAAAGGGTAGACAAATAGGACCGGGTCCCAACTCCAGACCACCTAGGCCCGTGGTAAGCTACATATATACCAATCAGCTCAACAAAGGGCATGCCACACCCTTAAATTGCACAGACTGCAAACAAGTCAAAAAACCAGACAATGTGAACTGAGGTCTAAGATGGTAGACATACAAGAAACAGAGGCATGTTCACACTAGCAAAAAAGAAGCAAGACAAAAATATATCTCATACCCTACCATAATTATATATAAATGTAAAGCAAAATTGCATAATAAATATAGGGTACTTAGTGAACTATTTTTGATCAAAAAAAGTATACAAGCCGTCCCACCAGCGGCAAGGTGACCCTAAATTGGGACGGTACCTATACTGCCTATATTAAAAACCTTACTGTATATCAAAGTTGAAGTAATGCATATAAAAGGGTAGACAAATAGGACCGGGTCCCAACTCCAGACCACCTAGGCCCGTGGTAAGCTACATATATACCAGTCAGCTCAACAAAGGGGCATGCCACACCCTTAAATTGCACAGAATGCAAACAAGTCAAAAAAACAGACAATGTGAACTGAGGTCTAAGATGGCAGACATACAAGAAACAGAGGCATGTTCACACTAGCAAAAAAGAAGCAAGACAAAAATATATCTCATACCCTACCATAATTATATATAAATGTAAAGCAAAATTGCATAATAAATATAGGGTACTTAGTGAACTATTTTTGATCAAAAAAAGTATACAAGCCGTCCCACCAGCGGCAAGGTGACCCTAAATTGGGATGGTACCTATACTGCCTATATTAAAAACCTTACTGTATATCAAAGTTGAAGTAATGCATATAAAAGGGTAGACAAATAGGACCGGGTCCCAACTCCAGACCACCTAGGCCCGTGGTAAGCTACATATATACCAATCAGCTCAACAAAGGGCATGCCACACCCTTAAATTGCACAGAATGCAAACAAGTCAAAAAACCAGACAATGTGAACTGAGGTCTAAGATGGCAGACATACAAGAAACAGAGGCATGTTCACATTAGCAAAAAAGAAGCAAGACAAAAATATATCTCATACCCTACCATAATTATATATAAATGTAAAGCAAAATTGCATAATAAATATAGGGTACTTAGTGAACTATTTTTGATCAAAAAAAGTATACAAGCCGTCCCACCAGCGGCAAGGTGACCCTAAATTGGGACGGTACCTATACTGCCTAGGTGGTCTGGAGTTGGTCTTAGTTCACTAAGTACCCTATATTTATTATGCAATTTTGCTTTACATTTATATATAATTATGGTAGGGTATGAGATATATTTTTGTCTTGCTTCTTTTTTGCTAGTGTGAACATGCCTCTGTTTCTTGTATGTCTGCCATCTTAGACCTCAGTTCACATTGTCTGGTTGCATATATACAGTGCAGACCAAAAGTTTGGACACACCTTCTCATTTAAAGATTTTTCTGTATTTTCATGACTACGAAAATTGTACATTCACACTGAAGACATCAAAACTATGAATTATCACATGTGGAATTATATACTTAACAAAAAAGTGTGAAACAACTGAAAATATGTCTTATATTCTAGGTTCTTCAAAGTAGCCACCTTTTGCTTTGATGACTGCTTTGCACACTCTTGGCATTCTCTTGATGAGCTTCAAGAGGTAGTCACCGGAAATGGTTTTCACTTCACAGGTGTGCCCTGTCAGGTTTAATAAGTGGGATTTCTTGCCTTATAAATGGGGTTGGGACCATCAGTTGTGTTGTGCAGAAGTCTGGTGGATACACAGCTGATAGTCCTACTGAATAGACTGTTCTATGGCAAGAAAAAAGCAGCTAAGTAGAGAAAAACGAGTTGCCATAATTACTTTAAGAAATGAAGGTCAGTCAGTGCGAAAAATTGGGAAAACTTTGAAAGTGTCCTCAAGTGCAGTTGCAAAAACCATCAAGCGCTACAAAGAAACTGGCTCACATGAGGACCGCCCCAGGAAAGGAAGACCAAGAGCCACCTCTGCTTCTGAGGATAAGTTTATCCGAGTCACCAGTCTCAGAAATCGCAGGTTAAAAGCAGCTCAGATTATAGACTAGGTCAATGCCACACAGAGTTCTAGCAGCAGACACATCTCTTCAACAACTGTTAAGAGGAGACTTTGTGCAGCAGGCCTTCATGGTAAAATAGCTGCTAGGAAACCACTGCTAAGAACAGGCAACAAGCAGAAGAGACTTGTTTGGGCTAAAGAACACAAGGAATGGACATTAGACCAGTGGAAATCTGTGCTTTGGTCTGATGAGTCCAAATTTGAGATCTTTGGTTCCAACCACCGTGTATTTGTGCGACGCAGAAAAGGTGACCGGATGGACTCTACATGCCTGGTTCCCACCGTGAAGCATGGAGGAGGAGGTGTGATGGTGTGGGGGTGCTTTGCTGGTGACACTGTTGGGGATTTATTCAAAACTGAAGGCATACTGAACCAGCATGGCTACCACAGCATCTTGCAGCGGCATGCTATTCCATCCGGTTTGCGTTTAGTTGGACCATCATTTATTTTTCAACAGGACAATGACCCCAAACACACCTCCAGGCTGTGTAAGGGCTATTTGACCAAGAGGGAGAGTGATGGGGGGGCTACGCCAGATGACCTGGCCTCCACAGTCACCAGACCTGAACCCAATCGAGATGGTTTGGGGTGAGCTGGACCGCAGAGTGAAGGCAAAAGGGCCAACAAGTGCTAAGCATCTCTGGGAACTCCTTCAAGATTGTTGGAAGACCATTTCCGGTGACTACCTCTTGAAGCTCATCAAGAGAATGCCAAGAGTGTGCAAAGCAGTCATCAAAGCAAAAGGTGGCTACTTTGAAGAACCTAGAATATAAGACATATTTTCTGTTGTTTCACACTTTTTTGTTAAGTATATAATTCCACGTGTGTTAATTCACAGTTTTGATGCCTTCAGTGTGAATGTACAATTTTCATAGTCATGAAAATACAGAAAAATCTTTAAATGAGAAGGTGTGTCCAAACTTTTGGTCTGTACTGTATATCTGATTTAAGGGCATGGAAATTAAAATTTTGAAAATTGTGACATTTTCAAAATTTTCATCAAATTTCTGATTTTTTTCACAAATAAATGCAAGTGATATCGAAGAAATTTTATCACTAACATGGAGTGCAATATGTCACGAAAGGACAGTCTCACAATCAGGGGGATCCGTTGAAGCGTTCCAGAGTTATTACCTCATAAAGTGACAGTGGACAGAATTGTAAAAATTGGCCTGATCATTAAGGGCATAATTGTCTCCGTCCTTAAGGGGTTAATGTAGTTTTGAAAAAAATACTGTTTTATTAGCAGCAGATTATCAGGACTACTTGGCCTGATGCTAGGTAGTCTAACCCCGCCTCCATCACTGATTGGCAGCTCAGTGGTGTGAGGGCGGAGCTATCTAGATCTCAGAATTCAGAGATCTCTTAGATCTGTGGCAGATAAAACAGTTTTTAATCAATACTGCAGCACCCAGTAAAGTAAGTGATACATCGCTGTAATCATGGTCTCTGCCTCTACATCATGCTGGTGGTTACAGATTCTCTTTAATAAATTTTAGTGTGATTAATATAACTCAACTAAAAATAGCAATAAAATACCGCAGTAATATACAACCATGATGAATGCAAGCAGAAAGAACTTCAATACTACTCCTTTTTGTAAGGTAATAACATTATTCCAGCCATTAATTCACTGAGAGAAAATCTAATAACGCTCAGTTTCCAGCCTATCGAGAAATTTCAAAAACACAAGTCTCTAAGTAAAAAGGATTATACATTCAGATAACTCCTACTCCTCCATTCTCATCAGTCAGACTGATGAGCAGAAATTGTCAAGAACTCGAAGTATGGCTCACTGCGCTTTTATTTTGTGTCTGCTTTGAAGTTATCTATTACTTGCAGCCCACCCCCTTGGGGAACCTGAATATATATTTTATTCCATCTGCTCCAAACTCAGAATTCAGTAGAAGAAATAAACTGCAACACAGGAGACAATGAGAAGCAATGAGCCAATGCATCGGGAAATAGTGAGATTCCAAGCTGCGCGAAAAGATTTTATGATAAAGGTAAATTATCAACATTATAGATGATGAGCCCAGATGGGGGCTGGAAAAAAAAGATTCCTGGAGCAGGCATTTATGAAGACTCTGAACTGACATGTTGTCATGTTAAAGGGAACCTGTCACATCCTAGTTACTATGTAAACTGCCCTCATAGCGTTGATAGTGATGCAATGTACATCACTAACACTTTTTTCATTATAATTGGTGCAACTATGAGTGTATAGCACTTTATATACTTATACCCTACCTGCTCGTTCAGTTATAGGGGTGTGATCCTCACATTCAGTCATGGGTGGCGCCGCCCAGGTGTTTGAATTTTGCTCCCGGTGAGCGCTGAAGTTATGGGACGCTTGTGCAGTATGACACAGCTGACAGCAAAGCTTGTAGCGCTGGGAGCCGCGCATGCGCTGTGACGATTGGGGGTGAGGGGTACCACGCATACCAGGATTGAGGGGTGAGGGGTACCACGCATACCAGGATTGAGGGATGAGGGGTACCACGCATACCAGGATTGGGGGTGAGGGGTACCACGCATACCAGGATTGGGGGGTGAGGGGTGCCACGCATACCGGGATTGGGGGTGAGGGGTGCCAGGCATACTGGGATTGGGGATGAGGGGTGCCATGCATACCGGGATTGGGGATGAGGGGTGCCACGCATACCGGGATTGGGAATGAGGGATGGGGTGCCATGCATACCAGGATGAGGGATACCATACACACCAGGATAGGGATGGGGTACCATGCATACCAGGATGAGGGATACCATACACACCAGGATAAGGATGAGGGGTGCCATGAATACCGGGATTGGGGGTGAGGGGTTCCACGCATACCGGGATTGGGGGTGAGGGGAGCCACGCATACCAGGATGAAGGGTGCCACGCATAACGGGAATGGGGGTGAGGGGAGCCACGCATACCGGGATGAAGGGTGCCACGCATACCGGGATGAGGGGTGCCACGCATAACGGGAATGGGGGTGAGGGGTGCCACGCATACCGGATTGGGAGTGAGGGATAGGGTGCCATGCATACCAGGATGAGGGATACCATACACACCAGGATAGGGATGAGGAGTGCCACGCATACCGGGATTGGGGGGATGAGGGGTGCCAGGCATACTAGGATTGGGGATGAGGGGTGCCATGCATACCGGGATTGGGGATGAGGGGTGCCACGCATACCGGGATTGGGAATGAGGGATGGGGTGCCATGCATACCAGGATGAGGGATACCATACACACCAGGATAGGGATGGGGTACCATGCATACCAGGATGAGGGATACCATACACACCAGGATAAGGATGAGGGGTGCCACGCATACCGGGATTGGGGGTGAGGGGTGCCATGCATACCGGGATTGGGGGTGAGGGGAGCCACGCATACCGGGATGAGGGGTGCCACGCATACCGGGATTGGGGGTGAGGGGTGCCACGCATACCGGGATTGGGAGTGAGGTATAGGGTGCCACGCATACTAGGATGAGGGATACCATACACACCAGGATAGGGATGAGGGGTGCCACGCATACTGGGATTGGGGGGATTAGGGGTGCCAGGCATACTGGGATTGGGGATGAGGGGTGCCATGCATACCGGGACTGGGGATGAGGGGTGCCACGCATACCGGGATTGGGAATGAGGGATGGGGTGCCATGCATACAAGGATGAGGGACACCATACACACCAGGATAGGGATGGGGTACCATGCATACCAGGATGAGGGATACCATACACACCAGGATAAGGATGAGGGGTGCCATGCATACCGGGATTGGGGGTGCCACGTATACCGGGATTGGGGATGAGGGGAGCCACACATACCGGGATGAGGGGTGCCACGCACACCGGGATTGGGGGTGAGGGGTGCCACGCATACCAGGATTGGGAGTGAGGGATAGGGTGCCATGCATACCAGGATGAGGGATACCATACACACCAGGATAGGGGTGAGGGGTGCCACGCATACCAGGATTGGGGGTGAGGGGTGCCATGCATACCAGGATTGGGGGTGAGGGGTACCACGCATACCAGGATTGGGGGTGAGGGGTGCCATGCATACCAGGATTGGGGGTGAGGGGTGCCACGCATACCAGGATTGGGGGTGAGGGGGGCCACGCATACCAGGATTGGATGGTGGGGACAGGATGGGGGCAGCACAAATACAAGGAGGGGGGCAGCACATACCAGCATGGGAGACCATATACCAATAAAAATGCTCGCCACCTGGACGTAGAACGGGTTCAATAGCTAGTAAGTATGTAAAGTGCTATACACTCATTATAGTTGCACCAATTAATGAAAAAAGTGTGTTAGTGATGTACATTGCATCACTACCAACGCTATAGGGGCAGTTTACATAGCAGCTAGGACGTTTCCCTTTAAGGAAATAGATGGCATTTAGAGGAGTTTAATGATGCTTGGACACATCGCACAATATTGATCTGTGCTCTCCATTCATCTCCACCTTTTATCGCACAGCTGGGAAGTTAGAATGACAGGGGGCAATGCTCTTTCCAGGATTAATCTGTTTTTTTTTCTAGGCTTTAACATCAAAATGACACTGAAAAAAATCACATTGAGATATCTAAACTAAGGTGGGGGCATAGACCGAGGGTGGGGTAGAGGTGGGGGCATGGACCGGTAGTGGGGTGGAGGTGGGGGCATGCCCGGGGTGGAGGTGGGGGCATGGACCGGGGGTGGGGTAGAGGTGGGGGCATGGACCGGGGGTGGGGGCATGGACCGGGGGGTGGGGCATGGACCAGGAGTGGGGTAGAGGTGGGGGCATGGACCTGGGGTGGGGCATGGACCGGGGGTGGGGTAGAGGTGGGGCATGGACTGGGGGGGTGGGGTATAGGTGGGGCATGGACCGGGGGTGGGGCATGGACTGGGAGTGGGGCAGAGGTGGGGCATAGGAGGGGCATGGACCAGGGGTGGGGGCATGGACCGAGGGTGGGGCATGGACCGAGGGTGGGGCAGAGGTGGGGCATGGACCGGGGGTGGGGCATGGACCAAAGTGGGGCAGAGGTGGGGCATGGACCGGGGGTGGGGCAGAGGGGGGCATGGACCGGGGGTGGGGCAGAGGTGGGGCATGGACCGGGGGTGGGGCATGGACCGGGGATGGGGCAGAGGTGAGGCATGGACCTGGGCAGAGGTGGGGCATGTGCCTTGGGCACTGTTAGCCGGGAGAGCTGTCACTGTGTGGTCAGTGTTGTGGCACCAGTCACCTGCCATCACCTTCCCCAGCAGCTCACCCATCACACCTGTCCCTGTGCTGTAGCTGCTCTGTGTCCAGCTGACAATCCTCTCCTGCTCCTCACAGACCTGTATAATGGAGCAGCTCTTCTGAGGGATAACGTCACCCGGCGGCAGAGCTTCCCACAGTGCGGAGCTCATACACGGAGGCCGCAGCACAGTCCGCAGGTCACTACGAGGAGCCCGGTCCTCCAGGCTGAAGTGATGTAGTAGCGCAGCTACCGGGGGCAAAGACTGTGACCGCCCCGGGCCCCGCGCTCTGAGGGGCCACCCGGAGCTGAAAAGGTTAAACTGTGCGGCTTTGCCTCTATTGGGCCCTTTGAGCTGGGGGCCCCTCCGCAGGGTCACTGTATAGGCGACATCTGCAGATACACTTGAAAGCGATGGAGGACGAAACGTCACAGCTGACGCTCCCTCCCCCATCGTTCTATCTCAGCGTCTAACGTCTCAGCACGATGACGTCACTACGTAGCGTCCTCTACGCTGGGAGGTGCGACGCATAGAACACAAGCTGCGGCGACCGCGGAGGAGAGGTGAGTATTGTATTTTATTTTTTTAGGACATTGTTGTGGCCATTAAATTACATTTAAGACTATGGGGCTGCATTATACTATATGGGAGTGCTTTACACTGAATGGGCAATAGGGGTGCATTATACTATATGGGGCTGCATTATACAGAGCTATATAGAGGGTCTGAGAGGTGGGATATACTGCAGGATGGGACGATATATAGATGAGAGGTGGGATATACTGCAGGATGGGACGGTATATAGGTGAGAGGTGGGATATACTGCAGGATGGGACGGTATATAGATGAGAGGTGGGATATACTGCAGGATGGGACGGTATATAGGTGAGAGGTGGGATATACTGCAGGATGGGACGGTATATAGGTGAGAGGTGGGATATACTACAGGATGGGACGGTATATAGATGAGAGGTGGGATATACTGCAGGATGGGACGGTATATAGGTGAGAGGTGGCATATACTACAGGCTGGGGCTGTATATAGATGAGAGGTGGGATATACTGGAGGATGGGGCTGTATATAGGTGAGAGGTGGGATATACTACAGGATGGGGCTGTATATAGGTGAGAGGTGGGATATACTACAGGATGGGGCTGTATATAGGTGAGAGGTGGGATATACTACAGGATGGGGCTGTATATAGGTGAGAGGTGGGATATACTACAGGATGGGATGGTATATAGGTGAGAGGTGGGATATACTACAGGATGGGGCTGTATATAGGTGAGAGGTGGCATATACTGCAGGATGGGGCTGTATATAGGTGAGAGGTGGCATATACTGCAGGATGGGGCTGTATATAGGTGAGAGGTGGCATATACTGCAGGATGGGGCTGTATATAGGTGAGAGGTGGGATATACTGCAGGATGGGGCTGTATATAGGTGAGAGGTGGGATATACTGCAGGATGGGGCTGTATATAGGTGAGAGGTGGGATATACTACAGGATGGGATGGTATATAGGTGAGAGGTGGGATATACTACAGGATGGGATGGTATATAGGTGAGAGGTGGGATATACTACAGGATGGGGCTGTATATAGGTGAGAGGTGGGATATACTACAGGATGGGGCTGTATATAGGTGGGAGGTGAGATATACTGCAGGATGGGGCTGTATCACTATTCTGCTGTTACATCGTGTCTTATCCTCCATTCACCTCCAGAGCTACACTCACTATTCTGCTGTTACATCGTGTCTTATCCTCCAATAAACTCCAGAGCTGCAGTCACTATTCTGCTGTTACATCGTGTCTTATCCTCCAGTCACCTCCAGAGCTGCAGTCACTATTCTGCTGTTAAATCAGGTCTTATCCTCCAGTCACCTCCAGAGCTGCACTCACTATTCTGCTGTTACATCGTGTCTTATCCTCCAGTAAACTCCAGAGCTGCAGTCACTATTCTGCTGTTACATCGTGTCTTATCCTCCAGTCACCTCCAGAGCTGCAGTCACTATTCTGCTGTTAAATCAGGTCTTATCCTCCAGTCACCTCCAGAGCTGCACTCACTATTCTGCTGTTACATCGTGTCTTATCCTCCAGTCACCTCCTGAGCTGCACTCACCATTCTGCTGTTACATTGTGTCTTATCCTCCAGTCACCTCCAGAGCTGTAGTCACTATTTTGCTGTTACATCATGTCTTACACTCCAGCCACCTCCAGAGCTGCAGTCACTATTCTGCTGTTACATCATGTCTTATCCTCCAGTCACCTCCAGAGCTGCAGTCACTCTTCTGCTGTTACATTATGACCTATCTTCCAGTCACCTCCAGAGCTGCAATCACTATTCTGCTGTTAAATCATGTCCTATCTTCCAGTCACCTCCAGAGCTGCAGTCACTATTCTGGTGTTACATCAAGTCTTATCCTCCAGTCATTTCCAGAGCTGCAGTCACTATTCTGCTGTAATATCGTGTCTTATCCTCAAGAGCTGCACTCACTATTCTGCTGTTACATCATGTCTTATCCTCCAGTCTCCTCCAGAGCTGCAATCACTATTCTGCTGTTACATCGTGTCTTAGCCTCCAGTCACCTCCCAAGCTGTAGTCACTATTCTGCCGTTACATCGTGTCTTATCCTCCAGTCACCTCCAGAGCTGCACTCACTCTTCTGCTGTTACATCGTGTCTTATCCTCCAGTCACCTCAAGAGCTGCAGTCACTATTCTGCTATTACATCGTGTCTTATCCTCCAGTCACCTCAAGAGCTGCAGTCACTATTCTGCTGTTACATCGTGTCTTGTCCTCCAGTCACCTCCACAGCTGCACTCACTATTATGCTATTGCTTCTTGTCTTATCCTCCAGTCACCTCCAGAGCTGCAGTCACTATTCTGCTGTTACATCGTGTCTTATCCTCCAGCCACCTCCAGAGCTGCACTCACTATTCTGCTGTTACATCGTGTCTTATCCTCCGTTCACCTCCAGATCTGCACTCACTATTCTGCTGTTACATCGTGTCTTATCCTCCAGCCACCTCCAGAGCTGCACTCACTATTCTGCTGTTACATTGTGTCTTATACTCCAGACACCTCCAGAGCTGCAGTCACTATTCTGCTGTAATATCGTGTCTTATCCTCCAGTGACCTCAAGAGCTGCACTCACTATTCTGCTGTTACATCATGTCTTATCCTCCAGTCACCTCCAGAGCTGCAATTACTATTCTGCTGTTACATCGTGTCTTATCCTCCAGTCACCTCCCGAGCTGTAATCTCGATTTTGCTGTTACATCATGTCTTATCCTCCAGTCACCTCCAGAGCTGCGTCACTATTCTGCTGTTACATCAGGTCTTATCCTCCAGTCACCTCCGGATCTGCACTCACTATTCTGATGTTACATCGTGTCTTTTTCTCCAGACACCTCCAGAGCTGCAGTCACTATTCTGCTGTTACATCGTGTCTTATCCTCCAGCCACCTCCAGAGCTGCACTCACTATTCTGCTGTTACATCGTGTCTTATACTCCAGACACCTCCAGAGCTGCAGACACTATTCTGCTGTTACATCGTGTCTTATCCTCCAGTCACCTCAAGAGCTGCAATCACTATTCTGCTGTTACATAGTGTCTTATCCTCCAGTCACCTCCAGAGCTGCACTCACTATTTTGCTGTTACATCGTGTCTTATCCTCCAGTCACCTCAAGAGCTGCACTCACTATTATTTTGTTACATCGTATCTTATCCTCCATTCACCTCCAGAGCTGCAGTCACTATTCTGCTGTTACATTGTGTCTTCTACTCCAGTCATCTCCAGAGCTCCAGTCTCTATTCTGCTGTTACATCGTGTCTTATCCTCCAGTCACCTCCAGAGTTGCAATCGCTATTCTGCTGTTACATCGTGTCTTATCCTCCGTTCACCTCCAGATCTGCACTCACTATTCTGCTGTTACATCGTGTCTTATCCTCCAGCCACCTCCAGAGCTGCACTCACTATTCTGCTGTTACATCGTGTCTTATACTCCAGACACCTCCAGAGCTGCAGACACTATTCTGCTGTTACATCGTGTCTTATCCTCCAGTCACCTCAAGAGCTGCACTCACTATTCTGCTGTTACATCGTGTCTTATCCTCCAGTCACCTCAAGAGCTGTAGTCTCTATTCTGCTGTTTCATAAGGTCTTATCCTCCAGTCACCTCCAGAGCTGCACTCACTATTCTGCTGTTACATCGTGTCTTATCCTCCAGTCACCTCCAGAGCTGCAGTCACTATTCTGCTGTTACATCGTGTCTTATCCTCCAGCCACCTCCAGAGCTGCACTCACTATTCTGCTGTTACATCGTGTCTTATCCTCCAGACACCTCCAGAGCTGCAGACACTATTCTGCTGTTACATCGTGTCTTATCCTCCAGTCACATCCAGAGCTGCGTCTCTATTCTGCTGTTACATCAGGTCTTATCCTCCAGTCACCTCCAGATCTGCACTCCCTATTCTGCTGTTACATCGTGTCTTATCCTCCAGTCACCTCCAGAGCTGCAGTCACTATTCTGCTGTTACATCGTGTCTTATCCTCCAGCCACCTCCAGAGCTGCACTCACTATTCTGCTGTTACATCGTGTCTTATCCTCCAGACACCTCCAGAGCTGCAGACACTATTCTGCTGTTACATCGTGTCTTATCCTCCAACCACCTCCAGAGCTGCAGTCACTATTCTGCTGTTACATCGTGTCTTATCCTCCAGACACCTCCAGAGCTGCAGACACTATTCTGCTGTTACATCGTGTCTTATCCTCCAGTCACCTCCAGATCTGCACTCACTATTCTGCTGTTACATCGTGTCTTATCCTCCAGACACCTCCAGAGCTGCACTCACTATTCTGCTGTTACAATGTGTCTTATCCTCCAGTCACCTCAAGAGCTGCACTCAATATTATTTTGTTACATCGTATCTTATCCTCCATTCACCTCCAGAGCTGCAGTCACTATTCTGCTGTTACATCGTGTCGTATACTCCAGTCATCTCCAGAGCTCCAGTCTCTATTCTGCTGTTACATCGTGTCTTATCCTCCAGTCACCTCCAGAGCTGCAGTCACTATTCTGCTGTTACATCTTGTCTTATCCTCCGTTCACCTCCAGAGCTGCACTCACTATTCTGCTGTTACATCGTGTCTTATCCTCCAGTCACCTCAAGAGCTGCACTCAATATTATTTTGTTACATCGTATCTTATCCTCCATTCACCTCCAGAGCTGCAGTCACTATTCTGCTGTTACATCGTGTCTTATACTCCAGTCATCTCCAGAGCTCCAGTCTCTATTCTGTTGTTACATCGTGTCTTATCCTCCAGTCACCTCCAGAGCTGCAGTCACTATTCTGCTGTTACATCGTGTCTTATCCTCCGTTCACCTCCAGAGCTGCACTCACTATTCTGCTGTTACATCGTGTCTTATCCTCCAGACACCTCCAGAGCTGCAGACACTATTCTGTTGTTACATCGTGTCTTATCCTCCAGTCACCTCCAGAGCTGCAATCACTATTCTGCTGTTACATAGTGTCTTATCCTCCGTTCACTTCCAGAGCTGCACTCACTATTCTGCTGTTACATCGTGTCTTATCCTCCAGACACCTCCAGAGCTGCAGTCACTATTCTGCTGTTACATCAGGTCTTATCCTCCAGTCACTTCCAGATCTGCACTCACTATTCTGATGTTAAATCGTGTCTTATTCTCCAGACACCTCCAGCGCTGCAGTCACTATTCTGCTGTTACATCGTGTCTTATCCTCCAGCCACCTCCAGAGCTGCACTCACTATTCTGCTGTTACATCGTGTCTTATACTCCAGACACCTCCAGAGCTGCAGACACTATTCTGCTGTTACATCGTGTCTTATCCTCCAGTCACCTCAAGAGCTGCACTCACTATTCTGCTGTTACATCGTGTCTTATCCTCCAGTCACCTCAAGAGCTGTAGTCTCTATTCTGCTGTTTCATAAGGTCTTATCCTCCAGTCACCTCCAGAGCTGCACTCACTATTCTGCTGTTACATCGTGTCTTATCCTCAAGTCACCTCCAGAGCTGCAGTCACTATTCTGCTGTTACATCGTGTTTTATCCTCCAGCCACCTCCAGAGCTGCACTCACTATTCTGCTGTTACATCATGTCTTATCCTCCAGACACCTCCAGAGCTGCAGACACTATTCTGCTGTTACATCGTGTCTTATCCTCCAGTCACCTCCAGAGCTGCGTCTCTATTCTGCTGTTACATCAGGTCTTATCCTCCAGTCACCTCCAGATCTGCACTCACTATTCTGCTGTTACATCGTGTCTTATCCTCCAGACACCTCCAGAGCTGCACTCACTATTTTGCTGTTACATCGTGTCTTATCCTCCAGTCACCTCAAGAGCTGCACTCACTATTATTTTGTTACATCGTATCTTATCCTCCATTCACCTCCAGAGCTGCAGTCACTATTCTGCTGTTACATCGTGTCTTATACTCCAGTCATCTCCAGAGCTCCAGTCTCTATTCTGCTGTTACATCGTGTCTTATCCTCCAGTCACCTCCAGAGCTGCAGTCACTATTCTGCTGTTACATTGTGTCTTATCCTCCGTTCACCTCCAGAGCTGCAGTCACTATTCTGCTGTTACATCGTGTCTTATCCTCCAGACACCTCCAGAGCTGCAGACACTATTCTGCTGTTACATCGTGTCTTATCCTCCAGTCACCTCCAGAGCTGCAATCACTATTCTGCTGTTACATCGTGTCTTATCCTCCGTTCACCTCCAGATCTGCACTCACTATTCTGATGTTACATCGTGTCTTATTCTCCAGACACCTCCAGAGCTGCAGTCACTATTCTGCTGTTACATCGTGTCTTATCCTCCAGCCACCTCCAGAGCTGCACTCACTATTCTGCTGTTACATCGTGTCTTATACTCCAGACACCTCCAGAGCTGCAGACACTCTTCTGCTGTTACATCGTGTCTTATCCTCCAGTCACCTCAAGAGCTGCACTCACTATTCTGCTGTTACATCGTGTCTTATCCTCCAGTCACCTCAAGAGCTGTAGTCTCTATTCTGCTGTTTCATAAGGTCTTATCCTCCAGTCACCTCCAGAGCTGCACTCACTATTCTGTTGTTACATCGTGTCTTATCCTCCAGTCACCTCCAGAGCTGCAGTCACTATTCTGCTGTTACATCGTGTCTTATCCTCCAGTCACTTCCAGAGCTGCACTCACTATTCTGCTGTTACATCGTGTCTTATCCTCCAGACACCTCCAGAGCTGCAGACACTATTCTGCTGTTACATCGTGTCTTATCCTCCAGCCACCTCCAGAGCTGCAGTCACTATTCTGCTGTTACATCGTGTCTTATCCTCCAGACACCTCCAGAGCTGCAGACACTATTCTGCTGTTACATTGTGTCTTATCCTCCAGTCACCTCCAGAGCTGCGTCTCTATTCTGCTGTTACATCAGGTCTTATCCTCCAGTCACCTCCAGATCTGCACTCCCTATTCTGCTGTTACATCGTGTCTTATCCTCCAGTCACCTCCCGAGCTGCAGTCACTATTCTGCTGTTACATCGTGTCTTATCCTCCAGCCACCTCCAGAGCTGCACTCACTATTCTGCTGTTACATCGTGTCTTATCCTCCAGACACCTCCAGAGCTGCACTCACTATTTTGCTGTTACATCGTGTCTTATCCTCCAGTCACCTCAAGAGCTGCACTCACTATTATTTTGTTACATCGTATCTTATCCTCCATTCACCTCCAGAGCTGCAGTCACTATTCTGCTGTTACATCGTGTCTTATACTCCAGTCATCTCCAGAGCTCCAGTCTCTATTCTGCTGTTACATCGTGTCTTATCCTCCAGTCACCTCCAGAGCTGCAGTCACTATTCTGCTGTTACATTGTGTCTTATCCTCCGTTCACCTCCAGAGCTGCAGTCACTATTCTGCTGTTACATCGTGTCTTATCCTCCAGACACCTCCAGAATTGCAGACACTATTCTGCTGTTACATCGTGTCTTATCCTCCAGTCACCTCCAGAGCTGCAATCACTATTCTGCTGTTACATCGTGTCTTATCCTCCGTTCACCTCCAGATCTGCACTCACTATTCTGCTGTTACATCGTGTCTTATCCTCCAGCCACCTCCAGAGCTGCACTCACTATTCTGCTGTTACATCGTGTCTTATACTCCAGACACCTCCAGAGCTGCAGACACTATTCTGCTGTTACATCGTGTCTTATCCTCCAGTCACCTCAAGAGCTGCACTCACTATTCTGCTGTTACATCGTGTCTTATCCTCCAGTCACCTCAAGAGCTGTAGTCTCTATTCTGCTGTTTCATAAGGTCTTATCCTCCAGTCACCTCCAGAGCTGCACTCACTATTCTGCTGTTACATCGTGTCTTATCCTCCAGTCACCTCCAGAGCTGCAGTCACTATTCTGCTGTTACATCGTGTCTTATCCTCCAGCCACGTCCAGAGCTGCACTCACTATTCTGCTGTTACATCGTGTCTTATCCTCCAGACACCTCCAGAGCTGCAGACACTATTCTGCTGTTACATCGTGTCTTATCCTCCAGTCACATCCAGAGCTGCGTCTCTATTCTGCTGTTACATCAGGTCTTATCCTCCAGTCACCTCCAGATCTGCACTCCCTATTCTGCTGTTAAATCGTGTCTTATCCTCCAGTCACCTCCAGAGCTGCAGTCACTATTCTGCTGTTACATCGTGTCTTATCCTCCAGCCACCTCCAGAGCTGCACTCACTATTCTGCTGTTACATCGTGTCTTATCCTCCAGACACCTCCAGAGCTGCAGACACTATTCTGCTGTTACATCGTGTCTTATCCTCCAACCACCTCCAGAGCTGCAGTCACTATTCTGCTGTTACATCGTGTCTTATCCTCCAGACACCTCCAGAGCTGCAGACACTATTCTGCTGTTACATCGTGTCTTATCCTCCAGTCACCTCCAGATCTGCACTCACTATTCTGCTGTTACATCGTGTCTTATCCTCCAGACACCTCCAGAGCTGCACTCACTATTCTGCTGTTACAATGTGTCTTATCCTCCAGTCACCTCAAGAGCTGCACTCAATATTATTTTGTTACATCGTATCTTATCCTCCATTCACCTCCAGAGCTGCAGTCACTATTCTGCTGTTACATCGTGTCGTATACTCCAGTCATCTCCAGAGCTCCAGTCTCTATTCTGCTGTTACATCGTGTCTTATCCTCCAGTCACCTCCAGAGCTGCAGTCACTATTCTGCTGTTACATCTTGTCTTATCCTCCGTTCACCTCCAGAGCTGCACTCACTATTCTGCTGTTACATCGTGTCTTATCCTCCAGTCACCTCAAGAGCTGCACTCAATATTATTTTGTTACATCGTGTCTTATCCTCCATTCACCTCCAGAGCTGCAGTCACTATTCTGCTGTTACATCGTGTCTTATACTCCAGTCATCTCCAGAGCTCCAGTCTCTATTCTGTTGTTACATCGTGTCTTATCCTCCAGTCACCTCCAGAGCTGCAGTCACTATTCTGCTGTTACATCGTGTCTTATCCTCCGTTCACCTCCAGAACTGCACTCACTATTCTGCTGTTACATCGTGTCTTATCCTCCAGACACCTCCAGAGCTGCAGACACTATTCTGTTGTTACATCGTGTCTTATCCTCCAGTCACCTCCAGAGCTGCAATCACTATTCTGCTGTTACATAGTGTCTTATCCTCCGTTCACTTCCAGAGCTGCACTCACTATTCTGCTGTTACATCGTGTCTTATCCTCCAGACACCTCCAGAGCTGCAGTCACTATTCTGCTGTTACATCAGGTCTTATCCTCCAGTCACTTCCAGATCTGCACTCACTATTCTGATGTTAAATCGTGTCTTATCCTCCAGTCACCTCAAGAGCTGCACTCACTATTATTTTGTTACATCGTATCTTATCCTCCATTCACCTCCAGAGCTGCAGTCACTATTCTGCTGTTACATCGTGTCTTATACTCCAGTCATCTCCAGAGCTCCAGTCTCTATTCTGCTGTTACATCGTGTCTTATCCTCCAGTCACCTCCAGAGCTGCAGTCACTATTCTGCTGTTACATTGTGTCTTATCCTCCGTTCACCTCCAGAGCTGCAGTCACTATTCTGCTGTTACATCGTGTCTTATCCTCCAGACACCTCCAGAGCTGCAGACACTATTCTGCTGTTACATCGTGTCTTATCCTCCAGTCACCTCCAGAGCTGCAATCACTATTCTGCTGTTACATCGTGTCTTATCCTCCGTTCACCTCCAGATCTGCACTCACTATTCTGATGTTACATCGTGTCTTATTCTCCAGACACCTCCAGAGCTGCAGTCACTATTCTGCTGTTACATTGTGTCTTATCCTCCAGTCATTTCCAGAGCTGCAGTCACTATTCTGCTGTAATATCGTGTCTTATCCTCAAGAGCTGCACTCACTATTCTGCTGTTACATCATGTCTTATCCTCCAGTCTCCTCCAGAGCTGCAATCACTATTCTGCTGTTACATCGTGTCTTAGCCTCCAGTCACCTCCCAAGCTGTAGTCACTATTCTGCCGTTACATCGTGTCTTATCCTCCAGTCACCTCCAGAGCTGCACTCACTCTTCTGCTGTTACATCGTGTCTTATCCTCCAGTCACCTCAAGAGCTGCAGTCACTATTCTGCTATTACATCGTGTCTTATCCTCCAGTCACCTCAAGAGCTGCAGTCACTATTCTGCTGTTACATCGTGTCTTGTCCTCCAGTCACCTCCAGAGCTGCACTCACTATTATGCTATTGCTTCTTGTCTTATCCTCCAGTCACCTCCAGAGCTGCAGTCACTATTCTGCTGTTACATCGTGTCTTATCCTCCAGCCACCTCCAGAGCTGCACTCACTATTCTGCTGTTACATCGTGTCTTATCCTCCGTTCACCTCCAGATCTGCACTCACTATTCTGCTGTTACATCGTGTCTTATCCTCCAGCCACCTCCAGAGCTGCACTCACTATTCTGCTGTTACATTGTGTCTTATACTCCAGACACCTCCAGAGCTGCAGTCACTATTCTGCTGTAATATCGTGTCTTATCCTCCAGTGACCTCAAGAGCTGCACTCACTATTCTGCTGTTACATCATGTCTTATCCTCCAGTCACCTCCAGAGCTGCAATTACTATTCTGCTGTTACATCGTGTCTTATCCTCCAGTCACCTCCCGAGCTGTAATCTCGATTTTGCTGTTACATCATGTCTTATCCTCCAGTCACCTCCAGAGCTGCGTCACTATTCTGCTGTTACATCAGGTCTTATCCTCCAGTCACCTCCGGATCTGCACTCACTATTCTGATGTTACATCGTGTCTTTTTCTCCAGACACCTCCAGAGCTGCAGTCACTATTCTGCTGTTACATCGTGTCTTATCCTCCAGCCACCTCCAGAGCTGCACTCACTATTCTGCTGTTACATCGTGTCTTATACTCCAGACACCTCCAGAGCTGCAGACACTATTCTGCTGTTACATCGTGTCTTATCCTCCAGTCACCTCAAGAGCTGCAATCACTATTCTGCTGTTACATAGTGTCTTATCCTCCAGTCACCTCCAGAGCTGCACTCACTATTTTGCTGTTACATCGTGTCTTATCCTCCAGTCACCTCAAGAGCTGCACTCACTATTATTTTGTTACATCGTATCTTATCCTCCATTCACCTCCAGAGCTGCAGTCACTATTCTGCTGTTACATTGTGTCTTCTACTCCAGTCATCTCCAGAGCTCCAGTCTCTATTCTGCTGTTACATCGTGTCTTATCCTCCAGTCACCTCCAGAGTTGCAATCGCTATTCTGCTGTTACATCGTGTCTTATCCTCCGTTCACCTCCAGATCTGCACTCACTATTCTGCTGTTACATCGTGTCTTATCCTCCAGCCACCTCCAGAGCTGCACTCACTATTCTGCTGTTACATCGTGTCTTATACTCCAGACACCTCCAGAGCTGCAGACACTATTCTGCTGTTACATCGTGTCTTATCCTCCAGTCACCTCAAGAGCTGCACTCACTATTCTGCTGTTACATCGTGTCTTATCCTCCAGTCACCTCAAGAGCTGTAGTCTCTATTCTGCTGTTTCATAAGGTCTTATCCTCCAGTCACCTCCAGAGCTGCACTCACTATTCTGCTGTTACATCGTGTCTTATCCTCCAGTCACCTCCAGAGCTGCAGTCACTATTCTGCTGTTACATCGTGTCTTATCCTCCAGCCACCTCCAGAGCTGCACTCACTATTCTGCTGTTACATCGTGTCTTATCCTCCAGACACCTCCAGAGCTGCAGACACTATTCTGCTGTTACATCGTGTCTTATCCTCCAGTCACATCCAGAGCTGCGTCTCTATTCTGCTGTTACATCAGGTCTTATCCTCCAGTCACCTCCAGATCTGCACTCCCTATTCTGCTGTTACATCGTGTCTTATCCTCCAGTCACCTCCAGAGCTGCAGTCACTATTCTGCTGTTACATCGTGTCTTATCCTCCAGCCACCTCCAGAGCTGCACTCACTATTCTGCTGTTACATCGTGTCTTATCCTCCAGACACCTCCAGAGCTGCAGACACTATTCTGCTGTTACATCGTGTCTTATCCTCCAACCACCTCCAGAGCTGCAGTCACTATTCTGCTGTTACATCGTGTCTTATCCTCCAGACACCTCCAGAGCTGCAGACACTATTCTGCTGTTACATCGTGTCTTATCCTCCAGTCACCTCCAGATCTGCACTCACTATTCTGCTGTTACATCGTGTCTTATCCTCCAGACACCTCCAGAGCTGCACTCACTATTCTGCTGTTACAATGTGTCTTATCCTCCAGTCACCTCAAGAGCTGCACTCAATATTATTTTGTTACATCGTATCTTATCCTCCATTCACCTCCAGAGCTGCAGTCACTATTCTGCTGTTACATCGTGTCGTATACTCCAGTCATCTCCAGAGCTCCAGTCTCTATTCTGCTGTTACATCGTGTCTTATCCTCCAGTCACCTCCAGAGCTGCAGTCACTATTCTGCTGTTACATCTTGTCTTATCCTCCGTTCACCTCCAGAGCTGCACTCACTATTCTGCTGTTACATCGTGTCTTATCCTCCAGTCACCTCAAGAGCTGCACTCAATATTATTTTGTTACATCGTATCTTATCCTCCATTCACCTCCAGAGCTGCAGTCACTATTCTGCTGTTACATCGTGTCTTATACTCCAGTCATCTCCAGAGCTCCAGTCTCTATTCTGTTGTTACATCGTGTCTTATCCTCCAGTCACCTCCAGAGCTGCAGTCACTATTCTGCTGTTACATCGTGTCTTATCCTCCGTTCACCTCCAGAGCTGCACTCACTATTCTGCTGTTACATCGTGTCTTATCCTCCAGACACCTCCAGAGCTGCAGACACTATTCTGTTGTTACATCGTGTCTTATCCTCCAGTCACCTCCAGAGCTGCAATCACTATTCTGCTGTTACATAGTGTCTTATCCTCCGTTCACTTCCAGAGCTGCACTCACTATTCTGCTGTTACATCGTGTCTTATCCTCCAGACACCTCCAGAGCTGCAGTCACTATTCTGCTGTTACATCAGGTCTTATCCTCCAGTCACTTCCAGATCTGCACTCACTATTCTGATGTTAAATCGTGTCTTATTCTCCAGACACCTCCAGCGCTGCAGTCACTATTCTGCTGTTACATCGTGTCTTATCCTCCAGCCACCTCCAGAGCTGCACTCACTATTCTGCTGTTACATCGTGTCTTATACTCCAGACACCTCCAGAGCTGCAGACACTATTCTGCTGTTACATCGTGTCTTATCCTCCAGTCACCTCAAGAGCTGCACTCACTATTCTGCTGTTACATCGTGTCTTATCCTCCAGTCACCTCAAGAGCTGTAGTCTCTATTCTGCTGTTTCATAAGGTCTTATCCTCCAGTCACCTCCAGAGCTGCACTCACTATTCTGCTGTTACATCGTGTCTTATCCTCAAGTCACCTCCAGAGCTGCAGTCACTATTCTGCTGTTACATCGTGTTTTATCCTCCAGCCACCTCCAGAGCTGCACTCACTATTCTGCTGTTACATCATGTCTTATCCTCCAGACACCTCCAGAGCTGCAGACACTATTCTGCTGTTACATCGTGTCTTATCCTCCAGTCACCTCCAGAGCTGCGTCTCTATTCTGCTGTTACATCAGGTCTTATCCTCCAGTCACCTCCAGATCTGCACTCACTATTCTGCTGTTACATCGTGTCTTATCCTCCAGACACCTCCAGAGCTGCACTCACTATTTTGCTGTTACATCGTGTCTTATCCTCCAGTCACCTCAAGAGCTGCACTCACTATTATTTTGTTACATCGTATCTTATCCTCCATTCACCTCCAGAGCTGCAGTCACTATTCTGCTGTTACATCGTGTCTTATACTCCAGTCATCTCCAGAGCTCCAGTCTCTATTCTGCTGTTACATCGTGTCTTATCCTCCAGTCACCTCCAGAGCTGCAGTCACTATTCTGCTGTTACATTGTGTCTTATCCTCCGTTCACCTCCAGAGCTGCAGTCACTATTCTGCTGTTACATCGTGTCTTATCCTCCAGACACCTCCAGAGCTGCAGACACTATTCTGCTGTTACATCGTGTCTTATCCTCCAGTCACCTCCAGAGCTGCAATCACTATTCTGCTGTTACATCGTGTCTTATCCTCCGTTCACCTCCAGATCTGCACTCACTATTCTGATGTTACATCGTGTCTTATTCTCCAGACACCTCCAGAGCTGCAGTCACTATTCTGCTGTTACATCGTGTCTTATCCTCCAGCCACCTCCAGAGCTGCACTCACTATTCTGCTGTTACATCGTGTCTTATACTCCAGACACCTCCAGAGCTGCAGACACTCTTCTGCTGTTACATCGTGTCTTATCCTCCAGTCACCTCAAGAGCTGCACTCACTATTCTGCTGTTACATCGTGTCTTATCCTCCAGTCACCTCAAGAGCTGTAGTCTCTATTCTGCTGTTTCATAAGGTCTTATCCTCCAGTCACCTCCAGAGCTGCACTCACTATTCTGTTGTTACATCGTGTCTTATCCTCCAGTCACCTCCAGAGCTGCAGTCACTATTCTGCTGTTACATCGTGTCTTATCCTCCAGTCACTTCCAGAGCTGCACTCACTATTCTGCTGTTACATCGTGTCTTATCCTCCAGACACCTCCAGAGCTGCAGACACTATTCTGCTGTTACATCGTGTCTTATCCTCCAGCCACCTCCAGAGCTGCAGTCACTATTCTGCTGTTACATCGTGTCTTATCCTCCAGACACCTCCAGAGCTGCAGACACTATTCTGCTGTTACATTGTGTCTTATCCTCCAGTCACCTCCAGAGCTGCGTCTCTATTCTGCTGTTACATCAGGTCTTATCCTCCAGTCACCTCCAGATCTGCACTCCCTATTCTGCTGTTACATCGTGTCTTATCCTCCAGTCACCTCCCGAGCTGCAGTCACTATTCTGCTGTTACATCGTGTCTTATCCTCCAGCCACCTCCAGAGCTGCACTCACTATTCTGCTGTTACATCGTGTCTTATCCTCCAGACACCTCCAGAGCTGCACTCACTATTTTGCTGTTACATCGTGTCTTATCCTCCAGTCACCTCAAGAGCTGCACTCACTATTATTTTGTTACATCGTATCTTATCCTCCATTCACCTCCAGAGCTGCAGTCACTATTCTGCTGTTACATCGTGTCTTATACTCCAGTCATCTCCAGAGCTCCAGTCTCTATTCTGCTGTTACATCGTGTCTTATCCTCCAGTCACCTCCAGAGCTGCAGTCACTATTCTGCTGTTACATTGTGTCTTATCCTCCGTTCACCTCCAGAGCTGCAGTCACTATTCTGCTGTTACATCGTGTCTTATCCTCCAGACACCTCCAGAATTGCAGACACTATTCTGCTGTTACATCGTGTCTTATCCTCCAGTCACCTCCAGAGCTGCAATCACTATTCTGCTGTTACATCGTGTCTTATCCTCCGTTCACCTCCAGATCTGCACTCACTATTCTGCTGTTACATCGTGTCTTATCCTCCAGCCACCTCCAGAGCTGCACTCACTATTCTGCTGTTACATCGTGTCTTATACTCCAGACACCTCCAGAGCTGCAGACACTATTCTGCTGTTACATCGTGTCTTATCCTCCAGTCACCTCAAGAGCTGCACTCACTATTCTGCTGTTACATCGTGTCTTATCCTCCAGTCACCTCAAGAGCTGTAGTCTCTATTCTGCTGTTTCATAAGGTCTTATCCTCCAGTCACCTCCAGAGCTGCACTCACTATTCTGCTGTTACATCGTGTCTTATCCTCCAGTCACCTCCAGAGCTGCAGTCACTATTCTGCTGTTACATCGTGTCTTATCCTCCAGCCACGTCCAGAGCTGCACTCACTATTCTGCTGTTACATCGTGTCTTATCCTCCAGACACCTCCAGAGCTGCAGACACTATTCTGCTGTTACATCGTGTCTTATCCTCCAGTCACATCCAGAGCTGCGTCTCTATTCTGCTGTTACATCAGGTCTTATCCTCCAGTCACCTCCAGATCTGCACTCCCTATTCTGCTGTTAAATCGTGTCTTATCCTCCAGTCACCTCCAGAGCTGCAGTCACTATTCTGCTGTTACATCGTGTCTTATCCTCCAGCCACCTCCAGAGCTGCACTCACTATTCTGCTGTTACATCGTGTCTTATCCTCCAGACACCTCCAGAGCTGCAGACACTATTCTGCTGTTACATCGTGTCTTATCCTCCAACCACCTCCAGAGCTGCAGTCACTATTCTGCTGTTACATCGTGTCTTATCCTCCAGACACCTCCAGAGCTGCAGACACTATTCTGCTGTTACATCGTGTCTTATCCTCCAGTCACCTCCAGATCTGCACTCACTATTCTGCTGTTACATCGTGTCTTATCCTCCAGACACCTCCAGAGCTGCACTCACTATTCTGCTGTTACAATGTGTCTTATCCTCCAGTCACCTCAAGAGCTGCACTCAATATTATTTTGTTACATCGTATCTTATCCTCCATTCACCTCCAGAGCTGCAGTCACTATTCTGCTGTTACATCGTGTCGTATACTCCAGTCATCTCCAGAGCTCCAGTCTCTATTCTGCTGTTACATCGTGTCTTATCCTCCAGTCACCTCCAGAGCTGCAGTCACTATTCTGCTGTTACATCTTGTCTTATCCTCCGTTCACCTCCAGAGCTGCACTCACTATTCTGCTGTTACATCGTGTCTTATCCTCCAGTCACCTCAAGAGCTGCACTCAATATTATTTTGTTACATCGTGTCTTATCCTCCATTCACCTCCAGAGCTGCAGTCACTATTCTGCTGTTACATCGTGTCTTATACTCCAGTCATCTCCAGAGCTCCAGTCTCTATTCTGTTGTTACATCGTGTCTTATCCTCCAGTCACCTCCAGAGCTGCAGTCACTATTCTGCTGTTACATCGTGTCTTATCCTCCGTTCACCTCCAGAACTGCACTCACTATTCTGCTGTTACATCGTGTCTTATCCTCCAGACACCTCCAGAGCTGCAGACACTATTCTGTTGTTACATCGTGTCTTATCCTCCAGTCACCTCCAGAGCTGCAATCACTATTCTGCTGTTACATAGTGTCTTATCCTCCGTTCACTTCCAGAGCTGCACTCACTATTCTGCTGTTACATCGTGTCTTATCCTCCAGACACCTCCAGAGCTGCAGTCACTATTCTGCTGTTACATCAGGTCTTATCCTCCAGTCACTTCCAGATCTGCACTCACTATTCTGATGTTAAATCGTGTCTTATCCTCCAGTCACCTCAAGAGCTGCACTCACTATTATTTTGTTACATCGTATCTTATCCTCCATTCACCTCCAGAGCTGCAGTCACTATTCTGCTGTTACATCGTGTCTTATACTCCAGTCATCTCCAGAGCTCCAGTCTCTATTCTGCTGTTACATCGTGTCTTATCCTCCAGTCACCTCCAGAGCTGCAGTCACTATTCTGCTGTTACATTGTGTCTTATCCTCCGTTCACCTCCAGAGCTGCAGTCACTATTCTGCTGTTACATCGTGTCTTATCCTCCAGACACCTCCAGAGCTGCAGACACTATTCTGCTGTTACATCGTGTCTTATCCTCCAGTCACCTCCAGAGCTGCAATCACTATTCTGCTGTTACATCGTGTCTTATCCTCCGTTCACCTCCAGATCTGCACTCACTATTCTGATGTTACATCGTGTCTTATTCTCCAGACACCTCCAGAGCTGCAGTCACTATTCTGCTGTTACATTGTGTCTTATCCTCCAGCCACCTCCAGAGCTGCACTCACTATTCTGCTGTTACATCGTGTCTTATACTCCAGACACCTCCAGAGCTGCAGACACTCTTCTGCTGTTACATCATGTCTTATCCTCCAGTCACCTCAAGAGCTGCACTCACTATTCTGCTGTTACATCGTGTCTTATCCTCCAGTCACCTCAAGAGCTGTAGTCTCTATTCTGCTGTTTCATAAGGTCTTATCCTCCAGTCACCTCCAGAGCTGCACTCACTATTCTGTTGTTACATCGTGTCTTATCCTCCAGTCACCTCCAGAGCTGCAGTCACTATTCTGCTGTTACATCGTGTCTTATCCTCCAGTCACTTCCAGAGCTGCACTCACTATTCTGCTGTTACATCGTGTCTTATCCTCCAGACACCTCCAGAGCTGCAGACACTATTCTGCTGTTACATCGTGTCTTATCCTCCAGCCACCTCCAGAGCTGCAGTCACTATTCTGCTGTTACATCGTGTCTTATCCTCCAGACACCTCCAGAGCTGCAGACACTATTCTGCTGTTACATTGTGTCTTATCCTCCAGTCACCTCCAGAGCTGCGTCTCTATTCTGCTGTTACATCAGGTCTTATCCTCCAGTCACCTCCAGATCTGCACTCCCTATTCTGCTGTTACATCGTGTCTTATCCTCCAGTCACCTCCCGAGCTGCAGTCACTATTCTGCTGTTACATCGTGTCTTATCCTCCAGCCACCTCCAGAGCTGCACTCACTATTCTGCTGTTACATCGTGTCTTATCCTCCAGACACCTCCAGAGCTGCACTCACTATTTTGCTGTTACATCGTGTCTTATCCTCCAGTCACCTCAAGAGCTGCACTCACTATTATTTTGTTACATCGTATCTTATCCTCCATTCACCTCCAGAGCTGCAGTCACTATTCTGCTGTTACATCGTGTCTTATACTCCAGTCATCTCCAGAGCTCCAGTCTCTATTCTGCTGTTACATCGTGTCTTATCCTCCAGTCACCTCCAGAGCTGCAGTCACTATTCTGCTGTTACATTGTGTCTTATCCTCCGTTCACCTCCAGAGCTGCAGTCACTATTCTGCTGTTACATCGTGTCTTATCCTCCAGACACCTCCAGAGCTGCAGACACTATTCTGCTGTTACATCGTGTCTTATCCTCCAGTCACCTCCAGAGCTGCAATCACTATTCTGCTGTTACATCGTGTCTTATCCTCCGTTCACCTCAAGAGCTGCACTCACTATTCTGCTGTTACATCGTGTCTTATCCTCCAGTCACCTCAAGAGCTGTAGTCTCTATTCTGCTGTTTCATAAGGTCTTATCCTCCAGTCACCTCCAGAGCTGCACTCACTATTCTGCTGTTACATCGTGTCTTATCCTCAAGTCACCTCCAGAGCTGCAGTCACTATTCTGCTGTTACATCGTGTCTTATCCTCCAGCCACCTCCAGAGCTGCACTCACTATTCTGCTGTTACATCATGTCTTATCCTCCAGACACCTCCAGAGCTGCAGACACTATTCTGCTGTTACATCGTGTCTTATCCTCCAGTCACCTCCAGAGCTGCGTCTCTATTCTGCTGTTACATCAGGTCTTATCCTCCAGTCACCTCCAGATCTGCACTCACTATTCTGCTGTTACATCGTGTCTTATCCTCCAGACACCTCCAGAGCTGCACTCACTATTTTGCTGTTACATCGTGTCTTATCCTCCAGTCACCTCAAGAGCTGCACTCACTATTATTTTGTTACATCGTATCTTATCCTCCATTCACCTCCAGAGCTGCAGTCACTATTCTGCTGTTACATCGTGTCTTATACTCCAGTCATCTCCAGAGCTCCAGTCTCTATTCTGCTGTTACATCGTGTCTTATCCTCCAGTCACCTCCAGAGCTGCAGTCACTATTCTGCTGTTACATTGTGTCTTATCCTCCGTTCACCTCCAGAGCTGCAGTCACTATTCTGCTGTTACATCGTGTCTTATCCTCCAGACACCTCCAGAGCTGCAGACACTATTCTGCTGTTACATCGTGTCTTATCCTCCAGTCACCTCCAGAGCTGCAATCACTATTCTGCTGTTACATCGTGTCTTATCCTCCGTTCACCTCCAGATCTGCACTCACTATTCTGATGTTACATCGTGTCTTATTCTCCAGACACCTCCAGAGCTGCAGTCACTATTCTGCTGTTACATTGTGTCTTATCCTCCAGCCACCTCCAGAGCTGCACTCACTATTCTGCTGTTACATCGTGTCTTATACTCCAGACACCTCCAGAGCTGCAGACACTCTTCTGCTGTTACATCGTGTCTTATCCTCCAGTCACCTCAAGAGCTGCACTCACTATTCTGCTGTTACATCGTGTCTTATCCTCCAGTCACCTCAAGAGCTGTAGTCTCTATTCTGCTGTTTCATAAGGTCTTATCCTCCAGTCACCTCCAGAGCTGCACTCACTATTCTGTTGTTACATCGTGTCTTATCCTCCAGTCACCTCCAGAGCTGCAGTCACTATTCTGCTGTTACATCGTGTCTTATCCTCCAGTCACTTCCAGAGCTGCACTCACTATTCTGCTGTTACATCGTGTCTTATCCTCCAGACACCTCCAGAGCTGCAGACACTATTCTGCTGTTACATCGTGTCTTATCCTCCAGCCACCTCCAGAGCTGCAGTCACTATTCTGCTGTTACATCGTGTCTTATCCTCCAGACACCTCCAGAGCTGCAGACACTATTCTGCTGTTACATTGTGTCTTATCCTCCAGTCACCTCCAGAGCTGCGTCTCTATTCTGCTGTTACATCAGGTCTTATCCTCCAGTCACCTCCAGATCTGCACTCCCTATTCTGCTGTTACATCGTGTCTTATCCTCCAGTCACCTCCCGAGCTGCAGTCACTATTCTGCTGTTACATCGTGTCTTATCCTCCAGCCACCTCCAGAGCTGCACTCACTATTCTGCTGTTACATCGTGTCTTATCCTCCAGACACCTCCAGAGCTGCACTCACTATTTTGCTGTTACATCGTGTCTTATCCTCCAGTCACCTCAAGAGCTGCACTCACTATTATTTTGTTACATCGTATCTTATCCTCCATTCACCTCCAGAGCTGCAGTCACTATTCTGCTGTTACATCGTGTCTTATACTCCAGTCATCTCCAGAGCTCCAGTCTCTAATCTGCTGTTACATCGTGTCTTATCCTCCAGTCACCTCCAGAGCTGCAGTCACTATTCTGCTGTTACATTGTGTCTTATCCTCCGTTCACCTCCAGAGCTGCAGTCACTATTCTGCTGTTACATCGTGTCTTATCCTCCAGACACCTCCAGAGCTGCAGACACTATTCTGCTGTTACATCGTGTCTTATCCTCCAGTCACCTCCAGAGCTGCAATCACTATTCTGCTGTTACATCGTGTCTTATCCTCCGTTCACCTCCAGATCTGCACTCACTATTCTGATGTTACATCGTGTCTTATTCTCCAGACACCTCCAGAGCTGCAGTCACTATTCTGCTGTTACATCGTGTCTTATCCTCCAGCCACCTCCAGAGCTGCACTCACTATTCTGCTGTTACATCGTGTCTTATACTCCAGACACCTCCAGAGCTGCAGACACTATTCTGCTGTTACATTGTGTCTTATCCTCCAGTCACCTCAAGAGCTGCACTCACTATTCTGCTGTTACATCGTGTCTTATCCTCCAGTCACCTCAAGAGCTGTAGTCTCTATTCTGCTGTTTCATAAGGTCTTATCCTCCAGTCAACTCCAGAGCTGCACTCACTATTCTGCTGTTATATCGTGTCTTATCCTCCAGTCACCTCCAGAGCTGCAGTCACTATTCTGCTGTTACATCGTGTCTTATCCTCCAGCCACTTCCAGAGCTGCACTCACTATTCTGCTGTTACATCTTGTCTTATCCTCCAGACACCTCCAGAGCTGCAGACACTATTCTGCTGTTACATCGTGTCTTATCCTCCAGCCACCTCCAGAGCTGCAGTCACTATTCTGCTGTTACATCGTGTCTTATCCTCCAGACACCTCCAGAGCTGCAGACACTATTCTGCTCTTTACATCGTGTCTTATCCTCCAGTCACCTCCAGAGCTGCGTCTCTATTCTGCTGTTACATCAGGTCTTATCCTCCAGTCACCTCCAGATCTGCACTCACTATTCTGCTGTTACATCGTGTCTTATCCTCCAGACACCTCCAGAGCTGCACTCACTATTTTGCTGTTACATCGTGTCTTATCCTCCAGTCACCTCAAGAGCTGCACTCACTATTATTTTGTTACATCGTATCTTATCCTCCATTCACCTCCAGAGCTGCAGTCACTATTCTGCTGTTACATCGTGTCTTATACTCCAGTCATCTCCAGAGCTCCAGTCTCTATTCTGCTGTTACATCGTGTCTTATCCTCCAGTCACCTCCAGAGCTGCAGTCACTATTCTGCTGTTACATTGTGTCTTATCCTCCGTTCACCTCCAGAGCTGCAGTCACTATTCTGCTGTTACATCGTGTCTTATCCTCCAGACACCTCCAGAGCTGCAGACACTATTCTGCTGTTACATCGTGTCTTATCCTCCAGTCACCTCCAGAGCTGCAATCACTATTCTGCTGTTACATCGTGTCTTATCCTCCGTTCACCTCCAGATCTGCACTCACTATTCTGATGTTACATCGTGTCTTATTCTCCAGACACCTCCAGAGCTGCAGTCACTATTCTGCTGTTACATTGTGTCTTATCCTCCAGCCACCTCCAGAGCTGCACTCACTATTCTGCTGTTACATCGTGTCTTATACTCCAGACACCTCCAGAGCTGCAGACACTCTTCTGCTGTTACATCGTGTCTTATCCTCCAGTCACCTCAAGAGCTGCACTCACTATTCTGCTGTTACATCGTGTCTTATCCTCCAGTCACCTCAAGAGCTGTAGTCTCTATTCTGCTGTTTCATAAGGTCTTATCCTCCAGTCACCTCCAGAGCTGCACTCACTATTCTGTTGTTACATCGTGTCTTATCCTCCAGTCACCTCCAGAGCTGCAGTCACTATTCTGCTGTTACATCGTGTCTTATCCTCCAGTCACTTCCAGAGCTGCACTCACTATTCTGCTGTTACATCGTGTCTTATCCTCCAGACACCTCCAGAGCTGCAGACACTATTCTGCTGTTACATCGTGTCTTATCCTCCAGCCACCTCCAGAGCTGCAGTCACTATTCTGCTGTTACATCGTGTCTTATCCTCCAGACACCTCCAGAGCTGCAGACACTATTCTGCTGTTACATTGTGTCTTATCCTCCAGTCACCTCCAGAGCTGCGTCTCTATTCTGCTGTTACATCAGGTCTTATCCTCCAGTCACCTCCAGATCTGCACTCCCTATTCTGCTGTTACATCGTGTCTTATCCTCCAGTCACCTCCCGAGCTGCAGTCACTATTCTGCTGTTACATCGTGTCTTATCCTCCAGCCACCTCCAGAGCTGCACTCACTATTCTGCTGTTACATCGTGTCTTATCCTCCAGACACCTCCAGAGCTGCACTCACTATTTTGCTGTTACATCGTGTCTTATCCTCCAGTCACCTCAAGAGCTGCACTCACTATTATTTTGTTACATCGTATCTTATCCTCCATTCACCTCCAGAGCTGCAGTCACTATTCTGCTGTTACATCGTGTCTTATACTCCAGTCATCTCCAGAGCTCCAGTCTCTATTCTGCTGTTACATCGTGTCTTATCCTCCAGTCACCTCCAGAGCTGCAGTCACTATTCTGCTGTTACATTGTGTCTTATCCTCCGTTCACCTCCAGAGCTGCAGTCACTATTCTGCTGTTACATCGTGTCTTATCCTCCAGACACCTCCAGAGCTGCAGACACTATTCTGCTGTTACATCGTGTCTTATCCTCCAGTCACCTCCAGAGCTGCAATCACTATTCTGCTGTTACATCGTGTCTTATCCTCCGTTCACCTCCAGATCTGCACTCACTATTCTGATGTTACATCGTGTCTTATTCTCCAGACACCTCCAGAGCTGCAGTCACTATTCTGCTGTTACATCGTGTCTTATCCTCCAGCCACCTCCAGAGCTGCACTCACTATTCTGCTGTTACATCGTGTCTTATACTCCAGACACCTCCAGAGCTGCAGACACTATTCTGCTGTTACATTGTGTCTTATCCTCCAGTCACCTCAAGAGCTGCACTCACTATTCTGCTGTTACATCGTGTCTTATCCTCCAGTCACCTCAAGAGCTGTAGTCTCTATTCTGCTGTTTCATAAGGTCTTATCCTCCAGTCACCTCCAGAGCTGCACTCACTATTCTGCTGTTATATCGTGTCTTATCCTCCAGTCACCTCCAGAGCTGCAGTCACTATTCTGCTGTTACATCGTGTCTTATCCTCCAGGCACTTCCAGAGCTGCACTCACTATTCTGCTGTTACATCTTGTCTTATCCTCCAGACACCTCCAGAGCTGCAGACACTATTCTGCTGTTACATCGTGTCTTATCCTCCAGCCACCTCCAGAGCTGCAGTCACTATTCTGCTGTTACATCGTGTCTTATCCTCCAGACACCTCCAGAGCTGCAGACACTATTCTGCTCTTTACATCGTGTCTTATCCTCCAGTCACCTCCAGAGCTGCGTCTCTATTCTGCTGTTACATCAGGTCTTATCCTCCAGTCACCTCCAGATCTGCACTCCCTATTCTGCTGTTACATCGTGTCTTATCCTCCAGCCACCTCCAGAGCTGCACTCACTATTCTGCTGTTACATCGTGTCTTATCCTCCAGACACCTCCAGAGCTGCAGACACTATTCTGCTGTTACATCGTGTCTTATCCTCCAGCCACCTCCAGAGCTGCAGTCACTATTCTGCTGTTACATCGTGTCTTATCCTCCAGACACCTCCAGAGCTGCAGACACTATTCTGCTGTTACATCGTGTCTTATCCTCCAGTCACCTCAAGAGCTGCACTCAATATTATTTTGTTACATCGTATCTTATCCTCCATTCACCTCCAGAGCTGCAGTCACTATTCTGCTGTTACATCGTGTCTTATACTCCAGTCATCTCCAGAGCTCCAGTCTCTATTCTGCTGTTACATCGTGTCTTATCCTCCAGTCACCTCAAGAGCTGTAGTCTCTATTCTGCTGTTTCATAAGGTCTTATCCTCCAGTCACCTCCAGAGCTGCACTCACTATTCTGCTGTTACATCGTGTCTTATCCTCAAGTCACCTCCATAGCTGCAGTCACTATTCTGCTGTTACATCGTGTCTTATCCTCCAGCCACCTCCAGAGCTGCACTCACTATTCTGCTGTTACATCATGTCTTATCCTCCAGACACCTCCAGAGCTGCAGACACTATTCTGCTGTTACATCGTGTCTTATCCTCCAGTCACCTCCAGAGCTGCGTCTCTATTCTGCTGTTACATCAGGTCTTATCCTCCAGTCACCTCCAGATCTGCACTCACTATTCTGCTGTTACATCGTGTCTTATCCTCCAGACACCTCCAGAGCTGCACTCACTATTTTGCTGTTACATCGTGTCTTATCCTCCAGTCACCTCAAGAGCTGCACTCACTATTATTTTGTTACATCGTATCTTATCCTCCATTCACCTCCAGAGCTGCAGTCACTATTCTGCTGTTACATCGTGTCTTATACTCCAGTCATCTCCAGAGCTCCAGTCTCTATTCTGCTGTTACATCGTGTCTTATCCTCCAGTCACCTCCAGAGCTGCAGTCACTATTCTGCTGTTACATTGTGTCTTATCCTCCGTTCACCTCCAGAGCTGCAGTCACTATTCTGCTGTTACATCGTGTCTTATCCTCCAGACACCTCCAGAGCTGCAGACACTATTCTGCTGTTACATCGTGTCTTATCCTCCAGTCACCTCCAGAGCTGCAATCACTATTCTGCTGTTACATCGTGTCTTATCCTCCGTTCACCTCCAGATCTGCACTCACTATTCTGATGTTACATCGTGTCTTATTCTCCAGACACCTCCAGAGCTGCAGTCACTATTCTGCTGTTACATTGTGTCTTATCCTCCAGCCACCTCCAGAGCTGCACTCACTATTCTGCTGTTACATCGTGTCTTATACTCCAGACACCTCCAGAGCTGCAGACACTCTTCTGCTGTTACATCGTGTCTTATCCTCCAGTCACCTCAAGAGCTGCACTCACTATTCTGCTGTTACATCGTGTCTTATCCTCCAGTCACCTCAAGAGCTGTAGTCTCTATTCTGCTGTTTCATAAGGTCTTATCCTCCAGTCACCTCCAGAGCTGCACTCACTATTCTGTTGTTACATCGTGTCTTATCCTCCAGTCACCTCCAGAGCTGCAGTCACTATTCTGCTGTTACATCGTGTCTTATCCTCCAGTCACTTCCAGAGCTGCACTCACTATTCTGCTGTTACATCGTGTCTTATCCTCCAGACACCTCCAGAGCTGCAGACACTATTCTGCTGTTACATCGTGTCTTATCCTCCAGCCACCTCCAGAGCTGCAGTCACTATTCTGCTGTTACATCGTGTCTTATCCTCCAGACACCTCCAGAGCTGCAGACACTATTCTGCTGTTACATTGTGTCTTATCCTCCAGTCACCTCCAGAGCTGCGTCTCTATTCTGCTGTTACATCAGGTCTTATCCTCCAGTCACCTCCAGATCTGCACTCCCTATTCTGCTGTTACATCGTGTCTTATCCTCCAGTCACCTCCCGAGCTGCAGTCACTATTCTGCTGTTACATCGTGTCTTATCCTCCAGCCACCTCCAGAGCTGCAGTCACTATTCTGCTGTTACATCGTGTCTTATCCTCCAGACACCTCCAGAGCTGCACTCACTATTTTGCTGTTACATCGTGTCTTATCCTCCAGTCACCTCAAGAGCTGCACTCACTATTATTTTGTTACATCGTATCTTATCCTCCATTCACCTCCAGAGCTGCAGTCACTATTCTGCTGTTACATCGTGTCTTATACTCCAGTCATCTCCAGAGCTCCAGTCTCTATTCTGCTGTTACATCGTGTCTTATCCTCCAGTCACCTCCAGAGCTGCAGTCACTATTCTGCTGTTACATTGTGTCTTATCCTCCGTTCACCTCCAGAGCTGCAGTCACTATTCTGCTGTTACATCGTGTCTTATCCTCCAGACACCTCCAGAGCTGCAGACACTATTCTGCTGTTACATCGTGTCTTATCCTCCAGTCACCTTCAGAGCTGCAATCACTATTCTGCTGTTACATCGTGTCTTATCCTCCGTTCACCTCCAGATCTGCACTCACTATTCTGATGTTACATCGTGTCTTATTCTCCAGACACCTCCAGAGCTGCAGTCACTATTCTGCTGTTACATCGTGTCTTATCCTCCAGCCACCTCCAGAGCTGCACTCACTATTCTGCTGTTACATCGTGTCTTATACTCCAGACACCTCCAGAGCTGCAGACACTATTCTGCTGTTACATCGTGTCTTATCCTCCAGTCACCTCAAGAGCTGCACTCACTATTCTGCTGTTACATCGTGTCTTATCCTCCAGTCACCTCAAGAGCTGTAGTCTCTATTCTGCTGTTTCATAAGGTCTTATCCTCCAGTCACCTCCAGAGCTGCACTCACTATTCTGCTGTTATATCGTGTCTTATCCTCCAGTCACCTCCAGAGCTGCAGTCACTATTCTGCTGTTACATCGTGTCTTATCCTCCAGCCACTTCCAGAGCTGCACTCACTATTCTGCTGTTACATCTTGTCTTATCCTCCAGACACCTCCAGAGCTGCAGACACTATTCTGCTGTTACATCGTGTCTTATCCTCCAGCCACCTCCAGAGCTGCAGTCACTATTCTGCTGTTACATCGTGTCTTATCCTCCAGACACCTCCAGAGCTGCAGACACTATTCTGCTCTTTACATCGTGTCTTATCCTCCAGTCACCTCCAGAGCTGCGTCTCTATTCTGCTGTTACATCAGGTCTTATCCTCCAGTCACCTCCAGATCTGCACTCCCTATTCTGCTGTTACATCGTGTCTTATCCTCCAGCCACCTCCAGAGCTGCACTCACTATTCTGCTGTTACATCGTGTCTTATCCTCCAGACACCTCCAGAGCTGCAGACACTATTCTGCTGTTACATCGTGTCTTATCCTCCAGCCACCTCCAGAGCTGCAGTCACTATTCTGCTGTTACATCGTGTCTTATCCTCCAGACACCTCCAGAGCTGCAGACACTATTCTGCTGTTACATCGTGTCTTATCCTCCAGTCACCTCAAGAGCTGCACTCAATATTATTTTGTTACATCGTATCTTATCCTCCATTCACCTCCAGAGCTGCAGTCACTATTCTGCTGTTACATCGTGTCGTATACTCCAGTCATCTCCAGAGCTCCAGTCTCTATTCTGCTGTTACATCGTGTCTTATCCTCCAGTCACCTCCAGAGCTGCAGTCACTATTCTGCTGTTACATCGTGTCTTATCCTCTGTTCACCTCCAGAGCTTCACTCACTATTCTGCTGTTACATCGTGTCTTATACTCCAGTCATCTCCAGAGCTGCAGTCTATATTCTGCTGTTACATCACGTTTTATCCTCCAGTCACCTCCATAGCTGCACTCACTATTCTGCTGTTACATCGTATCTTATCCTCCAGTCACCTCCAGAGCTGCAGTCACTATTCTGCTGTTACATCATGTCATATCCTCCAGAGCTGCACTCACTATTCTGATGTTACATCATGTTTTATCCTCCAGTCACCTCCAGAGCTGCACTCACTATTCTGCTGTTACATCACGTCTTATCCTCCAGTCACCTCCAGAGCTGCTCTCACTATTCTGCTGTTACATCCTGTTTTATCCGTCCAGTCACCTCCAGAGCTGCACTCACTATTCTGTTGTTACACCGTGTCTTATCCTCCAGTCACCTCCAGAGCTGCACTCACTATTCTGTTGTTACACCGTGTCTTATCCTCCAGTCACCTCCAGAGCTGCACTCACTATTCTGCTGTTACATCATGTCTTATCCTCCTGTCACTTCCTGAACTGCAGTCACTATTCTGCTGTTACATCGTGTCTTATCCTCCAGTCACCTCCAGAGCTGCGTCACTATTCTGCTGTTACATCAGGTCTTATCCTCCAGTCACCTCCAGATCTGCACTCACTATTCTGGTGTTACATCAGGCCTTATCCTCCAGTCACCTCCAGATCTGCACTCACTATTCTGCTGTTACATCGCCTCTTATCCTCCAGTCACCTCCACAGCTGCACTCATCATTCTGCTGTTACATTGTGTCTTATCCTCCAGTCAACTCCAGAGCTGTAGTCACTATTCTGCTGTTACATCATGTCTTATCCTCCAGCCACCTCCAGAGCTGTAGTCTCTTTTCTGCTGTTACATCATTTCTTATCCTCCAGCCACCTCCAGAGCTGCAGTCATTATTCTGCTGTTTCATCTTGTCTTATCCTCCAGTCATCTCCTAAGCTGTAGTCACTATTCTGCTGTTTCATCGTGTCTTATCCTCCTGTCACCTCCAGAGCTGCAGTCTATATTCTGCTGTTACATCACGTCTTATCCTCCAGTCACCTCCATAGCTGCACTCACTATTCTGCTGTTACATCGTATCTTATCCTCCAGTCACCTCCAGAGCTGCAGTCACTATTCTGCTGTTACATCATGTCATATCCTCCAGTCACCTCCAGAGCTGCACTCACTATTCTGATGTTACATCATGTTTTATCCTCCAGTCACCTCCAGAGCTGCACTCACTATTCTGCTGTTACATCACGTCTTATCCTCCAGTCACCTCCAGAGCTGCTCTCACTATTCTGCTGTTACATCATGTTTTATCCGTCCAGTCACCTCCAGAGCTGCACTCACTATTCTGTTGTTACACCGTGTCTTATCCTCCAGTCACCTCCAGAGCTGCACTCACTATTCTGCTGTTACATCATGTTTTATCCGCCAGTCACCTCCAGAGCTGCACTCACTATTCTGCTGTTACATCATGTCTTATCCTCCTGTCACTTCCTGAACTGCAGTCACTATTCTGCTGTTACATCGTGTCTTATCCTCCAGTCACCTCCAGAGCTGCGTCACTATTCTGCTGTTACATCAGGTCTTATCCTCCAGTCACCTCCAGATCTGCACTCACTATTCTGCTGTTACATCAGGTCTTATCCTCCAGTCACCTCCAGATCTGCACTCACTATTCTGCTGTTACATCGCCTCTTATCCTCCAGTCACCTCCAGAGCTGCACTCATCATTCTGCTGTTACATTGTGTCTTATCCTCCAGCCACCTCCAGAGCTGTAGTCTCTTTTCTGCTGTTACATCATTTCTTATCCTCCAGCCACCTCCAGAGCTGCAGTCACTATTCTGCTGTTTCATCTTGTCTTATCCTCCAGTCACCTCCTAAGCTGTAGTCACTATTCTGCTGTTTCATCGTGTCTTATCCTCCTGTCACCTCCAGAGCTGAAGTCACCATTCTGCTTTTACATCATGTCTTATCCTCCAGTCACCTCCAGAGCTACACTAACTATTCTGCTGTTACATAGTGTATTATCCTCCAGTCACCTCCAGATCTGCACTCCCTATTCTGCTGTTACATCGTGTCTTATCCTCCAGTCACCTCCCGAGCTGCAGTCACTATTCTGCTGTTACATCGTGTCTTATCCTCCAGCCACCTCCAGAGCTGCAGTCACTATTCTGCTGTTACATCGTGTCTTATCCTCCAGACACCTCCAGAGCTGCACTCACTATTTTGCTGTTACATCGTGTCTTATCCTCCAGTCACCTCAAGAGCTGCACTCACTATTATTTTGTTACATCGTATCTTATCCTCCATTCACCTCCAGAGCTGCAGTCACTATTCTGCTGTTACATCGTGTCTTATACTCCAGTCATCTCCAGAGCTCCAGTCTCTATTCTGCTGTTACATCGTGTCTTATCCTCCAGTCACCTCCAGAGCTGCAGTCACTATTCTGCTGTTACATTGTGTCTTATCCTCCGTTCACCTCCAGAGCTGCAGTCACTATTCTGCTGTTACATCGTGTCTTATCCTCCAGACACCTCCAGAGCTGCAGACACTATTCTGCTGTTACATCGTGTCTTATCCTCCAGTCACCTTCAGAGCTGCAATCACTATTCTGCTGTTACATCGTGTCTTATCCTCCGTTCACCTCCAGATCTGCACTCACTATTCTGATGTTACATCGTGTCTTATTCTCCAGACACCTCCAGAGCTGCAGTCACTATTCTGCTGTTACATCGTGTCTTATCCTCCAGCCACCTCCAGAGCTGCACTCACTATTCTGCTGTTACATCGTGTCTTATACTCCAGACACCTCCAGAGCTGCAGACACTATTCTGCTGTTACATCGTGTCTTATCCTCCAGTCACCTCAAGAGCTGCACTCACTATTCTGCTGTTACATCGTGTCTTATCCTCCAGTCACCTCAAGAGCTGTAGTCTCTATTCTGCTGTTTCATAAGGTCTTATCCTCCAGTCACCTCCAGAGCTGCACTCACTATTCTGCTGTTATATCGTGTCTTATCCTCCAGTCACCTCCAGAGCTGCAGTCACTATTCTGCTGTTACATCGTGTCTTATCCTCCAGCCACTTCCAGAGCTGCACTCACTATTCTGCTGTTACATCTTGTCTTATCCTCCAGACACCTCCAGAGCTGCAGACACTATTCTGCTGTTACATCGTGTCTTATCCTCCAGCCACCTCCAGAGCTGCAGTCACTATTCTGCTGTTACATCGTGTCTTATCCTCCAGACACCTCCAGAGCTGCAGACACTATTCTGCTCTTTACATCGTGTCTTATCCTCCAGTCACCTCCAGAGCTGCGTCTCTATTCTGCTGTTACATCAGGTCTTATCCTCCAGTCACCTCCAGATCTGCACTCCCTATTCTGCTGTTACATCGTGTCTTATCCTCCAGCCACCTCCAGAGCTGCACTCACTATTCTGCTGTTACATCGTGTCTTATCCTCCAGACACCTCCAGAGCTGCAGACACTATTCTGCTGTTACATCGTGTCTTATCCTCCAGCCACCTCCAGAGCTGCAGTCACTATTCTGCTGTTACATCGTGTCTTATCCTCCAGACACCTCCAGAGCTGCAGACACTATTCTGCTGTTACATCGTGTCTTATCCTCCAGTCACCTCAAGAGCTGCACTCAATATTATTTTGTTACATCGTATCTTATCCTCCATTCACCTCCAGAGCTGCAGTCACTATTCTGCTGTTACATCGTGTCGTATACTCCAGTCATCTCCAGAGCTCCAGTCTCTATTCTGCTGTTACATCGTGTCTTATCCTCCAGTCACCTCCAGAGCTGCAGTCACTATTCTGCTGTTACATCGTGTCTTATCCTCTGTTCACCTCCAGAGCTTCACTCACTATTCTGCTGTTACATCGTGTCTTATACTCCAGTCATCTCCAGAGCTGCAGTCTATATTCTGCTGTTACATCACGTTTTATCCTCCAGTCACCTCCATAGCTGCACTCACTATTCTGCTGTTACATCGTATCTTATCCTCCAGTCACCTCCAGAGCTGCAGTCACTATTCTGCTGTTACATCATGTCATATCCTCCAGAGCTGCACTCACTATTCTGATGTTACATCATGTTTTATCCTCCAGTCACCTCCAGAGCTGCACTCACTATTCTGCTGTTACATCACGTCTTATCCTCCAGTCACCTCCAGAGCTGCTCTCACTATTCTGCTGTTACATCCTGTTTTATCCGTCCAGTCACCTCCAGAGCTGCACTCACTATTCTGTTGTTACACCGTGTCTTATCCTCCAGTCACCTCCAGAGCTGCACTCACTATTCTGTTGTTACACCGTGTCTTATCCTCCAGTCACCTCCAGAGCTGCACTCACTATTCTGCTGTTACATCATGTCTTATCCTCCTGTCACTTCCTGAACTGCAGTCACTATTCTGCTGTTACATCGTGTCTTATCCTCCAGTCACCTCCAGAGCTGCGTCACTATTCTGCTGTTACATCAGGTCTTATCCTCCAGTCACCTCCAGATCTGCACTCACTATTCTGGTGTTACATCAGGTCTTATCCTCCAGTCACCTCCAGATCTGCACTCACTATTCTGCTGTTACATCGCCTCTTATCCTCCAGTCACCTCCACAGCTGCACTCATCATTCTGCTGTTACATTGTGTCTTATCCTCCAGTCAACTCCAGAGCTGTAGTCACTATTCTGCTGTTACATCATGTCTTATCCTCCAGCCACCTCCAGAGCTGTAGTCTCTTTTCTGCTGTTACATCATTTCTTATCCTCCAGCCACCTCCAGAGCTGCAGTCATTATTCTGCTGTTTCATCTTGTCTTATCCTCCAGTCATCTCCTAAGCTGTAGTCACTATTCTGCTGTTTCATCGTGTCTTATCCTCCTGTCACCTCCAGAGCTGCAGTCTATATTCTGCTGTTACATCACGTCTTATCCTCCAGTCACCTCCATAGCTGCACTCACTATTCTGCTGTTACATCGTATCTTATCCTCCAGTCACCTCCAGAGCTGCAGTCACTATTCTGCTGTTACATCATGTCATATCCTCCAGTCACCTCCAGAGCTGCACTCACTATTCTGATGTTACATCATGTTTTATCCTCCAGTCACCTCCAGAGCTGCACTCACTATTCTGCTGTTACATCACGTCTTATCCTCCAGTCACCTCCAGAGCTGCTCTCACTATTCTGCTGTTACATCATGTTTTATCCGTCCAGTCACCTCCAGAGCTGCACTCACTATTCTGTTGTTACACCGTGTCTTATCCTCCAGTCACCTCCAGAGCTGCACTCACTATTCTGCTGTTACATCATGTTTTATCCGCCAGTCACCTCCAGAGCTGCACTCACTATTCTGCTGTTACATCATGTCTTATCCTCCTGTCACTTCCTGAACTGCAGTCACTATTCTGCTGTTACATCGTGTCTTATCCTCCAGTCACCTCCAGAGCTGCGTCACTATTCTGCTGTTACATCAGGTCTTATCCTCCAGTCACCTCCAGATCTGCACTCACTATTCTGCTGTTACATCAGGTCTTATCCTCCAGTCACCTCCAGATCTGCACTCACTATTCTGCTGTTACATCGCCTCTTATCCTCCAGTCACCTCCAGAGCTGCACTCATCATTCTGCTGTTACATTGTGTCTTATCCTCCAGCCACCTCCAGAGCTGTAGTCTCTTTTCTGCTGTTACATCATTTCTTATCCTCCAGCCACCTCCAGAGCTGCAGTCACTATTCTGCTGTTTCATCTTGTCTTATCCTCCAGTCACCTCCTAAGCTGTAGTCACTATTCTGCTGTTTCATCGTGTCTTATCCTCCTGTCACCTCCAGAGCTGAAGTCACCATTCTGCTTTTACATCATGTCTTATCCTCCAGTCACCTCCAGAGCTACACTAACTATTCTGCTGTTACATAGTGTATTATCCTCCAGTCACCTCCAGAGCGGCACTCACTATTCTGCTGGTACATCATGTCTTATCCTCCTGTCACCTCCAGAGCTGCAGTCACTATTCTGCTGTTACATCATCTATTATCCTCCAGCCACCTCCAGAGCTACAGTCACTATTCTACTGTTACATCGTGTATGATCCTCCAGTTACCTCCAGAGCTGAATTCACCATTCTGCTGTTACATCATGTCTTATCTTCCATTCACCTCCAGAGCTGCAGTCACTATTCTGCTCTTACATCAGGTCTTATCCTCTAGTCACCTCCAGAGCTGCAATCATTATTCTTCTGTTACATCGTGTCTTATCCTCCTGTCACCTCCAGAGCTGCAATCACTATTCTACTGTTACATCCTGTCTTATCCTCCAGTCACCTCCAGAGCTGCAGTCACTATTCTGCTGTTACATCACGTCTTATCCTCCAGTCACCTCCATAGCTGTACTCACTATTCTGCTGTTACATCGTATCTTATCCTCCAGTCACCTCCAGAGCTGCAGTCACTATTCTGCTGTTACATCATGTCATATCCTCCAGTCACCTCCAGAGCTGCACTCACTATTCTATTGTTACACCGTGTCTTATCCTCCAGTCACCTCCAGAGCTGCACTCACTATTCTGCTGTTACATCATGTTTTATCCGCCAGTCACCTCCAGAGCTGCACTCACTATTCTCCTGTTACATCATGTCTTATCCTCCAGTCACTTCCTGAACTGCAGTCACTATTCTGCTGTTACATCGTGTCTTATCCTCCAGTCACCTCCAGAGCTGCGGCACTATTCTGCTGTTACATCAGGTCTTATCCTCCAGTCACCTCCAGATCTGCACTCACTATTCTGCTGTTACATCAGGTCTTATCCTCCAGTCACCTCCAGATCTGCACTCACTATTCTGCTGTTACATCGCCTCTTATCCTCCAGTCAGCTCCAGAGCTGCACTCATCATTCTGCTGTTACTTCATGTCTTATCCTTCAGTCACCTCCAGAGCTGCAGTCACTGTTCTGCTGTTACATCATGTCTTATCCTCCAGCCACCTCCAGAACTGCACAAACTATTCTGCTGTTACATCATGTCTTATCCTCCAGTCACCTCCAGAGCTGCAGTCACTATTCTGCTGTTACATCAGGTCTTATCCTCCACTCACCTCCAGAGCTGCAGTCACTATTCTGCTGTTACATCATGTCCTATCCTCCAGTCACCTCCAGAGCTGCAGTCACTATTCTGCTGTTACATCAGGTCTTATCCTCCATTCACCTCCAGAGATGGACTCACTACTGTTACATCGTGTCTTATCCTCCAGTTACCTCCAGAGCTGAATTCATCATTCTGCTGTTACATCATGTCTTATCCTCCAGTCAACTACAGAGCTGCACTCACCATTCTGCTGTTAAATCATGTCTTATCTTCCACTCACCTCCAGAGCTGCAGTCACTATTCTACTGTTACATCAGGTCTTATCCTCCAGTCACCTCCAGAGCTGCAATCATTATTCTGCTGTTACATCGTGTCTTATCCTCCTGTCACCTCCAGAGCTGCACTCACTATTCTGCTGTTACATCGTATCTTATCCTCCAGTCAACTCCAGAGCTGCAGTCACTATTCTGCTGTTAAATCATGTCTTATCCTCCAGCCACCTCCAGAGCTGCACTCACTATTCTGCTGTTAAATCATGTCTTATCCTCCAGTCACCTCCATAGCTGCACTCACTATTCTGCTGTTACATCGTATCTTATCCTCCAGTCACCTCCAGAGCTGCAGTCACTATTCTGCTGTTACATCATGTCATATCCTCCAGTCACCTGCAAAGCTGCACTCACTATTCTGCTGTTACTTCATGTCTTATCCTTCAGTCACCTCCAGAGCTGCAGTCACTGTTCTGCTGTTACATCATGTCTTATCCTCCAGCCACCTCCAGAACTGCACAAACTATTCTGCTGTTACATCATGTCTTATCCTCCAGTCACCTCCAGAGCTGCAGTCACTATTCTGCTGTTACATCAGGTCTTATCCTTCACTCACCTCCAGAGCTGCACTCACTATTCTGCTGTTACATCGTATCTTATCCTCCAGTCACCTCCAGAGCTGCAGTCACTATTCTGCTGTTACATCATGTCATATCCTCCAGTCACCTCCAGAGCTGCACTCAATATTCTGTTGTTACACCGTGTCTTATCCTCCAGTCACCTCCAGAGCTGCACTCACTATTCTGCTGTTACATCATGTTTTATCCGCCAGTCACCTCCAGAGCTGCACTCACTATTCTGCTGTTACATCGTGTCTTATCCTCCAGTCACTTCCTGAACTGCAGTCACTATTCTGCTGTTACATCGTGTCTTATCCTCCAGTCACCTCCAGAGCTGCGTCACTATTCTGCTGTTACATCAGGTCTTATCCTCCAGTCACCTCCAGATCTGCACTCACTATTCTGCTGTTACATCAGGTCTTATCCTCCAGTCACCTCCAGATCTGCACTAACTATTCTGCTGTTACATCGCCTCTTATCCTCCAGTCACCTCCAGACCTGCACTCATCATTCTGCTGTTACTTCATGTCTTATCCTTCAGTCACCTCCAGAGCTGCAGTCACTGTTCTGCTGTTACATCATGTCTTATCCTCCAGCCACCTCCAGAACTGCACAAACTATTCTGCTGTTACATCATGTCTTATCCTCCAGTCACCTCCAGAGCTGCAGTCACTATTCTGCTGTTACATCAGGTCTTATCCTCCACTCACCTCCAGAGCTGCAGTCACTATTCTGCTGTTACATCATGTCCTATCCTCCAGTCACCTCCAGAGCTGCTGTCACTATTCTGCTGTTACATCAGGTCTTATCCTCCATTCCCCTCCAGAGATGGACTCACTACTGTTACATCGTGTCTTATCCTCCAGTTACCTCCAGAGCTGAATTCATCATTCTGCTGTTACATCATGTCTTATCCTCCAGTCACCTACAGAGCTGCACTCACCATTCTGCTGTTAAATCATGTCTTATCTTCCACTCACCTCCAGAGCTGCAGTCACTATTCTACTGTTACATCAGGTCTTATCCTCCAGTCACCTCCAGAGCTGCAATCATTATTCTGCTGTTACATCGTGTCTTATCCTCCAGTCACCTCCATAGCTGCACTCACTATTCTGCTGTTACATCGTATCTTATCCTCCAGTCACCTCCAGAGCTGCAGTCACTATTCTGCTGTTACATCATGTCATATCCTCCAGTCACCTCCAGAGCTGCACTCACTATTCTGTTGTTACACCGTGTCTTATCCTCCAGTCACCTCCAGAGCTGCACTCACTATTCTGCTGTTACATCATGTTTTATCCGCCAGTCACCTCCAGAGCTGCACTCACTATTCTGCTGTTACATCATGTCTTATCCTCCAGTCACTTCCTGAACTGCAGTCACTATTCTGCTGTTACATCAGGTCTTATCCTCCAGTCACCTCCAGATCTGCACTCACTATTCTGCTGTTACATCAGGTCTTATCCTCCAGTCACCTCCAGATCTGCACTCACTATTCTGCTGTTACATCGCCTCTTATCCTCCAGTCACCTCCAGAGCTGCACTCATCATTCTGCTGTTACTTCATGTCTTATCCTTCAGTCACCTCCAGAGCTGCAGTCACTGTTCTGCTGTTACATCATGTCTTATCCTCCAGTCACCTCCAGAGCTGCAGTCACTATTCTGCTGTTACATCAGGTCTTATCCTCCACTCACCTCCAGAGCTGCAGTCACTATTCTGCTGTTACATCATGTCCTATCCTCCAGTCACCTCCAGAGCTGCTGTCACTATTCTGCTGTTACATCAGGTCTTATCCCCCATTCACCTCCAGAGATGCACTCACTATTCTGCTGTTACATCAGGTCTTATCCTCCATTCACCTCCAGAGATGGACTCACTACTGTTACATTGTGTCTTATCCTCCAGTTACCTCCAGAGCTGAATTCATCATTCTGCTGTTAAATCATTTCTTATCTTCCACTCACCTCCAGAGCTGCAGTCACTATTCTACTGTTACATCAGGTCTTATCCTCCAGTCACCTCAAGAGCTGCAATCATTATTCTGCTGTTACATCGTGTCTTATCCTCCTGTCACCTCCAGAGCTGCACTCACTATTCTGCTGTTACATCGTATCTTATCCTCCAGTCAACTCCAGAGCTGCACTCACTATTCTGCTGTTAAATCATGTCTTATCCTCCAGCCACCTCCAGAGCTGCACTCACTATTCTGCTGTTAAATCATGTCTTATTTTCCAGTGTCCTCCAGAGCTGCAGTCACTATTCTGTCGTTACATCGTGTCTTATCCTCCAGTCACCTCCAGAGCTGCAGTCACTATTCTGCTGTTACATCGTGTCTTATCCTCCACTCACCTCCAGAGCTGCCGTCACTATTCTGATATTACATCAGGTCTTATCCTCCACTCACCTCCAGAGCTGCCGTCACTATTCTGATGTTACATCAGGTCTTATCCTCCAGTCACCTCCAGAGCTGCTGTCACTATTCTGTTGTTACATCAGGTCTTATCCTCCGTTCACCTCCAGAGATGCACTCACTATTCTGCTGTTACATCTTGTCTTATCCTCCAGTCACCTCCAGAGCTGCTGTCACTATTCTGCTGTTACATCGTGTCTTATCCTCCAGTCACCTCAAGAGCTGCAGTCACTATTCTGCTGTTACATCATGTCTTATCCTCCAGTCACCTCCAGAGCTGCTGTCACTATTCTGCTGTTACATCGTGTCTTATACTCCAGTCATCTCCAGAGCTGCAGTCTATATTCTGCTGTTACATCGTATCTTATCTTCCAGTCACCTCCAGAGCTGCAGTCACTATTCTGCTGTTATATTACGTCATATCCTCCAGTCACCTCCAGAGCTGCACTCACTATTCTGCTGTAACATCATGTTTTTTCCTCCAGTCACCTCCAGAGCTGCACTCACTATTCTGCTGTTACATCACGTCTTATCCTCCAGTCACCTCCAGAGCTGCTCTCACTATTCTGCTGTTACATCATGTTTTATCCGTCCAGTCACCTCCAGAGCTGCACTCATCATTCTGCTGTTACATTGTGTCTTATCCTCCAGTCTCCTCCAGAGCGGTAGTCACTATTCTGCTGTTACATCACGTCTTATCCTCCAGCCACCTCCACAGCTGTAGTCTCTTTTCTGCTGTTACATCATTTCTTATCCTCCAGCCACCTCCAGAGCTGCAATCATTATTCTGCTGTTACATCGTGTCTTATCCTCCTGTCACCTCCAGAGCTGCACTCACTATTCTGTTGTTACATCGTGTCATATCCTCCAGTCACCTCCAGAGCTGCACTCACTATTCTGTTGTTACACCGTGTCTTATCCTCCAGTCACCTCCAGAACTGCACTCACTATTCTGCTGTTACATCATGTTTTATCCGCCAGTCACCTCCAGAGCTGCACTCACTATTCTGCTGTTACATCATGTCTTATCCTCCAGTCACTTCCTGAACTGCACTCACTATTCTGCTGTTACATCAGGTCTTATCCTCCAGTCACCTCCAGATCTGCACTCACTATTCTGCTGTTACATCAGGTCTTATCCTCCAGTCACCTCCAGATCTGCACTCACTATTCTGCTGTTACATCGCCTCTTATCCTCCAGTCACCTCCAGAGCTGCACTCATCATTCTGCTGTTACTTCATGTCTTATCCTTCAGTCACCTCCAGAGCTGCAGTCACTGTTCTGCTGTTACATCATGTCTTATCCTCCAGTCACCTCCAGAGCTGCAGTCACTATTCTGCTGTTACATCAGGTCTTATCCTCCACTCACCTCCAGAGCTGCAGTCACTATTCTGCTGTTACATCATGTCCTATCCTCCAGTCACCTCCAGAGCTGCTGTCACTATTCTGCTGTTACATCAGGTCTTATCCTCCATTCACCTCCAGAGATGCACTCACTATTCTGCTGTTACATCAGGTCTTATCCTCCATTCACCTCCAGAGATGGACTCACTACTGTTACATTGTGTCTTATCCTCCAGTTACCTCCAGAGCTGAATTCATCATTCTGCTGTTAAATCATTTCTTATCTTCCACTCACCTCCAGAGCTGCAGTCACTATTCTACTGTTACATCATGTCTTATCCTCCAGTCCCCTCAAGAGCTGCAATCATTATTCTGCTGTTACATCGTGTCTTATCCTCCTGTCACCTCCAGAGCTGCACTCACTATTCTGCTGTTACATCGTATCTTATCCTCCAGTCAACTCCAGAGCTGCACTCACTATTCTGCTGTTAAATCATGTCTTATCCTCCAGCCACCTCCAGAGCTGCACTCACTATTCTGCTGTTAAATCATGTCTTATCCTCCAGTCTCCTCCAGAGCTGCAGTCACTATTCTGTCGTTACATCGTGTCTTATCCTCCAGTCACCTCCAGAGCTGCCGTCACTATTCTGATGTTACATCAGGTCTTATCCTCCAGTCACCTCCAGAGCTGCTGTCACTATTCTGTTGTTGCATCAGGTCTTATCCTCCGTTCACCTCCAGAGATGCACTCACTATTCTGCTGTTACATCTTGTCTTATCCTCCAGTCACCTCCAGAGCTGCAGTCACTATTCTGCTGTTACATCGTGTCTTATCCTCCAGTCACCTCAAGAGCTGCAGTCACTATTCTGCTGTTACATCATGTCTTATCCTCCAGTCACCTCCAGAGCTGCTGTCACTATTCTGCTGTTACATCGTGTCTTATACTCCAGTCATCTCCAGAGCTGCAGTCTATATTCTGCTGTTACATCGTATCTTATCTTCCAGTCACCTCCAGAGCTGCAGTCACTATTCTGCTGTTATATTACGTCATATCCTCCAGTCACCTCCAGAGCTGCACTCACTATTCTGCTGTAACATCATGTTTTTTCCTCCAGTCACCTCCAGAGCTGCACTCACTATTCTGCTGTTACATCACGTCTTATCCTCCAGTCACCTCCAGAGCTGCTCTCACTATTCTGCTGTTACATCATGTTTTATCCGTCCAGTCACCTCCAGAGCTGCACTCATCATTCTGCTGTTACATTGTGTCTTATCCTCCAGTCTCCTCCAGAGCTGTAGTCACTATTCTGCTGTTACATCACGTCTTATCCTCCAGCCACCTCCACAGCTGTAGTCTCTTTTCTGCTGTTACATCATTTCTTATCCTCCAGCCACCTCCAGAGCTGCAATCATTATTCTGCTGTTACATCGTGTCTTATCCTCCTGTCACCTCCAGAGCTGCACTCACTATTCTGTTGTTACATCGTGTCTTATCCTCCAGTCACCTCCAGAGCTGCACTCACTATTCTGCTGTTACATAATGTTTTATCCGCCAGTCACCTCCAGAGCTGCACTCACTATTCTGCTGTTACATCATGTCTTTTCCTCCAGTCACTTCCTGAAGTGGAGTCACTATTCTGCTGTTACATCGTGTCTTATACTCCAGTCACCTCCAGAGCTGCGTCACTATTCTGCTGTTACATCAGGTCTTATCCTCCAGTCACCTCCAGATCTGCACTCACTATTCTGCTGTTACATCAGGTCTTATCCTCCAGTCACCTCCAGATGAGCACTCACTATTCTGCTGTTACATCGCCTCTTATCCTCCGGTCACCTCCAGAGCTGCACTCATCATTCTGCTGTTACATTGTGTCTTATCCTCCAGTCACCTCCAGAGCTGCAGTCACTATTCTGCTGTTACATCATGTCTTATCCTCCAGCCACCTCCAGAGCTGTAGTCTCTTTTCTGCTGTTACATCATTTCTTATCCTCCAGCCACCTCCAGAGCTGCAGTCACTATTCTGCTGTTTCATTGTGTCTATCCTCCAGACACCTCCAGAGCTGTAGTCACTATTCTGCTGTTACATCGTGTCTTATCCTCCAGTCACCTCCTGAGCTGTAGTCACCATTCTGCTGTTACATCATGTCTTATCCTCCAGTCACCTCCAGAGCTACACTAACTATTCTGCTGTTAAATAGTGTATTATCCTCCAGTCACCTCCAGAGCTGCACTCACTATTCTTCTGTTACATCATGTCTTATCCTCCAGTTACCTCCAGAGCTGCAGGCACTATTCTGCTGTTACATCATGTCTTATCTTCCAGTCACCTCCAGAGCTGCAGTCACTATTCTGCTGTTACATCATCTATTATCCTCCAGCCACCTCCAGAACTACAGTCACTATTCTACTGTTACATCGTGTATTATCCTCCAGTTACCTCCAGAGCTGAATTCACCATTCTGCTGTTACATCATGTCTTATCTTCCAGTCACCTCCAGAGCTGCAGTCACTATTCTGTTGTTACATCAGGTCTTATCCTCTAGTCACCTCCAGAGCTGCAGTCACTATTCTGCTGTTACATCGTGTCTTATCATCCAGTCACCTCAAGAGCTGCAGTCAGTATTCTGCTGTTACATCATGTCTTATCCTCCAGTCACCTCCAGAGCTGCACTCACTATTCTGCTGTTACATCGTGTCCTATCCTCCAGTCACCTCCAGAGCTGCAGTCACTATTCTGCTGTTACATGGTGTCTTATCCTCCAGCCACCTCCAGAGCTGCAGTCACTATTCTGCTGTTACATCAGGTCTTATCCTCCACTCACCTCCAGAGCTGCAGTCACTATTCTGCTGCTACATCATGTCTTATCCTCCAGTCACCTCCAGAGCTGCTGTCACTATTCTGCTGTTACATCAGGTCTTATCCTTCATTCACCTCCAGAGATGCACTCACTATTCTACTGTTAAATCGTGTCTTATCCTCCAGTTACCTCCAGAGCTGAATTCACCATTCTGCTGTTACATCATGTCTTATCCTCCAGTCACCTACAGAGCTGCACTCACCATTCTGCTGTTACATCATGTCTTATCTTCCAGTTACCTCCAGAGCTGCAGTCACTATTCTGCTGTTACATCAGATCTTATCCTCCAGTCACATCCAGAGCTGCAATCATTATTCTGCTGTTACATCGTATCTTATCCTCCAGTCAACCCCAGAGCTGCACTCACTATTCTGCTGTTAAATCATGTCTTATCCTCCAGCCACCTCCAGAGCTGCACTCACTATTCTGCTGTTACATCATGTCTTATCCTCCAGTCTCCTCCAGAGCTGCAGTCACTATTCTGCCGTTACATCGTGTCTTATCCTCCAGTCACATCCAGAGCTGCAGTCACTATTCTGCTGTTACATCGTGTCTTATCCTCCAGCCACCTCCAGAGCTGCAGTCACTATTCTGCTGTTACATCAGGTCTTATCCTCCACTCACCTCCAGAGCTGCAGTCACTATTCTGATGTTACATCAGGTCTTATCCTCCAGTCACCTCCAGAGCTGCTGTCACTATTCTGTTGTTACATCAGGTCTTATCCTCCGTTCACCTCCAGAGATGCACTCACTATTCTGCTGTTACATCTTGTCTTATCCTCCAGTCACCTCCAGAGCTGCAGTCACTATTCTGCTGTTACATCGTGTCTTATCCTCCAGTCACCTCAAGAGCTGCAGTCACTATTCTGCTGTTACATCATGTCTTATCCTCCAGTCACCTCATGAGCTGCAGTCACTCTTCTGCTGTTACATCTTGTCTTGTCCTCCAGTCACCTCCAGAGCTGCACTCACTATTATGCTGTTACTTCATGTCTTATCCTCCACTCATCTCCAGAGCTGCAGTCACTATTCTGCTGTTACATCATGTCTTATCCTCCAGTCACCTCCAGAGCTGCACTCACTATTCTGCTGTTACATCGTGTCTTATCCTCCAGCCACCTCCAGAGCTGCAGTCACTATTCTGCTGTTACATCAGGTCTTATCCTCCACTCACCTCCAGAGCTGCAGTCACTATTCTGATGTTACATCAGGTCTTATCCTCCAGTCACCTCCAGAGCTGCTGTCACTATTCTGTTGTTACATCAGGTCTTATCCTCCGTTCACCTCCAGAGATGCACTCACTATTCTGCTGTTACATCTTGTCTTATCCTCCAGTCACCTCCAGAGCTGCAGTCACTATTCTGCTGTTACATCGTGTCTTATCCTCCAGTCACCTCAAGAGCTGCAGTCACTATTCTGCCGTTACATCGTGTCTTATCCTCCAGTCACATCCAGAGCTGCAGTCACTATTCTGCTGTTACATCGTGTCTTATCCTCCAGCCACCTCCAGAGCTGCAGTCACTATTCTGCTGTTACATCAGGTCTTATCCTCCACTCACCTCCAGAGCTGCAGTCACTATTCTGCTGTTACATCATGTCTTATCCTCCAGTCACCTCCAGAGCTGCACTCACTATTCTGCTGTTACATCGTGTCCTATCCTCCAGTCACCTCAAGAGCTGCCGTCACTATTCTGCTGTTACATCGTGTCTTATCCTCCAGTCACCTCCAGAGCTGCACTCACTATTCTGCTGTTACATCGTGTCTTGTCCTCCAGTCATCTCCAGAGCTGCAGTCACTATTCTGCTGTTACATCATGTCTTATCCTCCAGTCACCTCCAGATCTGCACTCACTATTCTGCTGTTACATCGTGTCCTATCCTCCAGTCACCTCCAGATCTGCACTCACTATTCTGCTGTTACATCGTGTCTTATCCTCCAGCCACCTCCAGAGCTGCAGTCACTATTCTGCTGTTACATCAGGTCTTATCCTCCATTCACCTCCAGAGATGCACTCACTATTCTACTGTTACATCGTGTCTTATCCTCCAGTTACCTCCAGAGCTGAATTCACCATTCTGCTGTTACATCATGTCTTATCTCCCTGTCACCTCCAGAGCTGCAGTCACTATTCTGCTGTTACATCCTGTCTTATCCTCCAGTCACCTCCAGAGCTGCAGTCACTATTCTGCTGTTACATCATCTATATTCCTCCAGTCACCTCAAGAGCTGCACTCTCTATTCTGCTGTTACATCGTATCTTATCGTCCAGTCAACTCCAGAGCTGCACTCACTGTTCTGCTGTTATTTCATGTCTTATCCTTCAGTCACCTCCAGAGCTGCAGTCACTGTTCTGCTGTTACATCATGTCTTATCCTCCAACCACCTCCAGAGCTGCACTCACTATTCTGCTGTTACATCATGTCTTATCCTCCAGTCACGTCCAGAGTTGCAGTCACTATTCTGCCGTTACATCGTGTCTTATCCTCCAGTCACCTCCAGAGCTGCAGTCACTATTCTGCTGTTACATCGTGTCTTATCCTCCAGCCACCTCCAGAGCTGCAGTCACTATTCTGCTGTTACATCAGGTCTTATCCTCCACTCACCTCCAGAGCTGCACTCACTATTCTGCTGTTACATCATGTCTTTTCCTCCAGTCACCTCCAGAGCTGCTGTCACTATTCTGCTGTTACATCAGGTCTTATCCTCCATTCACCTCCAGAGATGCACTCACTATTCTACTGTTACATCGTGTCTTAACCTCCAGTTACCTCCAGAGCTGAATTCACCATTCTGTTGTTACATCATGTCTTATCCTCCAGTCACCTACAGAGCTGCACTCACCATTCTGCTGTTAAATCATGTCTTATCTTCCAGTCACCTCCAGAGCTGCAGTCACTATTCTGCTGTTACATCATGTCTTATCCTCCACTCATCTCCAGAGCTGCAGTCACTATTCTGCTGTTACATCATGTCTTATCCTCCAGTCACCTCCAGAGCTGCACTCACTATTCTGCTGTTACATCGTGTCCTATCCTCCAGTCACCTCCAGAGCTGCAGTCACTATTCTGCTGTTACATGGTGTCTTATCCTCCAGCCACCTCCAGAGCTGCAGTCACTATTCTGCTGTTACATCAGGTCTTATCCTCCACTCACCTCCAGAGCTGCAGTCACTATTCTGCTGTTACATCATGTCTTATCCTCCAGTCACCTCCAGAGCTGCTGTCACTATTCTGCTGTTACATCAGGTCTTATCCTCCATTCACCTCCAGAGATGCACTCACTATTCTACTGTTACATCGTGTCTTATCCTCCAGTTACCTCCAGAGCTGAATTCACTATTCTGCTGTTACATCATGTCTTATCCTCCAGTCACCTACAGAGCTGCACTCACCATTCTGCTGTTAAATCATGTCTTATCTTCCAGTCACCTCCAGAGCTGCAGTCACTATTCTGCTGTTACATCATGTCTTATCCTCCATTCATCTCTAGAGCTGCAGTCACTATTCTGCTGTTACATCATGTCTTATCCTCCAGTCACCTCCAGAGCTGCACTCACTATTCTGCTGTTACATCGTGTCCTATCCTCCAGTCACCTCCAGAGCTGCAGTCACTATTCTGCTGTTACATGGTGTCTTATCCTCCAGCCACCTCCAGAGCTGCAGTCACTATTCTGCTGTTACATCAGGTCTTATCCTCCACTCACCTCCAGAGCTGCAGTCACTATTCTGCTGTTACATCATGTCTTATCCTCCAGTCACCTCCAGAGCTGCTGTCACTATTCTGCTGTTACATCAGGTCTTATCCTCCATTCACCTCCAGAGATGCACTCACTATTCTACTGTTACATCGTGTCTTATCCTCCAGTTACCTCCAGAGCTGAATTCACCATTCTGCTGTTACATCATGTCTTATCTTCCAGTCACCTCCAGAGCTGCAGTCACTATTCTGCTGTTACATCAGGTCTTATCCTCCAGTCACCTCCAGAGCTGCAATCATTATTCTGCTGTTACATCATGTCTTATCCTCCAGCCACCTCCAGAGCTGCACTCACTATTCTGCTGTTACATCATGTCTTATCCTCCAGTCTCCTCCAGAGCTGCAGTCACTATTCTGCCGTTACATCGTGTCTTATCCTCCAGTCACCTCCAGAGCTGCAGTCACTATTCTGCTGTTACATCACGTCTTATCCTCCAGTCACCTCCAGAGCTGCAGTCACTATTCTGCTGTTACATCAGGTCTTATCCTCCACTCACCTCCTGAGCTGCAGTCACTATTCTGTTGTTACATCATGTCTTATCCTCCAGTCTCCTACAGAGCTGCACTCATCATTCTGCTGTTAAATCATGTCTTATCTTCCAGTCACCTCCAGAGCTGCAGTCACTATTCTGCTGTTACATCATGTCTTATCCTCCACTCATCTCCAGAGCTGCAGTCAACTATTCTGCTGTTACATCATGTCTTATCCTCCAGAGCTGCACTCACTATTCTGCTGTTACATCGTGTCCTATCCTCCAGTCACCTCCAGAGCTGCAGTCACTATTCTGCTGTTACATGGTGTCTTATCCTCCAGCCACCTCCAGAGCTGCAGTCTCTATTCTGCTGTTAAATCAGGTCTTATCCTCCACTCACCTCCAGAGCTGCAGTCACTATTCTGCTGTTACATCATGTCTTATCCTCCAGTCACCTCCAGAGCTGCTGTCACTATTCTGCTGTTACATCAGGTCTTATCCTCCATTCACCTCCAGAGATGCACTCACTATTCTACTGTTACATCGTGTCTTATCCTCCAGTTACCTCCAGAGCTGAATTCACCATTCTGCTGTTACATCATGTCTTATCTCCCTGTCACCTCCAGAGCTGCAGTCACTATTCTGCTGTTACATCCTGTCTTATCCTCCAGTCACCTCCAGAGCTGCAGTCACTATTCTGCTGTTACATCATCTATATTCCTCCAGTCACCTCAAGAGCTGCACTCTCAATTCTGCTGTTACATCGTATCTTATCGTCCAGTCAACTCCAGAGCTGCACTCACTATTCTGCTGTTATTTCATGTCTTATCCTTCAGTCACCTCCAGAGCTGCAGTCACTGTTCTGCTGTTACATCATGTCTTATCCTCCAACCACCTCCAGAGCTGCACTCACTATTCTGCTGTTACATCATGTCTTATCCTCCAGTCACGTCCAGAGCTGCAGTCACTATTCTGCCGTTACATCGTGTCTTATCCTCCAGTCACTTCCAGAGCTGCAGTCACTATTCTGCTGTTACATCGTGTCTTATCCTCCAGCCACCTCCAGAGCTGCAGTCACTATTCTGCTGTTACATCAGGTCTTATCCTCCACTCACCTCCAGAGCTGCACTCACTATTCTGCTGTTACATCATGTCTTTTCCTCCAGTCACCTCCAGAGCTGCTGTCACTATTCTGCTGTTACATCAGGTCTTATCCTCCATTCACCTCCAGAGATGCACTCACTATTCTACTGTTACATTGTGTCTTAACCTCCAGTTACCTCCAGAGCTGAATTCACCATTCTGTTGTTACATCATGTCTTATCCTCCAGTCACCTACAGAGCTGCACTCACCATTCTGCTGTTAAATCATGTCTTATCTTCCAGTCACCTCCAGAGCTGCAGTCACTATTCTGCTGTTACATCATGTCTTATCCTCCACTCATCTCCAGAGCTGCAGTCACTATTCTGCTGTTACATCATGTCTTATCCTCCAGTCACCTCCAGAGCTGCACTCACTATTCTGCTGTTACATCGTGTCCTATCCTCCAGTCACCTCCAGAGCTGCAGTCACTATTCTGCTGTTACATGGTGTCTTATCCTCCAGCCACCTCCAGAGCTGCAGTCACTATTCTGCTGTTACATCAGGTCTTATCCTCCACTCACCTCCAGAGCTGCAGTCACTATTCTGCTGTTACATCATGTCTTATCCTCCTGTCACCTCCAGAGCTGCTGTCACTATTCTGCTGTTACATCAGGTCTTATCCTCCATTCACCTCCAGAGATGCACTCACTATTCTACTGTTACATCGTGTCTTATCCTCCAGTTACCTCCAGAGCTGAATTCACCATTCTGCTGTTACATCATGTCTTATCTCCCTGTCACCTCCAGAGCTGCAGTCACTATTCTGCTGTTACATCCTGTCTTATCCTCCAGTCACCTCCAGAGCTGCAGTCACTATTCTGCTGTTACATCATCTATATTCCTCCAGTCACCTCAAGAGCTGCACTCTCTATTCTGCTGTTACATCGTATCTTATCGTCCAGTCAACTCCAGAGCTGCACTCACTATTCTGCTGTTATTTCATGTCTTATCCTTCAGTCACCTCCAGAGCTGCAGTCACTGTTCTGCTGTTACATCATGTCTTATCCTCCAACCACCTCCAGAGCTGCACTCACTATTCTGCTGTTACATCATGTCTTATCCTCCAGTCACGTCCAGAGCTGCAGTCACTATTCTGCCGTTACATCGTGTCTTATCCTCCAGTCACCTCCAGAGCTGCAGTCACTATTCTGCTGTTACATCGTGTCTTATCCTCCAGCCACCTCCAGAGCTGCAGTCACTATTCTGCTGTTACATCAGGTCTTATCCTCCACTCACCTCCAGAGCTGCACTCACTATTCTGCTGTTACATCATGTCTTTTCCTCCAGTCACCTCCAGAGCTGCTGTCACTATTCTGCTGTTACATCAGGTCTTATCCTCCATTCACCTCCAGAGATGCACTCACTATTCTACTGTTACATCGTGTCTTAACATCCAGTTACCTCCAGAGCTGAATTCACCATTCTGTTGTTACATCATGTCTTATCCTCCAGTCACCTACAGAGCTGCACTCACCATTCTGCTGTTAAATCATGTCTTATCGTCCAGTCACCTCCAGAGCTGCAGTCACTATTCTGCTGTTACATCATGTCTTATCCTCCACTCATCTCCAGAGCTGCAGTCACTATTCTGCTGTTACATCATGTCTTATCCTCCAGTCACCTCCAGAGCTGCACTCACTATTCTGCTGTTACATCGTGTCCTATCCTCCAGTCACCTCCAGAGCTGCAGTCACTATTCTGCTGTTACATGGTGTCTTATCCTCCAGCCACCTCCGGAGCTGCAGTCACTATTCTGCTGTCACATCAGGTCTTATCCTCCACTCACCTCCAGAGCTGCAGTCACTATTCTGCTGTTACATCATGTCTTATCCTCCAGTCACCTCCAGAGCTGCTGTCACTATTCTGCTGTTACATCAGGTCTTATCCTCCATTCACCTCCAGAGATGCACTCACTATTCTACTGTTACATCGTGTCTTATCCTCCAGTTACCTCCAGAGCTGAATTCACTATTCTGCTGTTACATCATGTCTTATCCTCCAGTCACCTACAGAGCTGCACTCACCATTCTGCTGTTAAATCATGTCTTATCTTCCAGTCACCTCCAGAGCTGCAGTCACTATTCTGCTGTTACATCATGTCTTATCCTCCACTCATCTCTAGAGCTGCAGTCACTATTCTGCTGTTACATCATGTCTTATCCTCCAGTCACCTCCAGAGCTGCACTCACTATTCTGCTGTTACATCGTGTCCTATCCTCCAGTCACCTCCAGAGCTGCAGTCACTATTCTGCTGTTACATGGTGTCTTATCCTCCAGCCACCTCCAGAGCTGCAGTCACTATTCTGCTGTTACATCAGGTCTTATCCTCCACTCACCTCCAGAGCTGCAGTCACTATTCTGCTGTTACATCATGTCTTATCCTCCAGTCACCTCCAGAGCTGCTGTCACTATTCTGCTGTTACATCAGGTCTTATCCTCCATTCACCTCCAGAGATGCACTCACTATTCTACTGTTACATCGTGTCTTATCCTCCAGTTACCTCCAGAGCTGAATTCACCATTCTGCTGTTACATCATGTCTTATCTTCCAGTCACCTCCAGAGCTGCAGTCACTATTCTGCTGTTACATCAGGTCTTATCCTCCAGTCACCTCCAGAGCTGCAATCATTATTCTGCTGTTACATCATGTCTTATCCTCCAGCCACCTCCAGAGCTGCACTCACTATTCTGCTGTTACATCATGTCTTATCCTCCAGTCTCCTCCAGAGCTGCAGTCACTATTCTGCCGTTACATCGTGTCTTATCCTCCAGTCACCTCCAGAGCTGCAGTCACTATTCTGCTGTTACATCACGTCTTATCCTCCAGTCACCTCCAGAGCTGCAGTCACTATTCTGCTGTTACATCAGGTCTTATCCTCCACTCACCTCCTGAGCTGCAGTCACTATTCTGTTGTTACATCATGTCTTATCCTCCAGTCTCCTACAGAGCTGCACTCATCATTCTGCTGTTAAATCATGTCTTATCTTCCAGTCACCTCCAGAGCTGCAGTCACTATTCTGCTGTTACATCATGTCTTATCCTCCACTCATCTCCAGAGCTGCAGTCAACTATTCTGCTGTTACATCATGTCTTATCCTCCAGTCACCTCCAGAGCTGCACTCACTATTCTGCTGTTACATCGTGTCCTATCCTCCAGTCACCTCCAGAGCTGCAGTCACTATTCTGCTGTTACATGGTGTCTTATCCTCCAGCCACCTCCAGAGCTGCAGTCTCTATTCTGCTGTTAAATCAGGTCTTATCCTCCACTCACCTCCAGAGCTGCAGTCACTATTCTGCTGTTACATCATGTCTTATCCTCCAGTCACCTCCAGAGCTGCTGTCACTATTCTGCTGTTACATCAGGTCTTATCCTCCATTCACCTCCAGAGATGCACTCACTATTCTACTGTTACATCGTGTCTTATCCTCCAGTTACCTCCAGAGCTGAATTCACCATTCTGCTGTTACATCATGTCTTATCTCCCTGTCACCTCCAGAGCTGCAGTCACTATTCTGCTGTTACATCCTGTCTTATCCTCCAGTCACCTCCAGAGCTGCAGTCACTATTCTGCTGTTACATCATCTATATTCCTCCAGTCACCTCAAGAGCTGCACTCTCTATTCTGCTGTTACATCGTATCTTATCGTCCAGTCAACTCCAGAGCTGCACTCACTATTCTGCTGTTATTTCATGTCTTATCCTTCAGTCACCTCCAGAGCTGCAGTCACTGTTCTGCTGTTACATCATGTCTTATCCTCCAACCACCTCCAGAGCTGCACTCACTATTCTGCTGTTACATCATGTCTTATCCTCCAGTCACGTCCAGAGCTGCAGTCACTATTCTGCCGTTACATCGTGTCTTATCCTCCAGTCACCTCCAGAGCTGCAGTCACTATTCTGCTGTTACATCGTGTCTTATCCTCCAGCCACCTCCAGAGCTGCAGTCACTATTCTGCTGTTACATCAGGTCTTATCCTCCACTCACCTCCAGAGCTGCACTCACTATTCTGCTGTTACATCATGTCTTTTCCTCCAGTCACCTCCAGAGCTGCTGTCACTATTCTGCTGTTACATCAGGTCTTATCCTCCATTCACCTCCAGAGATGCACTCACTATTCTACTGTTACATCGTGTCTTAACCTCCAGTTACCTCCAGAGCTGAATTCACCATTCTGTTGTTACATCATGTCTTATCCTCCAGTCACCTACAGAGCTGCACTCACCATTCTGCTGTTAAATCATGTCTTATCTTCCAGTCACCTCCAGAGCTGCAGTCACTATTCTGCTGTTACATCATGTCTTATCCTCCACTCATCTCCAGAGCTGCAGTCACTATTCTGCTGTTACATCATGTCTTATCCTCCAGTCACCTCCAGAGCTGCACTCACTATTCTGCTGTTACATCGTGTCCTATCCTCCAGTCACCTCCAGAGCTGCAGTCACTATTCTGCTGTTACATGGTGTCTTATCCTCCAGCCACCTCCAGAGCTGCAGTCACTATTCTGCTGTTACATCAGGTCTTATCCTCCACTCACCTCCAGAGCTGCAGTCACTATTCTGCTGTTACATCATGTCTTATCCTCCAGTCACCTCCAGAGCTGCTGTCACTATTCTGCTGTTACATCAGGTCTTATCCTCCATTCACCTCCAGAGATGCACTCACTATTCTACTGTTACATCGTGTCTTATCCTCCAGTTACCTCCAGAGCTGAATTCACTATTCTGCTGTTACATCATGTCTTATCCTCCAGTCACCTACAGAGCTGCACTCACCATTCTGCTGTTAAATCATGTCTTATCTTCCAGTCACCTCCAGAGCTGCAGTCACTATTCTGCTGTTACATCATGTCTTATCCTCCACTCATCTCTAGAGCTGCAGTCACTATTCTGCTGTTACATCATGTCTTATCCTCCAGTCACCTCCAGAGCTGCACTCACTATTCTGCTGTTACATCGTGTCCTATCCTCCAGTCACCTCCAGAGCTGCAGTCACTATTCTGCTGTTACATGGTGTCTTATCCTCCAGCCACCTCCAGAGCTGCAGTCACTATTCTGCTGTTACATCAGGTCTTATCCTCCACTCACCTCCAGAGCTGCAGTCACTATTCTGCTGTTACATCATGTCTTATCCTCCACTCACCTCCAGAGCTGCAGTCACTATTCTGATGTTACATCAGGTCTTATCCTCCAGTCACCTCCAGAGCTGCTGTCACTATTCTGTTGTTACATCACGTCTTATCCTCCGTTCACCTCCAGAGCTGCACTCACTATTCGGCTGTTACATCGTGTCTTATACTCCAGTTACCTCCAGAGCTGCTGTCACTATTCTGCTGTTACATCAAGTCTTATCCTCCAGTCACCTCCAGAGCTGCAATCATTATTCTGCTGTTACATTGTGTCTTATCCTCCTGTCACCTCCAGAGCTGCAATCACTATTCTACTGTTACATTATGTCTTATCCTCCAGTCACCTCCAGAGCTGCAGTCACTATTCTCCTGCTACATCATGTCTTATCCTCCAGTCACCTCCAGAGCTGCTGTCACTATTCTGCTGTTACATTGTGTCTTATCCTCCTGTCACCTCCAGAGCTGCAATCACTATTCTACTGTTACATTATGTCTTATCCTCCAGTCACCTCCAGAGCTGCAGTCACTATTCTGCTGTTACATCGTGTCTTATCCTCCATTCACCTCCAGAGATGCAATCACTGTTCTGCTGTTAAATGGTGTCTTATCCTCCAGTCACCTCCAGAGCTGCAGTCACTATTCTGCTGTTACATCGTGTTTTGTCCTCCAGTCACCTCCAGAGCTGCACTCACTATTATGCTGTTACTTCATGTCTTATCCTCCAGTCACATCAAGAGCTGCACTCACTTTTCTGCTGTTACATCGTGTCTTATCCTCCAGTCACCTCAAGAGCTGCACTCACTATTCTGCTGTTACATCATGTCTTATCCTCCAGTCACCTCCAGAGCTGCACTCACTATTCTGCTGTTACCTCATGTCCTATCTACCAGTCACCTCCAGAGCTGCACTGACTATTCTGCTGTTACATCGTGTCTTATCCTCCAGTCACCTCCAGAGCTGCACTCACTATTCTGCTGTTTCATCGTGTCTTATCCTCCAGTTACCTCCAAAGCTGCAGTCACTATTCTGCTGTTACATCATGTCTTATCCTCCAGTCACCTCCAGAGCTGCACTCACTATTCTGCTGTTACATCATGTCCTATCTACCAGTCACCTCCAGAGCTGCAGTCACTATTCTTATGTTACATCAGGTCTTATCCTCCAGTCACCTCCAGAGCTGCAGTCACTATTCTGCTGTTACATCGTGTCTTATTCTCCAGTTACCTCCAGAGCTGCAGTCACTATTTTGCTGTTACATCATGTCTTTCCTCCAGTCACCTCCAGAGCTGCACTCACTATTCTGTTGTTACATCATGTCCTATCTACCAGTCACCTCCAGAGCTGCACTCACTATTCTGATGTTACATCAGGTCTTATCCTCCAGTCACCTCCAGAGCTGCTGTCACTATTCTGTTGTTACATCAGGTCTTATCCTCCGTTCACCTCCAGAGCTGCACTCACTATTCGGCTGTTACATCGTGTCTTATACTCCAGTTACCTCCAGAGCTGCTGTCACTATTCTGCTGTTACATCAAGTCTTATCCTCCAGTCACCTCCAGAGCTGCAATCATTATTCTGCTGTTACATTGTGTCTTATCCTCCTGTCACCTCCAGAGCTGCAATCACTATTCTACTGTTACATTATGTCTTATCCTCCAGTCACCTCCAGAGCTGCAGTCACTATTGTGCTGTTACATCATGTCTTATCCTCCAGTCACCTTCAGAGCTGCTGTCACTATTCTGTTGTTACATCGTGTCTTATCCTCCATTCACCTCCAGAGATGCAATCACTGTTCTGCTGTTACATGGTGTCTTATCCTCCAGTCACCTCCAGAGCTGCAGTCACTATTCTGCTGTTACATCGTGTCTTATCCTCCAGTCACATCAAGAGCTGCACTCACTATTCTGCTGTTACATCATGTCTTATCCTCCAGTCACCTCCAGAGCTGCACTCACTATTCTGCTGTTACCTCATGTCCTATCTACCAGTCACCTCCAGAGCTGCACTGACTATTCTGCTGTTACATCGTGTCTTATCCTCCAGTCACCTCCAGAGCTGCACTCACTATTCTGCTGTTTCATCGTGTCTTATCCTCCAGTTACCTCCAAAGCTGCAGTCACTATTCTGCTGTTACATCATGTCTTATCCTCCAGTCACCTCCAGAGCTGCACTCACTATTCTGCTGTTACATCATGTCCTATCTACCAGTCACCTCCAGAGCTGCAGTCACTATTCTTATGTTACATCAGGTCTTATCCTCCAGTCACCTCCAGAGCTGCAGTCACTATTCTGCTGTTACATCGTGTCTTATTCTCCAGTTACCTCCAGAGCTGCAGTCACTATTTTGCTGTTACATCATGTCTTTCCTCCAGTCACCTCCAGAGCTGCACTCACTATTCTGTTGTTACATCATGTCCTATCTACCAGTCACCTCCAGAGCTGCACTCACTATTCTGATGTTACATCAGGTCTTATCCTCCAGTCACCTCCAGAGCTGCAATCATTATTCTGCTGTTACATCGTGTCTTATCCTCCTGTCACCTCCAGAGCTGCAATCACTATTCTACTGTTACATTATGTCTTATCCTCCAGTCACCTCCAGAGCTGCAGTGACTATTCTGCTGTTACATTATCTATTATCCTCCAGTCACCTCCAGAGCTGCACTCACTATTCTGCTGTTACATCGTGTCTTATCCTCCAGTCACGTCCAGAGCTGCACTCACTATTCTACTTTTACTTAATGTCTTATCTTTCAGTCACCTCCAGAGCTGCAGTAACTATTCTGCTGTTACTTCATGTCTTATCCTCCAGCCACCTCCAGAGCTGCACTCACTATTCTGCTGTTACATCAAGTCTTATCCTCCAGTCACCTCCAGAGCGGCAGTCACTATTCTGCCGTTACATCGTGTCTTATCCTCCAGTCACCTCCAGAGCTGCAGTCACTATTCTACTGTTACTTGGTGTCTTATCCTCCAGTCACCTCCAGAGCTGCACTCACTATTCTGCTGTTACATCGTGTCTTATCCTCCCGTCACCTCCAGAGCTGCTGTCACTATTCTGCCGTTACATCGTGTCTTATCCTCCAGTCACCTCCAGAGCTGCAGTCACTATTCTACTGTTACTTGGTGTCTTATCCTCCAGTCACCTCCAGAGCTGCACTCACTATTCTGCTGTTACATCGTGTCTTATCCTCCAGTCACCTCCAGAGCTGCAGTCACTATTCTACTGTTACTTGGTGTCTTATCCTCCAGTCACCTCCAGAGCTGCACTCACTATTCTGCTGTTTCATCGTGTCTTATCCTCCAGTCACCTCCAGAGCTGCTGTCACTATTCTGCCGTTACATCGTGTCTTATCCTCCAGTCACCTCCAGAGCTGCAGTCTTTTATCTACTGTTACATCCTGTATTATCCTCCATTCACCTACAGAGATGCACTCACTATTCTGTTGTTACATCGTGTCTTATCCTCCAGTTACCTCCAGAGCTGCAGTCACTATTCTGCTGTTACATCATGTCTTATCCTCCAGTCACCTCCAGAGCTGCACTCACTATTCTGCTGTTACATCATGTCCTATCTACCAGTCACCTCCAGAGCTGCACTCACTATTCTGCTGTTACATCCAGGGCTGTGGAGTCGGAGTCGTGGAGTCAGAGTTAGTTTTGGTTGGAGTCGGAGTCGGTAGAAATGTACCGACTCCAGCTTTAAAAAAATGTATTAATATTTCATAATTGAACTTTCATATGAATTTTATAAATGTTACTTAAATATATATGTTCTATCAAACTATGAACAACAGTGATAAGCAGTTCTGCTGGAGATAGAGACATTTCTTACTTCTTGTGTGTCACTGTTCTCCACTGCCCTTATCTAATCTTATACTTGGTTAACCTCATGCTGCCCCAACCCCCCTACTTACAATGTATGAAACTGAAAGTGAAAAATGTGTTGCAAATTCTTAGTAGTAAAGCTCCTCCTCTAGACTAGATGTTTACTAGGTGTGCGTCTTCCAAGCATCTCACAGCTGCTACTCAGAAGAGGAAGACTGTAAGAAGTAATATCCTTTCAACAAACTTTGCATCAGTTACCTGTGAGTACATGAGGAATAACAGTATTACTGACCACTATATCAGTTGTACGACCTGGCAATAATTTTGTACAATTGTTTTTAGGAAAAACAATTGTCATTTGGATTGTGAAACGCAGAATTAAAAACCTGAGAATGTCAAAGAAGCGTCACATTAAATCAGCTGTATTTGAACATTTCACCATCACTCAAGATAGAAAACATTATGTCTGTCAGTGTATGACAAATGATCCAGACGAAAACAAATGCTGTGAAGCCAAGATCAGTGCATATTCAGACAAAGATAAAAATGCTCCTACCAGAGCTTCTAATCTAAAGAGACATTTACAGTGCTTTCATCCAGAAGTACTAAAAGCAGTGGATGAGAAAGACTGCATCCAAACCAATGAACCAGTGCCCAGCTCTTCCAGCCAAACAAAGGAGCAGAGAACTTTGCAGCCATCAGTTGCAAGATATTTTGTCAGTGACAAAGTTACTGTGACAATGACAGTAGATACATTTAAAAAAACAGATCATAGAGCTTGTTGTAAAGGATAGTGTGCCTATTTCATTATTTTCACGACCAGCTTTTATGTGTCTGAATGGGGAAATGGCCCGCAAGCTTGGTGTTTCTCTGGAGAGAGAGAGTGTTAGAAAATTAGTAATCGAAGAAGCTTTTAAACAAAAGGAAGAACTTAAAAAAACTCTCAAGGGACGCTTTCTGCTTCTTAAAATGGATGCCTGCACACTTCACAGAGTGAACTATTTTGCCATCAATGTCCGATTTGTTTGTGACAAAAATGAAATAGTTACCAAGACATTGGCAGTAAAAGACACCAAAGCGCATCACACCAGTGAGTTTCTCCAGGTCTTGGTGGAAAAGGTTCTGCAAGACTATGAACTTAAAAAAGAGCAAGTTCAATGCTTCAAATATGATAAGTACTATTAAGCTAATGAATGAGAGTAATGATGGTGACCAGCAGCTAGAAGAACATTCTGGGTCCACAGACACAGAAATGTTTGAAATAGAGGAACACAGTATTGTAACTGAGGAGCAAACTGAAGTTGCTTCAGATGAACAGCAACATGATAGTTTAGATGATCTTGTTGAAACTGTGTCAATCCGTTCTTTCATTCATCACATGCGCTGTGTTGTGCATACGCTACAGCTGGCTATAAGAGACAGTCTGCAAGAAGGACATGCTGCTGCACTGATTGGCAAGGAGAGAAAATTGGCTACTGTTGCCAGAACCCCTAAAGTTGACTCAATTTTGAAGAGATGTGCTGGAAAAGGGGCAATTATTGATCAAGCCACACGATGGGGCAGTACTTACTTAATGATTCAGCGCTTGGTTGAACTGAAAACCTTTCTTGTAGACATGGCTAACCCTCAACTGACGCTAAATGAAAGTCAGTGGAATCAGGTGACTGAGCTGGAAAAATTGCTAGAGCACCCATTTACAGTGATTAAAAAATGACAAGCCGAGGACTTAACTCCAGGTATTTTCTTAAAGGAGTGGAAGAACCTGATGTTTCGCCTGTCCCAAAGAGGAGGGTTAATTGCAAGTGGCATTGCTACATCAATGAAACAGAGAGAGGAGCTACTATTACAAAATACCATTCTTTTGGCAGCTGTTTATGTAGACCCAATGCATCGGATTCTTCTAGATGATCAACAGCTAACTAAAGGAAAAGAAGCTCTGTTTGAAATAGCAGTAAGGATGAAAGGGTTGCAGAACAGTCAGGAGGAACAAGAAGAGCTTGGTCGTCCTGCCACATCTTCACCCTCATCATCAACTGATGAAGAATTTAATTTCGAAAAATATTTGAATCACAAGGACCGTGCAAAGCGTTCCCGCATAGAAGAAGAGTCATCCCCATCAAAGAACACAGCCAGTGCATTTCAGCAGAATTTTTCATGTGCACTAAAAGAAATTGAGAAATTTGACCGTTCATCAAAAATAACAGTGCAACAAGCGATTCCTCTGTATCCTGACATTGTCAGAGATGTTGCCCGAGTGGTTACTGCTTTGCCACCAACCCAAGTTAGTGTAGAGAGGTTGTTCTCTGCTCTCAAAATAATTAGATCAGATTTGAGGGCATCCATGAAGGAGGATCTGACAGAGGCAATACTTTTTCTGAGGACAAATTTATAGATTTCTTCTTATTAACTGCATAACAGTGTTTATTGCATATTTACTTACAAAAGTTTAGAAAAGTTTATAAAAGTTATTTGCTATATTCTAATTGTATTCTAATAAATATAGTTTTTGCTCTAAGTGGTCTGATTACTTATATGATGGTGACAAACTGAATAAGCACGATGTTAATATTTTACAACAGTAAATTTATTGTTACGAATTGGCCATTTATGAAGGAGTCGGAACCTGATAAAATCCAGGAGTCAGAGTCGCAACTGTGGCTTACCGACTCCACAGCCCTGGTGAGCACGCAGCCTAAGTCTTCAAAGGTGTTGTCCATGATTAGAAACTTGTGTTTTTTTGTCTATAAACAGCACCACAACCTGTCTACAGGTTCAGTGTGGTATTGCAGCTCAGCTCCATTTATTTCAGTAGAGCTGAAGTCCAATGCCAGTCACAATCTATGGACAGATGTGATATTGCTTTTGAAAGAAAACAATAATGTTTTTCTAATCCTGTATGTGAAGATCTGAGGTTGTGGGTTGCAATAATCACCTAGACAAGTTAATGATGCAACAATAGTTTATCTCTTACATCCAAGGTTTTACTACAACTCTAGGTAAATGGCCAAAATACATTGCCCCCAGTGCACAAGATACCCTTCCTGGGGCGGTAGTTCAACTGCCTTTGTACCAGGCGATACTCACTGTTTCCCAACTTTTGGTTGGCTCACAGATTTCGTATCGCCAACCAGTATAGTTTGTATTCACATTCCTCGCTCCTCCAGACGACAAGATAAAACAATAGAGACACAGGTATCCAGTAGCAACAGTCCTTAAGAAAGTTCATCAAATCCAGACGACAGATTCCACAACTGTAGCATATTTATCCAGCCCAGTGATCAACCGATCTTCAAACTCCATAGGCCATTCATCCATGGGTCCAGGACCTCAGCCTAGATCCTTTCCCTTCAATGTCATTTCACCAACTTCCTAAACATGGGGCTTTTTTTCCTCCCTTCATGGGAGCATTTGAGGGTCATCAGAGAGGTTCACATACAGCTATTTGAATTGGTTTTAAAAATAATATTTTTCTTTCATATATTTTCACGTTTTGGGTGCAGTTTTTGTTTATGTCCTAGATCATATTTATGACTTTTTAGCATTGTATAAATAAAGGTTACATTTTATTATTAGATCCCTTTATGATTTCTGACTTTTTGAGACCTCTATATACATTTGACCAATAACCTGCAGATTAACTGCATATCTGCAGGTTAATAGCCTTTCTTTCACGTGACTGGTTCCCTTGTAGGGTTGTCGTATGAATGCAATCCTTAATAAACCCAATCCTGTCTATGCTATATATACCCCTGTCCAGATCTATATTATAAAAGTATACAGTTGACATCTATCTGATGAATATATTTTTTTGCCAAACCTGTTTTCTAGTTGGCACGTTATATTCATGCTGCAGCGTGGACTTACTTTACAGAGTGTTTTTTATAGCAGCGTGCTTTAGTAGAGGCATTTCCATGGGGATTTTTCACTTGATGTGATATGCATGTAACATTTTACTGTATATGCTGTGCTGCCAATGTGGTTTTCTGTAAAAAGATGTAGTAAATTAATTATTAAAACACTGCGCTACGACAGCCATCAATTAGATCCCATAATGATACAATAACCAGTACAGTTCTATTATCCTCATGTAGCGCCGGCGTCCCTGCCCTCTGCTAGGCAGGGACGCTGTTCCCCTCACCTCTCTGCTCCGTGCCCGGCGTCCTCCTCCCGCTCTGCTGGCAGCGCGCGCTCCTTCCCGGCCACTGTGCTTAGGGCGCGCGCGCTCTCCCTCCCTCTTAAAGGGGCCGCGCGCGCCGTCCTAAGGAGTCCCCGGCCAATGGCCGGAGGACTTCACCATATATAAGGCACCTCCTCCAAAATGGAGGTGCCCGAGCAATGTTGTTGCACTGTTCACTACTCTGCTTCAGCCCTCAGGTCCCGTTGCCAGTTACCTGCCAGATTCCTGCCAGCTTGCTGTCTTATTCCTGCCTGATATTCTGCTACCTGCCTGCTAGCCTGTGGTCCGACGGTCTGCCTTGCAACTCCTGTCAGTCTGTCTAAGGACCAGCTTGCCCGCTCACCTGGGAGCGCACATCAACTACCTGCCTGCTTGCCTGAGGTCCGACGGTCTGCCTTCCAACTCTTGTCAGTCTGTCTATGGACCAGCTTGCCCGCTCACCTGGGAGCGCACATCTGCTACCTGCCTGCTAGCCTACCTGGAGGCTCCGCCGTCACGTGCTGTGACCACCCGCCTGTCCAGAGACTTCTGCCCGCTCACCTGGGAGTGCTCATCTGCCTCCTGTCTGTTGGTCTTCCTGGAGGCTCCGCCGTCACATGCTGTGACCACCCGTTTATCCAGAGACTCTCGCCTGCTCACCTGGGAGCTCACGTCTACCATCAGCCGCCACAGGTCGTACCAACCCTTTACCCAGAGACTGCCCCGGTCACTTGCCGTGACCATCTGCCCGTTCCCCCAGAGACTGCCCCGGTCACTTGCCGTGACCATCTGCCCGTTCATCCAGAGACTGCCCCGGTCACTTGCCGTGACCATCTGCCCGTTCCCCCAGAGACTGCCCCGGTCACTTGCCGTGACCATCTGCCCGTACATCCAGAGACTGCCCCGGTCACTTGCCGTGACCTCCTGCCCGTTCTTCTAGAGACTGTCCCGGTCACCTGCTGTGACTGCCTGCCTGGTCGCCACCCGCTCCCTTACAAGGACCGCCCCCTTGTATAGTAGCTCAGAGGTTCCGCCTCCCAGACCCGTTACAGTTTGCTCGGGCCATGGAACCCGGTGGCACCCAAGCTCCCTCGCTCTCGGACCTGTGTCATGAATTGTCCCGTCAGAGGTCCCAACAGGAGTCCATCCTGGGTCACCTGCGGAATGTCAATTCTCGCCTGGACACTCTGACTGCTCCGCCAGCAACCTCCGCCAGTGCCATGACTCGCAATCCGGCAGCTCCGCTGCCCACTAATACCATGGTATTCTACCCCGGACCCCGGCTTTCTGCACCTCCTCGCTTCGGAGGCGACTCCGCCCAGGCTCGGGGCTTCATAAATCAGTGCACCCTGCACTTTGAACTCCTGTCCCACCAGTTTAACTCCGACCGGGCCAAAATTGCCTTCATCATGTCCCATCTCACCGGGGAGGCCCTGGCCTGGCTAAATCCTCTATGGGAGAGAGGAGACCCCCTGGTGTCCGACTTGCCTGCCTTTCTCACGGCTTTCCGGAAAGTCTTCGACGAACCCGGACGGAAGACCTCATCCGCATCATCACTGCTACGCCTCCGTCAGGGAAGTCTCACCGTGGGCCAATATGCCATACGGTTCCGTACCCTTGCCTCGGAGCTGGCCTGGGATAACGACGCTCTGGTATCCGTCTTCTGGGAGGGTCTGTCCGGCCGTATTAAAGATGAACTTGCCGGTCGGGACATTCCTACCACTCTCGATGACCTAATAACTCTTGCCACCCGGATTGACCTACGGTTCCAGGAGCGTGCCAAAGAGGTCACCCGTGAGAGGAGGTTTCCACGTCTAGCTCCTACTTTTCAGAAATCCGTCTCTCCCCAGGTACACTCTCCTGAGCCTATGCAGGTCGACCAGACCAAGATGGTCAAAACCCGTCAGGACTTACGCCGTGCCGAGGGGAGCTGCTTCTACTGTGGCAGTAAGGAGCACCGGATCCGTGCCTGCCCGGAGAGGTCGGGAAACGCCTGTGTCTAGGTTCGCTCAGAGAGGTCGACCTAGACAAGAATAAATCCTCTCCATCTCTGCTGCTGTCAGTCTCAATCGTCTGCGGGGAGAACCGTTATTTCGAACTAGCCCAACTTGACTCTGGAGCAGCCGGGAATCTTATTTCACAGTCCCTGGTAGAGAAATACCGCATCCCCACCAAACCTCTGGCTGTACCCTTGTCTGTTGCTGCCGTGGATGGGGGTCTCTTACCACGCCCCATCCAACTCATCACCGAATCCATTACTCTGCAGGTGGGAATGCTGCATTCTGAGAGTATCTCCTTTCATGTTCTGCCTGGACTCTCTCACGCCCTCTTGCTAGGTCTACCTTGGCTCCAGAGACATGCACCTGTGCTTGACTGGCAGACCGGAGAAGTCCTTCGCTGGGGACAGGACTGCCATAAGACCTGTCTGGTTCCCGTCCATCCCGTCCGTCCTTCTCCTACCCCAGCTAATCTACCTGGACTTCCGATTCCTTATTGGTCTTATGCTGATGTCTTTAATAAAAAGGAGGCAGAGACACTACCCCCTCATAGACCATACGACTGCCCTATCGACCTGTTACCCGGTACTACTCCTCCCCGTGGGCGTATTTATCCATTATCCGCTGCTGAGACCTGGTCGTTGTCCGAATATATTGAGGAGAATCTGGCCAGGGGATTCATCCGGAAATCTACCTCCCCGGCGGGAGCAGGCTTCTTTTTCGTCAAAAAGAAGGACGGATCTCTCCGTCCCTGTATAGACTATAGAGGCCTTAACCAGATCACGGTGAAGAATAAGCACCCCCTTCCGCTCATTCCGGAGTTATTTGATCGTCTGAGGGGGGCTAGAATCTTCACCAAACTGGACCTCCGTGGGGCGTACAACCTGGTTCGTATCCGTCAGGGGGATGAATGGAAGACGGCATTCAACACCCGGGACGGCCACTATGAATATCTGGTAATGCCCTTTGGTCTCTGTAACGCTCCTGCCGTCTTTCAAGAGTTGGTCAATGACATCTTCCGGGACCTTCTCTACTCCTGCGTAGTGGTGTACCTGGACGACATCTTGGTCTTCTCTCCGGATCTCCAGACTCACCGGAGGGACGTTCGTCAGGTCCTGCTCAGGCTCAGGCAGAATCACCTCTTCGCTAAATACGAGAAGTGCCTCTTTGAGCAGACCTCGCTTCCGTTTTTGGGCTACATTATTTCTCAGACCGGCCTACGAATGGATCCAGAGAAACTGTCTGCCATCGAGAAATGGCCTCGACCGGAGGGGTTGAAGGCCATTCAGCGGTTCCTGGGCTTCGCCAACTACTACCGCCTCTTCATACCGCACTTCTCTTCCCGGACTGCCCCAATTTCCGCGCTCACCCGTAAGGGTACTAATCCCAAAGAGTGGCCGCCCGAAGCAGAGGAGGCCTTTCTTTCCTTAAAACAGGCCTTCTCTTCCGCCCCGGTGCTGCATCGCCCGGACGGCAACAAGCAGTTCTTCCTGGAAGTTGACGCCTCCTCCTCTGGAGCCGGAGCGGTACTTACTCAAAAATCATCTTCCGGGAGGGTGGTAACTTGCGGCTTCTTCTCTAAACTCTTCTCCTCCTCAGAGCGCAATTATTCCATAGGAGACCGAGAGTTATTGGCCATCAAACTGGCATTGGAGGAGTGGCGTTACCTGCTCGAGGGGGCTCTTCACCCGGTAATAATTTACACTGACCACAAGAACTTGGCTTACCTCCAGCATGCCCAGAGACTTAACCCGCGCCAAGCCCGGTGGTCCTTGTTTTTTGCTCGCTTTGATTTTGTTCTTCATTTTCGCCCGGCTGACAAAAACGTCAAGGCGGACGCCTTGTCTCGATCCTTTCTGGTGTCTGATCTCGAGGAAGATCCGAAACACATCATCGATCCCGCCAGAGTAATGCAGGTGGCTCCCGTGAGTCTAAATCCTCTCCCTCCCGGAAAGACGTTCGTATCCGTACCTGATCGGGAGAAGATCCTTTACTGGGGTCACTCGTCTAAACTGGCTGGCCACGCCGGTCAGAAAAAGACCCTCCAGCTTATTACCCGGCACTACTGGTGGCCTACCCTGCCCAAGGACGTAATAGACTTTGTTTCTGCCTGTGAGTCTTGCGCCCGCAACAAGGTTCCGAGACATCTGCCAGCCGGTCGCCTCCTTCCGCTTTCTGTACCTGCTGCCCCCTGGCAGCATATAGCAATGGACTTTATAACTGACCTCCCAGTCTCTGCCGGTTGTACGGTCATTTGGGTGGTCGCTGACCGCTTCTCCAAGATGGCTCATTTCGTTCCCCTGCCAGGCCTCCCGTCTGCACCCGAGCTAGCTAAAGACTTTATTCGTCACATCTTTCGTCTTCATGGCCTGCCCCTCCACATCGTGTCGGATCGTGGGGTACAGTTCACCTCACGCTTCTGGAGAGCCACTTGTAAACTGCTAGACGTCACCCTGGACTTCTCTTCCGCTTACCACCCACAGTCCAATGGTCAAGTGGAGCGGATCAATCAGAACCTGACCAGTTACCTCCGGCACTTCGTTAATGCCCATCATTCAGACTGGGTGGATCTCCTACCATGGGCCGAGTTCTCTTATAACAATCACGAGAGCGAATCCTCCTCCAAATCCCCGTTTTTTGTAGTCTTCGGTCAGCATCCTCGGATTCCTTTTCCTGTCTCCACCTCTGTGGACAACCCGGCTGCGGAATCTCTCGTTAGCAAATTTTCCTCCATTTGGGAGAGTACCCGATCCGCACTCCTTCAGTCGTCCGAACGGATGAAAAGACACGCTGACAAAAAACGCCTGGATCCTCCACAATTTCGTCCTGGAGATAAAGTCTGGCTCTCATCTAAATATGTCCGACTCAAGATACCTTCTTACAAGTTAGGGCCTCGGTTCATCGGTCCTCTGGAGGTCATCAGTCAGATCAACCCGGTGGCCTATAAATTGAAACTCCCGGCCAACTTACGGATCCCTAACTCCTTCCATGTATCTCTCCTCAAACCTGTGGTACTTAACTCTTTTTCCAAGTCTACAGGTACGCCTCCTGCTCCAGTTTCTGCTGAGGACGAGTTTGAGGTAGAGAACATTCTTGCCACCAAAAGGGTAAGAGGAAAGACCTTTTTTCTAGTAGATTGGAAGGGGTTTGGTCCTGAGGAGAGAACGTGGGAGCCCCGGGAGAACATCCATGCCCCGCTCATCCTTGCTAAATTTCTGTCTGGCCTAAAAAAGGGGGGGCCTAAAGGGGGGGGTACTGTAGCGCCGGCGTCCCTGCCCTCTGCTAGGCAGGGACGCTGTTCCCCTCACCTCTCTGCTCCGTGCCCGGCGTTCTCCTCCCGCTCTGCTGGCAGCGCGCGCTCCTTCCCGGCCACTGTGCTTAGGGCGCGCACGCGCGCTCTCCCTCTTAAAGGGGCCGCGCGCGCCGTCCTAAGGAGTCCCCGGCCAATGGCCGGAGGACTTCACCATATATAAGGCACCTCCTCCAAAATGGAGGTGCCCGAGCAATGTTGTTGCACTGTTCACTACTCTGCTTCAGCCCTCAGGTCCCGTTGCCAGTTACCTGCCAGATTCCTGCCAGCTTGCTGTCTTATTCCTGCCTGATATTCTGCTACCTGCCTGCTAGCCTGTGGTCCGACGGTCTGCCTTGCAACTCCTGTCAGTCTGTCTAAGGACCAGCTTGCCCGCTCACCTGGGAGCGCACATCTGCTACCTGCCTGCTAGCCTACCTGGAGGCTCCGCCGTCACGTGCTGTGACCACCCGCCTGTCCAGAGACTTCTGCCCGCTCACCTGGGAGCGCTCATCTGCCGCCTGTCTGTTGGTCTTCCTGGAGGCTCCGCCGTCACATGCTGTGACCACCCGTTTATCCAGAGACTCTCGCCTGCTCACCTGGGAGCTCACGTCTACCATCAGCCGCCACAGGTCGTACCAACCCTTTACCCAGAGACTGCCCCGGTCACTTGCCGTGACCATCTGCCCATTCCCCCAGAGACTGCCCCGGTCACTTGCCGTGACCTCCTGCCCGTTCTTCTAGAGACTGTCCCGGTCACCTGCTGTGACTGCCTGCCTGGTCGCCACCCGCTCCCTTACAAGGACCGCCCCCTTGTATAGTAGCTCAGAGGTTCCGCCTCCCAGACCCGTTACACCTCATTAGACTGCGGTGTACACAGTTTATTGTATAGACCTTTGCTGCACAATGGGACAGTGTTCATTTATGTAAAATAGTCCATAGATGTGGGACAGGTCCATAGGGATATGTACAAACACCCTCCATATAAATGTGCACATATAAGCTAACACTGCCCCCTACAGCTTCAGTGGCTGATCTCCGGTGCCCACAGGGAATCAGTGCCCGTGTATTGTTAGTAGACTTCCATTGTAGTCTTTATTAACACATGTACAACCCTTTGTATTATTCTGAACCTCCATAGAAGTGAATGGAGAAAGCCTATCATGCACAGCCACTTCTATGTTCATATTAACTAGAGATACAGCCTTATCTCGATAGCTGCGGGGGGCTACAGAGGTGGAGCCAACATCTATTAGCCATTTATGGCTTCTTCGGTGGATATATCTGAGAGGGAAATAACTCTTTAATTGGGTTATCCACTACTAGACACCATCTATTAATGGGCCAAGGGAGGTGAGAAAACGAAAAGAAATTGATATCTCCAGACCAGTGCTGCATACCCCACTGGTTACATGAGGTTAACAACCAGTGGGGGCAACGCATGAGTGTTGCAGCTTCTGATTGGTTGCAGCATTCATATTTCATCTAAGCCAGAAGAAGTAGTGCTCACATGACACCCCTGCCTGATGTGGATGTCAGAATAATGGCGGGATACACAACAATGAGTATAAGAGGGCACTGGTTTGGGAGGTGATTTGGGGATTTTTTAATATTTTCCCTTCCTAGGTCCACAAATAAGACCCTACAAGTTCCAGGGAACATAGGTACACAGAACACCCTTTTTGGGCTGTGCATCTTCTCTATATACAGTGGGGAAAAAAGTAAACTGCTCAAAAAAATAAAGGGAGCACTTAAACAACAGAATATAACTCCAAGTAAATCAAACTTCTGTGAAATCAAACTGTCCACTTAGGAAGCAACACTGATTGACAATCAATTTCACATGCTGTTGTGCAAATGGAATACACAATAGATGGAAATTATTGGCAATTATTAAGACACCCTCAATAAAGGAGTGGTTCTGCAGGTGGGGACCACAGATCACATCTCAGTACCAATGCTTTCTGGCTGATGTTTTGGTCACTTTTGAATGTTGGTTGTGCTTTCACACTCGTGGTAGCATGAGACGGACTCTACAACCCACAGAAGTTGCTCAGGTAGTGCAGCTCATCCAACATGGCACATCAATGCAAGCTGTGGCAAGAAGGTTTGCTGCATCTGTCAGCGTAGTGTCCAGAGGCTGGAGGCGCTGCCAGGAGACAGGCCAGTACACCAGGAGACGTGGAGGGGGCCGTAGGAGGGCAACAACCCAGCAGCAGGACCGCTACCTCCGCCTTTGTGCAAGGAGGAACAGGAGGAGCACTGCCAGAGTCCTTCAAAATGACCTCCAGCAGGCCACAAATGTGCATGTGTCTGCACCAACGGTTTGAAACAGACTCCATGAGGGTGGTATGAGGGCCTGACGTCCACAGATGGGGGTGGTGCTCACAGCCCAACACCGTGAAGGACACTTGGCATTTTCCACAGAACACCAGGATTGGCAAAGTCGCCACTGGCGCCCTGTGCTCTTCATAGATGAAAGCAGGTTCACACTGAGCTCATGTGACAGACGAGACAGAGTCTGGAGACGCCGTGGAGAGCGCATAGTGGGTAAACAACCTTACGCGGTGAAATGAGCTGCATCTGGATCTCGTCCACCTAAAGGGACTGTCAGCACAGAATGACTGTTCAAACTAAGTCCCAACTCTCGGTGCTTCGGGGCCAATCATTTATATACACCTTCCCACCTGCTTGTTTTCCCTCTATCCACACCCTCCTCTTCTTTGATTGACAGCTCTGGCTTCATAGAACCAGAGAAGGAAGGAGACAGAGGTAAAACAAGCAGGTTGGAAGGTGTATATAAATGATTGGCCCACGCCGTGATCCATGGAGCGCTTGTACTTGGTTTCAACAGTCATTCTGTGCTGACAGTCCCTTTAAAATCAGTGTTTCCCAAACTCCAGTCCCCACGGCCCCCCACAGGTCATGTCTTCAGGATTTCTATAGTATTGCACAGGTGAGAGAATTCCTGATTCCTTGATGATACTTTCATCACATGTGTAATACTGAGAAAATCCTGAAAACCTGACCTGTTGGGGGGAAAACCTGACCTGTTGGGGGCCATGAGGACTGGAGTTTGGGAAACACTGCCTTAAATGGAGCGGTGCTGCAGTTTTATTATTCAGCGATTAGCAGGATCCCCCAACAATTTCTTAAGCAATGAGAAAATGCAGTCCCTAATGATGTCCTCTGACAATAAGCGGATCACGGACAGCAGATGCATTGGGTTCTGCATTTCTTGGAGAATGGGATGGGGCAGCTTCTGTCTTCTCAGTGATACAATCAGGAAGGAGATGCAGCGTGAGACAATCCCTGTCTAGATCTTTGATCTGATCATCAATACAGAGGGCTGATTGGTGAAGACAGAGGGAAAGGCTAATAAGATTATTAAAAAAAACTTAGTTTTTCAGCTGGTACTTCCTCTGGGGTCAGTATGCCAACCTCATTGACTTCATAGCACTTGCCAGAGTGGGCAGACACGATTTATTGCCTTTACACACGTCACCTCCACACAGGGCGATGCTGGCTACGACGCCTCTGTAGTGATCAAACGTTGAGTCAAACAGCAGGGCTTTAAGAGGGCTGCCCTTTTCAATCTTGGGACTAAAACACAAAAATAAGACATCCTGTTAAGGGGTATAAAGGTAAGTAAACCGCGTTCAGTCCGGGGTGATGAATTCCAAAAGACAAAGTTTATTCTGCCATCACATAACGTTTCGACCTGTTATAGGTCTTTATCAAGTATATACAAAGACATACAGGGATACTGATCCCCCTGGTCAGTGGCCAGAACCCTGTAAATTCCCCTTAAATGGTCCAAAACTGAAACTGTGGGAACAATCGAATCCACTTAGGGTTCAGCAAACTTACAGTCAAGGGTTTGATAAAGTTATCTACACCCTTGTGTCTCCGGAAAGAATGGCGTACGTTCACGTGCTGAAAATGCCGACCAGTGCTGGAGTGAGCGGAGGTCCGCAGCTTGTGAAACTACAGATCCCAGCAGGCTGACGGTCTCTCATCAAGTTATGCTGGGAGTCGCAGTTTCACAAATAGTGCTAGAGGATCCATGTCAGAAATATGAGGCTGCCACTAGGGTTTCTCCCACAAATATGTAATCGGACGTGGAGCAGATCCGCACGTGGATGAGCCATATTCTCTATCTGTGAACATACTACTCTCCTTCACTCAGATTGTAAGTGGTTCTGCAGCGCATCTGTGCAGAGCAAGCTGTCAATCAAAATCCGGGCCAGGTTTACAGCCGTCACCTCCGATATAGTGAGCGGTGCTGTGATCCAAGACTGTAGCCGCTCTGTGCACAACGATGAGTGAAGGCCGGCGGCTGCAGGGAGGAAAGAAGTTAATTTTCTCCCGGTACCTGCATTATCAATAAGGCGGCCGGGCAACATTGTAACAATATTTATCTGCAGATTAACCCTATACCTGCAGGTACATAGCATTTTTCAAGGTGACAGGTTCCCTTTAATAAAGAGAAGATGGATAGAGCCGCATTAGTCCATACTCACAGTGGAAGCCTCCTGACAACTTCTTGAAGAACACTTTCCACATTTGTTCCAAGCTTCGCCGAGATCTAATAGAAATAAACAGAGAAATTAATTTCTTAATACAGTTTAGAACTCGGCTCCAATGAATCACAAGAAATGAAACCTGTTTGAAGCTGACAAGCAATCAAGCCCCTCCGTAAGCCACACAGAACATGGCTACTTATGTCATCTGCAGGTGATTAAAGGAACCTGTCATGTTGAAATGGTATAAGATCTGTAGGGGGATGTTGTAGAGCAGAGAAGTTGATCAGACTGATAGACATATCTGTGGGAAGAGAGTCAGTAAGACTTGCATTTTATGCAGAGAAAGTCCTGCCGTATGTACACTAGTCCAGTGGGCGGTCCTAAGTGATTGACAGTTCCCTGTATGACCATGCAGGCAAAGATAGCTGTCAATCACTAGCATGACCGCCCACTGGACTCATCTATACAAACAGCAGGATTCCACTGAATAAATTGATACAGGAAAAATATCTATCTTTGTACTGTGTTAGCCAGTAGATAGAAGAGTATTTAGATTTGAGAGTCCTCAGTGGTTGATACCTTTAATGGCTAACGGAAAAGATGGTAACAAATTGCAAGCTTTCCAGACTACTCAGGTCTCAGGTCTGCCTGATGAAGAGGCCTGAGCAGTTTGGAAAGCTTGCAATTTGTTACCATCTTTTCAGTTAGCCATTAAAGGTATCAACCACTGAGGACTCTCAAATCTAATGAATGAATTACAATTTATACTGAATCTTCTCCCACAAACCTATATATCGTTCTGCTCAGTTACTCATGGGTAAAACCTGTAAGTCTGAATGGGGCTGTAATGTTATAACAATCATGTTGTAATGGGGTTTGGGAGGTGGAACCTCTGAGCAACTATACAAGGGGGCGGTCCTTGTAAGGAAGCGGGTGGCTCCCAGGGAAGAAGGGCAGGTAGTCACAGCAAGTGACAGGGACAGTCTCTGGGTAGAAGGGCAGGTAGTCACGGCAAGTGACAGGGACAGTCTCTGGGTAGAAGGGCAGGTAGTCACGGCAAGTGACAGGGACAGTCTCTGGGTAGAAGGGCAGGTAGTCACGGCAAGTGACAGGGACAGTCTCTGGGTAGAAGGGCAGGTAGTCACGGCAAGTGACAGGGACAGTCTCTGGGTAGAAGGACAGCAGGCAGGTGGCTGGTGAGCGCTCCCAGGTGAGCAGGCGAGAGTCTCTGGACAGGCAGGTGGTCACGGCAAGTGACGGCAGAACCTCCAGGTAGACTAGCAGACAGGTAGCAGGTGGATGCTCCCAGGTGAGCAGGCGAGAGTCTCTGGACAGGCATGTGGTCACGGCAAGTGACGGCAGAGCCTCCAGGTAGACTAGCAGACAGGTAGCAGGTGGACGCTCCCAGTTGAGCGGGCAAGAGTTTCTGGACAGACAGGTGGTCACGGCAAGTGACGGCAGAGCCTCCAGGTAGACTAGCAGACAGGTAGCAGGTGGACGCTCCCAGTTGAGCGGGCAAGAGTCTCTGGATGGGCAGGTGGTCACGGCAAGTGACGGCAGAGCCTCCAGGTAGGCTAGCAGGCAGGTAGCAGGTGAGCGCTCCCAGGTGAGCGGGCAAGAGTCTCTGGACAGGCAGGTGGTCACGGCAAGTGACGGCAGAGCCTCCAGGTAGGCTAGCAGGCAGGTAGCAGGTGAGCGCTCCCAGGTGAGCGGGCAGGCTGGTCCATAGACAGACTGACAGGTGTCGGAAGGCAGACCGTCGGACCGCAGGCTTGCAAGCAGGTAAGCGGATATCAGGCAGGTATCAAGCAGGAATCTGGCAGGTAACAAGCAGGAATCTGGCAGGTGACTGGCAGGTAACAAGCAGGAATCTGGCAGGTAACTGGTAACGGGACCTGAGGGCTGAAGCAGAGTGAAGGCTTTGCAACAACATTGCTCGGGCACCTCCATTTTGGAGGAGGTGCCTTATATATGGTGAAGTCCTCCGGCCATTGGCCGGGGACTCCTTAGGACGGCGCGCGGCCCCTTTAAGAGAGGGGGAGCGCGCCCGCGCGCGCCCTAAGCACCGTGGCCGGGAAGCAGCGCGCGCTGCCAGCAGAGCGGGAGGAAGACGCCGGGCACGGAGCGGAGAGGTGAGGGGAACAGCATCCCTGCCTAGCAGGAGGCAGGGACGCCGACGCTACAGTACCCCCCCCTTTAGGCCCCCCCTTTTTTAAGCCAGAGAGAAATTTATCAAGGATGAGAGGGGCATGGATGTTCTCCCGGGGCTCCCACGTTCTCTCCTCAGGACTAAACCCCTTCCAATCTACCAGAAAAAAGGTTTTTCCTCTTACCCATTTGGTGACCAGAATGTTCTCTACCTCAAACTCGTTCTCAGCGGAAACCGGAGCAGGGGGCGTACCTGTAGACTTGGAAAAAGAGTTAAGTACCACGGGTTTGAGGAGAGATACATGGAAGGAGTTAGGGATCCGTAAGTTGGCCGGGAGTTTCAATTTATAGGCCACCGGATTGATTTGTTTGATAACTTCCAGTGGGCCGATGAACCGAGGCCCTAACTTGTAGGAGGGAATCTTGAGCCGGACATACTTGGACGAGAGCCAGACTTTATCTCCAGGACGGAATTGTGGAGGATCCAGTCGTTTTTTGTCAGCGTGTTTTTTCATCCGCTCGGACGACTGAAGGAGTGCGGATCGGGTACTCTCCCAAATGGAGGAGAATTTGCTAATGAGAGATTCCGCAGCCGGATTGTCCACCGAGGTGGAGACGGGAAATGGGATCCGAGGATGCTGACCGAAGACTACAAAAAGCGGGGATTTGGAGGAAGATTCGCTCTCGTGATTATTGTAAGAGAATTCAGCCCATGGTAGGAGATCCACCCAGTCCGAATGGTGGGCATTAACGAAGTGCCGGAGGTAACTGGTCAGGATCTGATTGATCCGCTCCACTTGCCCATTGGACTGTGGGTGGTAAGTGGAGAAGTCCAGGGTAACGTCAAGCAGCTTACATGTGGCTCTCCAGAAGCGTGAGGTGAACTGAACCCCACGATCCGACACGATGTGGAGGGGCAGGCCATGGAGACGGAAGATGTGGCGGATAAAGTCTTTAGCCAGTTCGGGTGCAGACGGGAGACCCGGCAGGGGAATGAAGTGCGCCACCTTGGAAAAGCGGTCAGCGACCACCCAAATGACCGTACAACCGGCAGAGACAGGGAGATCCGTTATAAAGGCCATAGCTATATGCTGCCACCAGGCAGCAGGTACTGGAAGAGGAAGGAGGCGACCGGCTGGCAGGTGTCTCGGAACTTTGTTGCGGGCGCAGGACACACAGGCTGAAACAAAGTCTATTACATCCTTGTGCAGGGTAGGCCACCAGTAATGCCGGGTAATAAGCTGGAGGGTCTTTTTCTGACCGGCGTGGCCAGCTAGCTTAGATGAGTGACCCCAGAGTAGGACCTTCTTCCGATCAGGTACTGTTACGAACGTCTTACCGGGACGGAGACGATTTAGATTCACGGGAGCCACCTGCATTACTCTGGCGGAATCAATGATGTGCTTCGGTTCCTCCTCTAGGTCAGACACCAGGAAGGATCGGGACAAGGCGTCAGCTTTGATGTTTTTGTCTGCCGGGCGAAAATGAAGAACGAAATCAAAGCGGGCAAAAAACAAGGACCACCGGGCTTAGCGCGGGTTAAGTCTCTGGGCACTCTGGAGGTAAGCCAAGTTCTTGTGGTCCGTGTAAATAATTAACGGGTGAAGAGCCCCCTCGAGCAGGTAACGCCACTCCTCCAGTGCCAGCTTAATGGCCAATAACTCTCGATCTCCTATAGAATAATTGCGCTCAGAAGAGGAGAAGAGTTTGGAGAAGAAGCCGCAAGTTACCATTCTTCCGGAAGGCGACTTTTGGGTAAGTACCGCTCCGGCTCCAGAGGAGGAGGCGTCAACTTCCAGGAAGAATTGTTTGTTGCCGTCCGGACGATGCAGCACCGGGGCGGAAGAGAAAGCCTGTTTTAAGGAAAGAAAGGCTTCCTCTGCTTCGGGCGGCCATTTTCTGTAATTAGTGCCCTTACTGGTGAGCGCAGAGATTGGGGCAGTCCGGGAAGAGAAGTGCGGTATGAAGAGGCGGTAGTAGTTGGCGAAACCCAGGAACCGCTGAATAGCTTTCAACCCCTCTGGTCGGGGCTACTTCTGGATGGCAGACAGTTTCTCAGGATCCATTCGTAGGCCGGTCTGAGAGATTATGTAGCCCAGAAACGGAAGCGAGGTCTGCTCAAAGAGGCACTTCTCATATTTAGCGTAGAGGTGGTTCTGCCTGAGCCTGAGCAGAACCTGACGAACATCCCTCCGGTGTGTGGGGAGATCCAGAGAGAAGACCAAGATGTCGTCCAGGTACACCACTACGCAGGAGTAGAGAAGGTCCCGGAAGATGTCATTGACCAACTCTTGAAAGACGGCGGGAGCGTTACAGAGACCGAAGGGCATTACCAGGTATTCATAGTGGCCGTCCCGGGTGTTGAATGCCGTCTTCCATTCATCCCCCTGACGGATACGGACCAGGTTATACGCCCCACGGAGGTCCAGCTTGGTGAAGATTCTAGCCCCCCTCAGACGGTCAAATAATTCCGGAATGAGCGTAAGGGGGTATTTATTCTTCACCGTGATCTGGTTAAGGCCTCTATAGTCTATACAGGGACGGAGTGAGCCGTCCTTTTTGATGAAGAAGAAGCCTGCTCCTGCCGGGGAAGTAGATTTCCGGATGAATCCCCGGGCCAGATTCTCCTCAATATATTCTGACATGGATCGGGTCTCAGCAGCGGACAAAGGGTAAATGCGCCCACGGGGAGGAGTAGCGCCGGGCATCAGGTCGATTGGGCAGTCGTATGGTCTATGAGGGGGTAATGTCTCTGCCTCCTTTTTATTAAAGACGTCCGCATACGACCAATAAGGAGCCGGAAGACCAGGTAGATTGGCTGGAGTAGGAGAAGGACGGACAGGATGGACGGGAACTAAGCAAGTCTTATGGCAGTCCTGTCCCCAGCGAAGGACTTCTCCGGTCTGCCAATCAAGCACGGGTGCATGTCTCTGAAGCCAAGATAGGCCTAATAAGAGGGCGTGAGAGAGTCCAGGCAGAACATGAAAGAAGATGCTCTCAGAGTGCAGCATTCCCACCTGCAGGGTTATGGATTCGGTGATGAGTTGGATGGGATGTGGTAAGAGGCCCCCATCCACGGCAGCGACAGATAAGGGTACAGCTAGAGGTTTGGTGGGAATGCGGTATTTCTCTACCAGAGACTGAGAAATGAGATTTCCGGCAGCTCCAGAGTCAAGTTGGGCTAGTTCAAAATAACGGTTCTCCCCGCAGATGATAGAGACCGACAGCAACAGAGATGGAGAGGATTTACTCTTGTCTAGGACGACCTCTCTGAGCGATCCTAGACACAGGCGTTTCCCGACCTCTCCGGGCAGGAACGGATCCGGTGCTCCTTACTGCCACAGTAGAAGCAGCTCCCCTCGGCTCGGCGTAACTCTTGAGGGGTTTTGACCATCTTGGTCTGGTCGACCTGCATAGGCTCAGGTGAGTGCGCCTGGGTAGTAACGGGAGAAGTGACAGGTTTCTGGAAGGTAGGGGCTAGACGTGGAAACCTCCTCTCACGGGTGACCTCTTTGGCGCGCTCCTGGAACCGGATGTCAATCCGGGTGGCAAGTGTTATTAAGTCGTCGAGAGTGGTAGGAATGTCCCGACCGGCGAGTTCATCTTTAATACGGCCGGACAGACCCTCCCAAAAGACAGACACCAGGGCGTCGTTATCCCAGGCCAGCTCCGAAGCAAGGGTACGGAACCGTATGGCGTATTGGCCCACGGAGAGATTTCCTTGACGGAGGCGTAGCAGAGATGATGCGGATGAGGTCTTCCGTCCTGGTTCGTCGAAGACTTTCCGGAAGGCCGTGAGAAAGGCTGGCAGGTTGGACACCAGGGGGTCTCCTCTCTCCCATAGAGGATTTAGCCAAGCCAGTGCCTCTCCCGTGAGATGGGACATGATGAAGGCTACTCTGGCTCGGTCGCTGGAAAACTGGTGTGTCAACAGTTCGAAGTGCAGAGTGCACTGGTTAATGAAGCCCTGTGCCTGGCTGGGATCTCCGCCAAAACGAGGAGGGGCGGAGAGGCGGGGACCGGGAAGAGATGCCATGGTGTTGATGGGCTGCGGCGGTGCCGGGGTAGTAAGTGTGCGAGTGGAGGCAGCTCCGGAAGAGGTAGTCAATGTGTCCAGGCGGGAGTTAACACCACGCAGGTGACTCAGGATGGACTCCTGTTGGGACCTCTGACGGGAAAGTTCATGACATAGGTCCGAGAGCGAGGGAGCTTGGGTGCCACCGGGTTCCATGGCCCGAGCAAACTGTAACGGGTCTGGGAGGTGGAACCTCTGAGCAACTATACTATTACTATTCCTTGTAAGGAAGCGGGTGGCTCCCAGGGAAGACGGGCAGGTAGTCACAGCAAGTGACAGGGACAGTCTCTGGGTAGAAGGGCAGGTAGTCACGGCAAGTGACAGGGACAGTCTCTGGGTAGAAGGGCAGGTAGTCACGGCAAGTGACAGGGACAGTCTCTGGGTAGAAGGGAAGGTAGTCACGGCAAGTGACAGGGACAGTCTCTGGGTAGAAGGACAGCAGGCAGGTGGCTGGTGAGCGCTCACAGGTGAGCAGGCGAGAGTCTCTGGACAGGCAGGTGGTCACGGCAAGTGACGGCAGAACCTCCAGGTAGACTAGCAGACAGGTAGCAGTTGGATGCTCCCAGGTGAGCGGGCAAGAGTCTCTGGACGGGCAGGTGGTCACGGCAAGTGACGGCAGAGCCTCCAGGTAGACTAGCAGACAGGTAGCAGGTGGACGCTCCCAGTTGAGCGGACAAGAGTCTCTGGACAGGCAGGTGGTCACGGCAAGTGACGGCAGAGCCTCCAGTTAGACTAGCAGACAGGTAGCAGGTGGACGCTCCCAGTTGAGCGGGCAAGAGTCTCTGGACTGGCAGGTGGTCACGGCAAGTGACGGCAGAGCCTCCAGGTAGGCTAGCAGGCAGGTAGCAGGTGAGCGCTCCCAAGTGAGCGGGCAAGAATCTCTGGACAGGCAGGTGGTCACGGCAAGTGACGGCAGAGCCTCCAGGTAGGCTAGCAGGCAGGTAGCAGGTGAGCGCTCCCAGGTGAGCGGGCAGGCTGGTCCATAGACAGACTGACAGGTGTCGGAAGGCAGACCGTCGGACCGCAGTCTTGCAAGCAGGTAAGCGGATATCAGGCAGGTATCAAGCAGGAATCTGGCAGGTGACTGGCAGGTAACAAGCAGGAATCTGGCAGGTGACTGGCAGGTAACAAGCAGGAATCTGGCAGGTAACTGGTAACGGGACCTGAGGGCTGAAGCAGAGTGAAGGCTTTGCAACAACATTGCTCGGGCACCTCCATTTTGGAGGAGGTACCTTATATATGGTGAAGTCCTCCGGCCATTGGCCGGGGACTCCTTAGGACGACGCACGCGGCCCTTTTAAGAGAGGGGGAGCGCGCCCGCGCGCGCCCTAAGCACCGTGGCCAGGAAGCAGCGCGCGCTGCAAGCAGAGCTGGAGGAAGACGCCGGGCACGGAGCGGAGAGGTGAGGGGAACAGCGTCCCTGCCTAGCAGGAGGCAGGGACGCCGACGCTACACATGTAAACGCAGATCACAAAATCTTTCAGATGATCTTTTTTTTTTAACACTCAAATCCCCTATGGATATTTATGTTTACTAAAGGATTCCTTACCCATTCTTCTGACAGCTCTTCTTTAGGTATGGACACATACCGGCATCCGGCATAAAGACATCTGGAGACTTTTCCTTTTTCTGTGATATTGGATAATCTTGTTCATTTCTAACGCTTTAAATCTTTCAAATTCTTTCCGAAAAATGTATCATAAAGGGACTTCCTCAGGTCAGTTTTGCTTGTGGTTGTGTTACCATTATTTGTGCCAAATATATCAAAGAGTTGCACAATGTTTGATAAATGTTTATGCAGCACTTCCATCTTTATTTATTCATTTTACTCACTTATATAGCATCAACCTATTCCGCAGCGCTTTACAGACATTATCATTGCTGTCCCCATTGGGGCTCACAATCTACATTCCCTATCAGTATGTCTTTGGAGTGTGGGAGGAAACCGACGCAAACACGGGGAGAACATACAAACTTCTTGCAGATGTTATCCTTGGTGGGATTTGAAACCAGGATCCCAGTGCTGCAAAGCACCAATGCTAACCACTGAGCCACCGTGTATCTTTATCCACTGAGCCACCGTGTATCTTTATCCACTTTTAACGTCACCCGTCGTTCTTAGACCTGTGTAGCTTTCCAAGCCCAATTTCTAAAAGTTGCAAGAGTGCTGTAAAATAGGAAACTGCACATTTTTGCTCAAAAATGATGCGTCACAAAATAGTTTCGTGTTTTTTTAACACCAAAAATTTATGTAAATTCCTCGCTACATTGCCCCTTTTCCAGCCAAATTTTGTAGAAAAAAAAAAAAAGACAAGGTACAGACAGCGAAGTTAAATTTGCCTACAGGAATGATTTTGATCTGGAGCGCATTGTACCCGGATACAGTCACTAGCGGGAATGTCAACCATCTTCTCAATTTGTTTCTCCACCCTCTCCGGATCTGCATTCTTCAAGTCTATCTAAAAGCAAAAGTATAAATACTAATTATTTATCAAAGCTGGACAAAATCTAGAAACCATATAATAAAACTGGCATAAAATATAGTGCTGAACAAGAGTTTAGGGAGAGATGTACAACTGGCACTGGCCTTTAAAAGGGATTGTGTAACCGCACAAAACTAGCAAAAATGTAAAGTGCCTGTAAAACAAGGAACGTGCAATTTACCTCTTAGTAAAAATCCTATTCTTTCTCAAGAACAGGAGGAATTTTAATTTCATAATTTTTTTTAATCAAATCATTTTTATTGAAAAACTCCAAATACAAATTTTCCATCTTTCAAATAACATACATGACATAGTAATTCCATAGTATAAAACATGAACAAAGTATCTGAACTTCAATTCCCTAACCCACCCTAAACCCAAATCCCAACACTCCAGAGAGAACCATTTTCAGAGCAGTTCTAGAATAACGGACTACAGCATTCGTAGAAGGGGGAAGAAGATAAAAAAGAGACTAACAAAGGGATAGCAGCGTTTTAATTTTATCATTTACTGCTTGATGCCTGAGCCGGGAAGTGCACGCTTGAAAACTGTTGCAAGCTGCTGTAATCACAGGACACAAGCAAACAGCATGGCATTTCCTATCAGCAGGGAGGAAGTAAAGGGAACAGTAATGAAAGTCTCCTCCTACTCCGCTCCATAATGAAATGAACAGTGTGCATCCTACAAATGCGATGCATACAGCAAACAATTCATTTTCCATACACAGGTTTTGAGTTGACCACTGGATATATACATGTGTATAACTAATTACCAGAACTGGAAATCGAAAAAAAAGACGAGCAAGTTTGGGGTGAATCCTGCCTTCATTACTGCACAGCCGCTCATAGAGGGATCGGTACTAGGAACAGCAGGAGTGCCGGCGATGTTCACAGATTTACCTGCTGCGGGACTGAAGGAGTCTGATAGTGTTCGGCTCTAAGCTTTTTACCTTGTTTACGACAGGAATAATTGAAAGCTGTGCTTCAAAGGCGAGGAAGAAATTGGTCACCGTCTGCGCTTGAATACCCTTAAGGGGGGAAAAAAATATATATACATATATACAAATACTGAAACATCTAAATGCATTAGAACATCAAACCTGGTGAAGCGGTAAATGACTTGTCCTCCAGGGATACAGGCTACTGTCATTCAGTAATTATTTAATAGGAATTTTACATTTTATGTGATCACCACGCTAGAATGTAAATGATGAAAACACAACACAACTCCTCACCATATGAAGATATTTTGTGTTTTATAGAACAGCATTTCTGTGGAATAACACGACTGATTTACTGTGTATGCACCATAGCCTTCATTTGATGTCACTTACTGTCACCTGTCACCTTGCCCCAACTCTGCAATCCCCAATATCAGTCCATGACCTCAATGGGGTCACTATAAAATTCTAAAGAGGACTGGTTATGTCTCTATTAGAAAATAGATAAACTTAGGATAGAAGCAATATGAGCATATACCCTGCTATAAGTAAGTAAAAAGCAATAGTGAATATATATAATATAGGGTACTTAGTAAACATGGTTTTTGATTTAAAAAAAGCCATCCCACCCGCACCAAGGTGTACCCAGTCAGTTATGTGAAATATATAATAAAATACACTTTAGTACAATATTAGTGTTTTGTCCCTTTAAATCTGCTGCTACTTCTGTCACCATGGTAACTGCATTCATACTCAGCCAATAGGATTGCTCGGTTTGAATTTTGGAAAAAAAAAGAGTCCTATATCGTCAGTTTGTTCCTTCTCATCTGAGTGTGAAGACAGACACCTGCGATCAGCGAGAGATTATAGGTATAAGACGTGATATAATATAACGGACGGAGCCACATCCCATCACACGCACTCAGCGACCACAACTGACAGGAATCAGCACATTTACCAGACAATAAGTTATTATTCCCCAACACATGATACGCTGAGACACCAGTGGGGGGCGCCGCACTCGTTACATCTCCCATCTGGATGGATCCAGCGACGAGATCCTGATATTTCCCCCCAGCTCCGCTCCTCCATAGGGAATGGCCCAGATGCACGCAGAACGGACCGAAGTGTAATACTGCTAGAACTCTGCATGATATCACATCCTCCATATATACCACATAATAAAGGGGTGCTCCCACTGGGACAGGTCATCACCTATCCAGAGATCAGTGATAACTTGTTCCAACTAGACATCCCCTTTAATGGAAGAGATCACATCTCTAACAGTCAATACGCTATTCATTCCCAATCTTCCCTGGCCCCAGTAATGCCCCTGAGTATATCACCAATATGAGCCAATCATCAAACCCTCTGCTGACTGTTCCCGATGTTTTATAGAGTTTGGAGACGTTTCTACAAGAGAAGATATCAGCGGACACCATGGGGGTGGAGTATTCTGCCAGCGATGGAGCAGGTAGTATCCACCAGTCTGTGATATCTGACCTTCCTCCATATTCTGCTCTTACATGCGTTTCTTCAGCTTTACCCCTTCCCGACATAACCAACTTATGTTTTTTTTCTGTTTTTTCCTCCGCTTTTTCCAAGGGCTATAACTTTTTGATATCTGTCCACATAGTGTGAGGTCTTGTTATTTTGTAGGATGAGCTGTCCTTATAAATGACACCATTCATTTACCACATAGTCCTAGAAAACGGGAAAAACATTCCAAGTGCAGTAAAAGTGCGAAAAAAAAAGCCTGACATTGTTTTTCTCGGAACGGTTTTAACGGCGTACATTGTGTGGTAAAAATGACCTGGTAATAGGATCCTACTCCTCAGTGTGATTACAGCAAGACCAAACTTCTCCAATAGTTTTGGCAAAAGAAAAAAAACTTTTTTTTGATGCTGTCACCATTTTTTCTGAGACCCGTAACATTTTCAGTTTTCGGGTTGATGGAGCTGTGTGGGGGGCTTATTTTTTGAAGGGCAAGAGGACTTTATTGATAACATTTTGGGACACATATGTCATGGTCATCGCTTCTTACAGGATTTTCTGCAGTATTGAGGCGAACGAAAAAGTGCAATTTTGTCTTTTTGAATTTTTTTCTGTGTTCACTGATCGTTTTTTTTTTTTATATTTTGATAGATTGTATTTCTCTGAAAGAGACCATACCACAAAATGTGTATATTTTTATTATCTTTATTTTTAGTGGGAGGTGAGTTGAACGTGTGGGGTTTTAATAAATATATATATACTTTTTTTCACTGTATTTGTATACATCATCTGATTGCTTGTGCTATATACAGCGATACCACAGTAATGCTCCATATAGCAAAACCACGGTCTTCTTTACAGCCCAAATGAAGCTTTATGATGACAGGCATGGAGGCTTCAGCAGACCCCCGGATGTCATAGCAGTCCATTGGCGCCCTATGATCGCGTCACAGGAGCGCCGGTGGTCGTATGGAACGACGCGTCCCAATGCTGGCGCGCTGTTAATGCTGCTGTTAGAGATTGACAGCAGCACTGAACAGGTTAACAGTGGTGGGCAGATCTTCGCTCCACTCGCAGCTGTTAGAGGCAGGTCCTGGTTGTTTGTCACAGCCATTATCTGCCATGTACGGGGCGAGCTGACCCTGCTCCATACACCCGCTACTGACTTATACCATACATGTACGGCAGATGTTGGTAAGGAGTTAAAGCGGTTGTCCAGCTTTGGGGCCATTTTTTTTTACTTTAATGCAAGTATTTGGGGCTAAAATCGATTTCTGTAATTGAGTTTCATTAAAAATGTTGCCTTCTGTAGCATCTGTGCTGCACTGTCTATTGCTGGCTGCAAAATTAGCTAACTGAGAATCTATCAGTGAGCTCCTTAGTCTTAAGGGAGAGTTTGTAGATCTTTAATCTGTTTTTTTTCCTGAGTGCCTATTAGCTGATCTATGCCCAAAGAAAACACAAAACTTGAATGTGCAGGGAAACAATAAGTCTGTAATAGCCGGTGAAAAACACTTAATGAAACCTAAATGTAAAAATTACTTTTAGTAGTAAATACATGACATGAGAAAATATACACTGCTCAAAAAAGCAAAGGAAACACTTAAACAACAGAATATAACTCCAAGTAAATCAAACTTCTGTGAAATCAAACTGTCCACTTAGGAAGCAACACTGATTGACAATCAATTTCACATGCTGTTGTGCAAATGGAATAGAGAATAGATGGAAATTATTGGCAATTATCAAGAAACACTCAATAAAGGAGTGGTTCTGCAAGTGGAGACCACAGACCATATCTCAGTACCAATGCTTTCTGGCTGATGTTTTGGTCACTTTTGAATGTTGGTTGTGCTTTCACACTCGTGGTAGCATGAGACGGACTCTACAACCCACAGAAGTTGCTCAGGTAGTGCAGCTCATCCAGGATGGCACATCATTGCGAGCTGTGGCAAGAAGGTTTGCTGCGTCTGTCAGCGTAGTGTCCAGAGGCTGGAGGCGCTACCAGGAGACAGGCCAGTACACCAGGAGACGTGGAGGGGGCCATAGCAGGGCAACAACCCAGCAGCAGGACTCCTACCTCTGCCTTTGTGCAAGGAGGAACAGGAGGAGCACTTCCAGAGCCATGCAAAATGACCTCCAGCAGGCCACAAATGTGCATGTGTCTGCATAAACGGTTAGAAACCGACTCCATGAGAGTGGGATGAGGGCCAGACGTCCACAGATGGGGGTTGTGCCCAATGCCAGACCTTATGTGGCTGGAGAGTGTCAGCAGTTCCTGCAAGATGAAGGCATTGAAGCTATGGACTGGCCCGCCCGTTCCCCAGACCTGAATCCCATTGAGCACATCTGGGACATCATGTCTCACTCCATCCACCAACGTCACGTTGCACCACAGACTGTCCAGGAGTTGGTGGATGCTTTAGTCCAGGTCTGGGAGGAGATCCCACAGGAGACCATCCGCAACCTCATCAGAAGCATGTCCAGGCGTTGTAGGGAGGTTATACAGGCACGTGGAGGCCACACACAATACTGAGCCTCATTTTGACTTGTTTTAAGGACATTACATCAAAGTTGGATCAGCCTGTAGTGTGTTTTTCCACTTTAATTTTGGGGGTGACTCCGAATCCAGGCCTCCATTGGTTAATAAATTTGATTTCCATTGATGATTTTTGTGTGATTTTGTTGTCAACACATTCAACTTTGTACAGAACAAAGTATTCAATGAGAATATTTCATTCATTCAGATCTAGGATGTGTTATTTGAGTGTTCCCTTTATTTTTTTGAGCAGTGTGTATATATAATATAAACAATTACTGCAGCTTTAATGCTATTTATTACGTCTCAGGAGGAGGACGGAAGAGGAAGAGGACGGAAGAGGCGGAGGACGGAAGAGATGGAGGACGGAAGAGGCGGAGGATGGAAGAGGAGGAGGACAGAAGAGGAGGAGGACGGAAAAGGAGGAGGACGGAAGAGGAGGAGGATGGAAGAGAAGGAGGACGGAAGAGGCGGAGGATGGAAGAGGCGGAGGATGGAAGAGGCGGAGGACAAAAGAGGCGGAGGACGGAAGAGGGGGAGGACGGAAGAGAAGGAGGACCGAAGAGGAGGAGGACGGAAGATGAGGAGGACGGAAGAGGAGGAGGACGTAAGAGGAAGAGGACGGAAGAGGAGGAGGACGGAAGAGGCGGAGGACAGAAAAGGCGGAGGACGGAAGAGGCGGAGGACAGAAGAGGCGGAGGACGGAAGAGGCAGAGGACAGAAGAGGAGGAGGACGGAAGAGGAGGAGGACGGAAGAGGAGGAGGATGGAAGAGGAGGAGGACAGAAGAGGAGGAGGACGGAAAAGGAGGAGGACGGAAGAGGAGGAGGATGGAAGAGAAGGAGGACGGAAGAGGCGGAGGATGGAAGAGGCGGAGGATGGAAGAGGCGGAGGACAAAAGAGGCGGAGGACGGAAGAGGGGGAGGACGGAAGAGAAGGAGGACCGAAGAGGAGGAGGACGGAAGATGAGGAGGACGGAAGAGGAGGAGGACGTAAGAGGAAGAGGACGGAAGAGGAGGAGGACGGAAGAGGCGGAGGACAGAAAAGGCGGAGGACGGAAGAGGCGGAGGACAGAAGAGGCGGAGGACGGAAGAGGCAGAGGACAGAAGAGGAGGAGGACGGAAGAGAAGGAGGACGGAAGAGGAGGAGGATGGAAGAGGAGGAGGACGGAAGAGGAGGAGGACGTAAGAGGAAGAGGACGGAAGAGGAGGAGGACGGAAGTGGAGGAGGATGGAAGAGGAGGAGGACAGAATAGGAGGAGGAGGACAGAACTGCACCTTAAGATCCCTAGGGGGAAAGGGATGGTAGTAATATAGTGGTAGTATATCCATATTAGTGTAATATGAGTAATAATACTAGTGATAATAGTAAGAAAGTAATAAAATAACAGTAGTAATAGTAGTAGGTAGAATAGCAGTGTGATCCAGGGTCCTAGGACTGATCGCCTTTTCTCGGGGTCAAGAAGGAATTTTTCCCCTGTGACACAAATTGGCTGAAGGTGTCCTGGGGTTTTTGCCTTCTTCTGGATCAACACTGTAGGTATAGGGCAGTATTAGTAGTGATAGGAAAGAAGAATAATACTGTAATAAGATAGCACAATGTAATAATAACCATATCAAATAGATTTATAAAAACAAATTAAAATAACTCCAGTAGTACAATAATTAGTGTAATATTATATAATTTCTAATAACATTATTAGGTTTGATCCAGGGTCCTAGGACTGATCGCCTTTTCCCGGGGTCAAGAAGGAATTTTTCCCCTATGACACAAATTGGCTGAAGGTGTCCTGGGGTTTTTGCCTTCTTCTGGATCAACAGCTTTAGGCATAGGGATTTTAGTAATACCATTATTAGAATCACAAGAATAATAAGAAAAAATTAGAATTAAATTTTTTTAATTCGTTTTATAACAGTTACAATTAATTGCATTAATGCAATAATAATAAATAGTAAAAATGGTGGTAATAATAATAATACAAAAAACTAGTCCCAGTTAGTAAGTTAGTGTAATGTTAGTGTAGGGACCCATCTGAAGAGGTCGCCTTGACGTTGGCAGATGGGCTCGCACAATTTGCTCAAAATGTGCGCTAAGAACCTCATATTTCTATGTACAGGAGATCTAGCAGTAATACCATTCAGGAGATAGATATCTATGTACACACATTTTGTTATATACTTTTGTGCAGCACACAGGGCAGGTATACAGGTACAGGGCGAGAGTGTTACAGTGATATTATAACTCGGCCTTAAGGATAAAATGCTGATAACTACAGATCCTGGAAACACATTCGAAACTAGACCTTGTAAGTAACTGGTTCCCAGCTAGTGGTAAATATGTACAGGGCAGTCCGGTACCAAGACCTGCTCTATAGGACACATTATCATCAGGCAGGTCCTTACAAGATCTGCGGCAGAAGTGTGGCTGTGTAACACAGTCCTGCTCCTGCCTCAGCTGCCCACAGTGGAGCCAACCTTGATCCTGGCAGCTTAATCCATTGTATGACACAGTAGGGGGCTTCCATAGCATTTAGGCACTTTAGACAGGAGAGGGAGGCATGATCATGGTGCCAATGAGTTTCTATGGCAGCTGAGATCTAACAATGGACCCCATGACGGCCATCTTACTGCTCCTATTAGACCCCGGCTGAGGAAAGGTCTATGAGGACACCGGTCAGACTTATGTCGCCTGCTCTGCACATATTAGAAATACCTAGGGCTGATTAGTTTGCCATTTGTAAATCTGATCCAGCAGCGCTGGGCTACCGCTGACGTGATCAGGGCTATTGAGCTCCTAGATTGGGCAGAGGAGCTCAGTATTCAGCAGGAGCTGGCCGAGGAGAGCAGAGCAACTTGCATGGGGCTGCTGCACAAGAAGCAACTCACAAGGTGGAGATTTACCCGGAGACGCTGTGCTCGGACTGTGATCTGCTGTGCAGGCTGCATAGTAGATGCCTCGAAGGACCCTAACTTCACCCCTAACAGGCACAGCAGAGCTCGGACGGCTGCAAGTGAACGGAGAGCGGCTGATTAGTAACTGCTGCGTCTCCTGCAGCTCAGATAAGAGCCGCACAGAGCGGGGGTTCAGTAATGATGAATATGGGAAGTGTCCGCCCCTCACATGCCCTATATGCGGCCTCCAGAGGTAAAGTCTCCCCTGTAACCAGCGCCTCCTCCCACCTTCTCTGCTGGCATGCTCCATTACTTAAAGGGGATGTCTGAAGAAAACAAGTTATCACTTATCCACAGGCTCGGTGATCACTTACTGATCGTGGGGTCTGACCGCTGCGAGCCATCGTCTGATCGGGAAGGAGTGGAAAGTCAGGGATCAACTGCAGCTCCATTCATTCTCTATGGGGCTCCGGAAAAGCCGAGCTCAGCGCTTGAATGCCACATAGGGAATGAATGGAGCGGATCCTGGAGTAATAACATGTCCTCCTCTCCTCAGCTTTCTGTCTGTGTAAGTGGCTCAGCCCTTGTCTCCCCTTCTGCTCCGGCTTCTGTGCTAGTCCTTGTGAGGAAGAGGAAACCCTCTGCCCTTCTGCTCCGGCTTCTGTGCTGGTCCCTGTGAGGAAGAGGAAACCCTCTGCCCTTCTGCTCTCAGTCCTCTGCGACTTTTCACAATCGCTCAGTGCACCCATTATATGTAATAAGGATCATTCTTCATCCCTTGTTCAGCTTTCATCCCCCCCAGTCTGACCAGCGGACAAGATAATAAACATGTGAGTGGAAGGTTCACAATTATTAGATGTGTTGGGAATAGTCTCCACAGCATTATCCGGAGAAAACAGCAGGGTGACCGCTTGTGAAACCAGCACAAAATCCAGCGGACAGCGCTTCCCTGCCCCCCGCCGGTCTCTGTATCCTGGTATTCAGCTATTCCATTTGGTGCTTATTCTGGAAGGAAAACAAAAATGTGATGTTCTTACACAGACGCCTGAAGACGCAGCTTTTCATCATCCATGTTGGGCTGTTGTATGACGTGTGGATTACTCTGCTTGCTGGATTCTTGCATTACCACAAACACTGCCTTTATTTTGTGATTTCTGTGCCGCTTCCCACTTCTATTGGCACTGTGATATATCAGCACGTGAGGGCTGCCACAATCATGTGTCAATAGGTTATTGCTGGAGCCTGTGATATAGAGACCATCCTGGACCAGGGAAGACTTGGTACAGAAGCACCTAGAGAGGGGGGTACAGGGGCTTCATTTGAATTTTAAACTTAGCTGGATTGTGTTTAGCTACAAGAATGGAAAGTAAAATAATAAAATCTTAATTTTTTTTTTCTATTTGGCAAAATCGTCCATCAGAGGTTTGGCCACTACCGAAAAGTTTTTGATGAACTTACAGTAGTAGCTGGCGAAACCCAAAAAACTTTGTAACGCCTTTAAGTCTTGAATATAATAACAATCCAGTACCGTCCGGACTTTGGCCAGATCCATGCAAAAACGGTGAATGATAAGAACTAACCCTGAATGGAGAACATACATTTCTCTGGTTTGACAAATAATTTATTATCTTTGAGTATCTGTAAGACCTGCCTGACATGTACCTGATGTGACTGGAGGTAAATAAATTAATATGTCATCAAGATTGGTTTGTTGTGATCTACCTGCCAGATGACTAAAAATGTCACTAACAGTGTTGAAAGAAAGCGGGAGCATTAGTCAACCCAAATGCCATCACAAGCTTTTCATAGTGCCCCTCAGGAGTATTGAAGGCCATCTTCCACTCATCTCCTCAATGTGAATGAGATTATAAGCCCCCCTGAGGTCTAGTTTAATCAAATCGTAGGAGCCAAATTTTTTTCTAAAGAGGTCGGGGATGAGAGGGAGAGGATATGCATCCCAGACCGTGATCAGATTAAACTCGCGAAAATCAAGGCGGGGGCGCAACCCCCAGTCTTTTTTTTTGACAAATAAAAACCCCACTGCAACGGGAGATGAAGAACGTCTTATATGGCCCAATGGTAGACTGACTGACCATGCTGTTCTGAACTGCCACCCTAAGATGGCTTCCCATTATATACCTACTGTATAAGTGCTCCCTCTAACGGCTTCCTCCACCCACACCCAGGGACAGGGCTCAGCAGCTGCACTCTGCATGTTGGATGCAGGTGTTTTGGGGGGTTCCGTGCAGCACTCCCATCTTACCTGAGTGAAGGGAGACACCACACCTCTGGGTGAGGTGCAGTACCGCTGTGGCGACTGAACACTGAGGGGCGCCACATTCCCCCCCCCCCGGTAAAACACAGCACGTCCGCGGGCTGGAACAGAGCAAAACCAGGCATAACTGACATGCAAAATTTTTAAGATGCATCCGCATATAAGACCATAAAACAACATTTCTTCCCTTTATGGGAGGCACATTTCTTTTAACGTTACTGGTTACATTATAAAACATCATAAGAGCATTGTCATATAAAACAATTTTCAAGACAGTTCCAGCACCAGGGTGCAACAGTAGCAGCATGAGGGACCCGTCCACAAACCCTCAACGTGGGCCCTGGGCATGGCTGCAGGGCATAGACGATCCAATCCTGGACCTCGTCTTCCGCCACGCCAAACGGGTTTTTGTTCTGAGGTATATTTGTAATTATAAAACCAATAGGATGCACTTTAAGAAGTGCTAAACTATGTACAATGTCAACGTCCGGCTTCTCACAGTCCTCAGCCTGTCAGTCTCTGTACCCTGACGGGTAACTGGGTAGCAAACATGAAGTCAACTGCACCCTTCCGGGCAACTTATGTACAGTCCAGTTAACTAAAACAGTTTAACAGTGGGGCCCCCTCCGGGGGAACCCCTGGTTTCTGCAGGCTGACCCAGCCTGGTCATCAGCCTCAGGCTGCAGGGGGACCAGGGATGGAGCAGCGCCAGCCGCATTTGGGAAAGGGACATCACTCCTACCTGCTCCCGCGACTGCGTCAGCTCGGCCTGACACCTCCCGGTCTTTACGCAGCTTCTCTCCACCTCCTCTCCTCTTTCGGGGGCGGTCCCATGGCACTTTGCTGTCGGTCACTCCCTGTGTCGGCCTCCCCGCTTTGACGGACACATCTATGCGGACAGTCACTGTTGCAAGGGGCAGGGCCTGCTTTTGGCGCCATTCTGGGACTCGGCCCACGACGGGAGGTTCCATTCTGTTGTTCTTTAGCACGCACATAATGGCGCCCGTTCTTCTGGGGCGGGCGCCACATTCAAGGCAGAAAACACTTCTTTAGGCGCACATTACCCGCAGATGGCGGGCTGGTCACATATCCTGTTCGTGACGCCAAGTGGTGACTCGCTGCCCCCTGGGCCGCGGGGCACACGGCAGCCGGGCCTTATGGCTGCTTTGGGGAATATCACGGTGGCTGGCCCGGGGCGGTCAGTTCAAAAGGGATTATTTATAGGATTTGTCGTGAAGCCACCTGTGGTGTCTGGTGAGGATCACCAGTGCTGCAACAGTCCTCTGAGGCAGATGTTAGGGCAGCTAGAGATGGAACGGCTCCCCACAGGTGGAGCGGGCCTCAGGGCAGTGTAAATTGATGGAGGGTGCGCTGGGCGTTGTAGTGCAGGGAGGGAAATGGCACCAGTGAAGGAATAGACGGAGGCAACTCAGTGCAGTCGTCCAAGATTTTTATTCACAGTTCTTCAGGAAACACACAAGTGCACGTTACAGGTGAAGGCCTCCCACGTTGCGCCGTGGTCACCCTGGCAGGGGTTCAATCCTTCCTCAGGAAGTTTAGGAATGCTTGGCAGAACCCCACTTTCTCGTGTTCCTACTTTGACCGTCTTCACACTAGGTCCTTCTCCCTGCTGCCCTGCGCTGCCCACTCTCAATCCCGCTCGGGTATGCTGAAGTCCTTCCTATACGTCGGATCCGGGACCAACCTGACCCCCTGGAGATTAGAATGCAGCAACCGATCCCTCTGTCTTCTGACAGATGCGGGGTGTACGGGTGCTGTCCTGCACGCGCCATACCCCTGGGATCCCTTCTTAGAATGGAGCCTACTGACTGACCATTCTGTTCTCAACTGCCTCCCTAAGATTGCTTCCCATTATATACCTACTGTGTGCTCCTTCTAACTGCTTCCTCCACCCACACCCACTACTGGTTCCCCCTACCTTTGGGTTTCCCCCACTCCAGCCAGGGACAGGGCTCAGCAGCTGCGCTCTGCATGTTGCCCTTCCAGCCGGTCTGAAGCAGTGTAATGTTGGATGCAGGTGTTTTGGGGGGTTCTCTGCAACACTCCCATCTTACCTGAGTGAAGGGAGACACCACACCTCTGGGTGAGGTGCAGTACCTCTGTGGCGACTGAACCCTCAGGGGCGCCACATGCCCACGATGCAGAAATGCTCCGCATTTTTCCTGAGTGTTTCTGCATCTCCCTGGCAGAAAAAACGCATGCAGATTTTACATGCGTTTTTCCTGCCAGGGACAAACGTAAGTGAAGCGTTTTTCACATGCATGTCCGCATGCGGGTTGTCAACTGCTTTCCAAGCGATTTTAGCATCACTTGGAAAGTGCTTGACAACTTGGTCACGCTATATAAATCCTTGCAACCGACCAAGTTAATAGTTGAAAAAAAGAATAAAAATGGTAAAAAAAGAAAAATAGAATTAGACTTACCGGTAATTCTGTTTCTAAGACCCTTCACGACAGCACACCTGGAGGTAGCCTCCCCATCCTAATTAGGGACAGGAAAACAAGAGGTTAAATAGCCCCTCCCTGCTACAATCCCCAGTGTTTTCAAAGGACCACACAGTATGAATGCTCTAAATATTTATTAACACTAAGGATTTTTCCAATCAATAAAGAAATGTAGGGAACTACCCATGCTGTTGTGGAGGGTCTTAGAAACCGAATTACTGGTAAGTCTAATTCTATTTTCTCCAATCCCCTCCATGACAGCACACCTGGAGTAATACCAAAGAATGAATTTTAGGGAGCGACAACAGCCTGAAGGACTTTCCTTCCAAATGCTAAGTCTCTATTAGATATTACATCTAGTCTATAATGTTTAGCAAAGGTATGGACAGACGACCATGTAGCTGCCCGGCAAATCTGCTCAATGGATGCACTAGCTTTTTCCACCCAGGAGACCGACATAGCACTAGTAGAAAGAGCTTTCAAGGATTCCAGAGGAGGCAAACCTTGAACTATGTATGTTTCACAAATTGCTTTCTTAATCCAATTTGCTAGCGTATTTTTGCAATTTTCTTTCCTTTATTGGGGCCTCCATATTGGACAAATAGGTTCTGATCCTTCCTCCAGGTTTCAGTCTGCCTCAAATAGCGGATTATAGTCCTTCTTACATCCAACGCGTGGAATTCTTCTTCCTTGCTATTTGATGGATTTTGACAGAATGACGGAAGAATTATGGGCTGAGACATATGAAAATTAGACGACACTTTAGGTAGAAAAGAAGGATCCAACTGGAGGATGATCCTGTCCTCCAAAATACGACAATAAGTCTCTCTGATAGACAGGGCTTGGATTTCACTCACTCTTCTGGCTGTAGTCAGAGCTACAAGCAATGCCGCTTTCCAAGACAATTTGTCTATGTGTGCCTCGGCTATTGGCTCGAAAGGATGCATAGTTAGACCTCTAAGAACTACGTTGAGTTCCCAAGGTGGAACTATTTTAGCTCTTGTTGGATTAATCCGAGAAGCAGCTATCATGAACCTCTTAATCCATCTGTTTTGGGCCAAATCAGCATCAAAATAGGAACATAAAGGCGAGACTTGGACCTTCAGCGTGCTTGGTCTTAATCCTTTAGACAGACCGTTCTGTAGGAAATCCAAGATTCTGGCCACGTCAGGCCGAAAGGGATCTAATGGACGAGGCTCATACCATAGCTTGAAAGCTTTCTAGATTTTTCCATAGATGGAATTTGTGACTGGTTTTCTGCTTTTCTGCAGTGTATGTGACTCGCCCCCAGGGGTGTCGGGGGGCACCCGGCAGCCGGGCCTAAGACTGCCTGCGGGGATTATCGCGGTGGCTGGCCCAGGGCGGTCAGTGCCAAAAGGAATTATTTGTAGGGAATTTGTCGTGACGCCACCTGTGGTGTCTGGTGAGGATCACCAGCGCTGCAACAGTCCTCTGAGGCAGATGTCAGGACAGCTTGAGATGGAACGGCTCCCCACAGGTGCAGCAGGCCTCAGGGCAGTATAAATGATGCAGGTTGCGCTGAGCGTTGTGGTGCAGGGAAAGCGATGGCACAGCAGGAGTAACGGACAGAGACAGGGGATTTGCTTCATTACCTTTACTGGTACAGCTGTTAGGTATGGTCCAGGGTACTCCAGATGAAGGGCGCACTTTTGGACTTCTCCCCAGGGAGCGGGTATAGGGCCTCCTGATCCGTGTCTGTCCCTATGTATGCTCCTGGCCAGCCTGCAACTGGGCATAGCTTATGTGTCCTGCTTTTACTTCACCAGATGCTCAGAAACAGGACCTCTGGTTGGTAACCACTTTCCTTGGACGTCGGGGCCTTCGTGGTTCCTGATCCTGTGTGTGTCTAGCCTTCAGGTTTGCCAGGGACTTGTAGTCCTCCTGGGATTCCGGTTATCCCCACTGGGTGTAAAGGGTCCCTGTAGGCGCGGACCCGGTGTCCGGTAGATATAACGGGGTGAGCTTATTGTGCTCCTCTGCCCCCTTGGTTTCACTCCCCTTTTTCTCCTTGCCGTCGGCCACACTCGGGGCCCTCACTACTAGGCAGCTGACGTGCTGCGTCTTCACCGCTATCTGAGCGTCGGCACGTTCTCAGGCTCTCTCTCTATCTGGGCTCCCTCTGCTGGTATGAGTTGGAAGGTAGAGGTGTTTGTATGTAGTGAGGGCCTCTTGTGGAGAAATCCATCCATGCACCCTTCTGGGTTCTGTGGCACCAATGCACAGCAGGGCGCCACATTTGGATCACCTGTACTGAGAAGCCTCTGGCTTTTCAGAGGGCGGTCTCAGAAGCCAAGCAGCTAGAGCCAAATTCTGAGGGGCCGGATGGAAAATCTGGCCCTAATGCAGCAGATCGTGGATTCAAGGAAGCATCAATGGATCATCCATTCTTAGACTGCTCAATGTTCCGAACCATGCTCTTTTTGGCCACATTGGAACTATTAGGATAGTCTTGACCCCTTCCGACCTGATTTTTTGTGAAGTCCTTGGTATTAACAGAATAAGGGGAAAAGCATTAGCGAGCCCAACTTTCCAAGGGTGAGCGAATGCATCTATCCCTGTTTCTGAATCCTCGGGTTTCAAAGAGAAAAAGGCTCTTACTTTTGCGTTTTCCTGGTTCGCAAACAGGTCCACATCTGGGTATTCCCACTTTTGAACAATCATCTGAAATATCTTCGAGTTCATGCTCCACTCCCCTGGATGAATGTCTTTTCTGCTCAGAAGATCTGCATGATAGTTGTCGGAGCCCCTCAGATGCAGAGCCGATAAGGATAGTAGATTATGCTCCGCCCAGTGGAAGATCCTTTCGGAGATCATCTGTAACCTCCTGTTTCTTGTACTTTCCTGATGTCTCAAGTGGGCTACAGTTGTCATATTGTCCGAGTAGACTCTGACATGCGACCCCTGAAGCACAGTAGTGGCTGCCCATAGGGTTTCTTCCACCACTTTCATTTCTCTTAAGTTTGAGTACTGCTCTGCTATTTCTTGCGACCAGACCCCTTGGAAGGCCACGTGGGAGACTACTGCTCCCCATCCCCTTTTGCTTGCGTCTGTTTTGACGGATAACAAGGGAAGTTGAATCCATGCTGAACTTTTCTCCAGATTTCCTGGACAGAGCCACCAATTTAAAGATGCTTTCACCTTCTCTGGCAGATGAATTCTGTTGGAGAGGGAACTTGGAGATCTGTCCCAACAGGAAAGGATGTAGTTTTGAAGGACCCTTGAATGCGCTTGAGCCCAAGGTACCGCCTGAATAGATGAGGTCATGGACCCGAGGACGGACATGGCGAATCTTAATGACACTCCGCTCTGGTTCTTTAGTGCATAAACTTTCGACCTCAACTGAATCTGCTTCTCTTTTGGCAGAAAAGAGGCTTGTTGCTGAGAATCCAGGAGAATTCCCAAGGAGGTCTTCCTGGTGGAGGGAATCAGATCTGACTTTTGGTAGTTTATCAACCATCCCAAGGATTCCAGGATCTGGAGGGTCATCTGGAGGTCTCTTTCCAAACTTGAAACCGAGGGAACCATCACCAAAAAATTGTCTAAATATGGGACGATGCAGATATTCAGTTTCCTTAGATAAACCTACTACCTCTGCCATGATCTTTGTAAACAGGTGGGGTGCTGACGAAATGCCGAAGGGGAGTACATTGAATTGAAAATGAAGTACCTCTCGGTTCTGAGTTACAGCAAATCTGAGAAATTTTCTGTAATCCGGATGAATTGGCACGTGGTAGTAAGCCTCTGGCTGGTCTACTGTTGCCACGACAAATCCTTTTCCAATCAATAAGCTGCCAATGAGGAAGGAAGCTCGCAATTCTGCCTCCTACCTTCTTGGCGTCATTGTCTGTCCTGCCTAGAACCTTGAAAGATATTCCTACCTCTTCCCCCTTTTGTGTAACTCCAGCGACCAGTTTTACCCTTGCCTCTGTACTGAAATGCTTGCTGCTGTTGTTGTTGAGGGAGAAGAAATGGTCTCTTTCTGAAACTTTTTGGATTCTTTGGCTCTGGCAGAGACTTCTTCTTGTCGGATGCTTTCTCCAACAACTCGTCTAGGACCGCCCCAAACATATACTCTCCTTTAAATGGAATGGAACAAAGCTTAGATTTTGATGCGTTGTCCCCACTCCACATCTTCAACCACAAAGCTCTTCTCGTAGAATTTGATAATGCTGCCAATCTTGCCGCAATCTTGACCGACTCCGCCAAGGCATCCGCTAGGAATCCAGTGGCCTTCTGCAGAAAAGGAAGAGATGCTAGGAGGTCCTCTTGAGTGGTACCTTTCCAGAGATGTTCCTCTAGTTGTTGGAGCCAGAGGAACATGGAACGAGCTACACAAGTTGAAGCGATATTAGTCTTCAGTGAAGCCGCCGATGTTTCCCATGCCTTCCTTAGAAGGCTTTCCATCTTCCTATCTATAGGATCTTTGAGCTGTGACGAGTCTTCAAAGGGAAGGGTTGTTTTCTTCGCAACCCTTGCCACCTGTACATCAACCTTCGGGACTTCCATCCATAGCTTAGCCGCCTTTTCATCTAGAGGGAATCTATCCTTCATTTCTCCTGCCATACTAAGCCTTTTCTCAGGTGACTCCCATTCATCCAAAATAAGACTCCAAATGTTGTCATGCACAGGGAACACTACCTTCTTCTTGGATTTCAGACCGCCAAACATTTCATCCTGAACTGTACTGGTTTCCTTCTCCTCTTCCACCTGCATCGTGTCTCTCACCTGCGACAACAATTCCTCCATATTCTCAGACGAAAAGTAATATTTCCTATCTTCCTCATGATCTTCACTTAGGACCCCTTCTTCCGGTTCCTCCATAGACCCTAATTCTGAATCAGAGGTCTCCCTAACCTTATATTTTCTTCTTTTGGGGGGAGATGGACCTTCAGCTCTGGCTTGTGAGAAGGAGGCTAGGGAAGATTGTATTTCCTGCCGAACCATTCCCCTGACTTCTTCCATAAGGGAAGGCTGTTCTTCCGTCACAATGTTGTCAGTGCATTTCCAGCAGAGGGGTTTCTTATGCCCTGAAGCTAGCTTTTTTATACAGATGGCACATTTGTGAACTGTAGTGCTTTCTCCCACTGTCGGTGCAGGATCCTTGTCTCCCTAAATTAAAAATAAAAAAAGGGGAGATTTAAAATATATTTAGGATCCTGCTCAAAAGAGAGTGGGGAATAACCTAGGACCTAGTACTTACTGGGGCCGGGTTAGCGCTGGGCTCTGCAGACGCAGGCTTTGGAACAGCACCCTCCATAGTAGCAGAATATTCTGTCCTACCTTAATGGAGTCTTCTCATCTGGGTCTTTTATAGGGGAGACCGAGATCCAGTGCCAAATTTTCACCTATCTGGTGAAGGATCCTCATTTTCAGGGCAAACCGCGGCTTCTCCTTTTGAATTTCCCGCCGCAGCCCCATGAGTTCCACGGTGGAACGCACCAGAAGTGACGTCCCGCTGGCCAAAAGCCTGACTTCCGGCACGCCGCCATGGAGGACAGAGGAGACTCCGGCCGGGGAGCAACAGGAGGCCCCCAGCCCCCAAAACCCTACTCGGCTTTACACGCAGGCAAGTGTGTGTGTGGGCGGTCCCGCTCTCAAGGAGACACGGGAGCTGCCAAGGAAGGAAGGTCGGAGGCGATCGCTCCCTGCAGCCCGGCAGGTAAATTTAATAGGGCCCTGCTTGCCGGCCGCAGGCACCCCAGGTAACCTCTTCATCCCATAGGGACAGGAAAACACTGGGGATTGTTGGGGGAAGGGGCTATTTAACCTCTTGTTTTCCTGTCCCTAATTAGGATGGGGATGCTACCTCCAGGTGTGCTGTCATGGAGGGGATTGGAGAAAATAACATTATACTTACCTTCTGATGGCCCCCGGCTTGCGGTGGAGTGAAAGGATCTTCCATGACGTAATTTAGTCATGTGACAGGTCACGCGACCGCCGTGACCTGTTGAACATCCGCAACAAGACCACAGAGAAACAAATCAAGAAGAAACGTCACACTCACCGGAGTGTTGATCAGGTTCAGGAGATACTTCTTTCCCTCGTAAGTGTAAAACAGAGACGCAGTCAGGGCCTTCACCGTAATCCCGCGCTCCCTCTCCACCTGCAGCTTGTCCAGAACTTGCTTATTGGAGGAGGCTTTTGGCATACAACCTGAGGGAAGGAGCGAGACACCAGAATCCACACTGTTAGCTCGTAGTGGCAGTGTCTCCCTCCATACTAGTCTGTCAATGGTAGCTTGTTTCTGTGTTTTATATATGTATTTTAGGTGTGTAAACCCTCTTCATGTGTACAGCAGCCTGGAATGAACGCTGCTTAAAAAATAAATAATACAGTAAGGCCTCATTCAGACTTTCATCAGCTTTGTTTTGCATCCGAGAAGCTCTAAACTTTGATTTGGATCAAAGTCCGACAGGTCAACGTGTTTCAGTGAAAAATACGCGGTCCGCAGAAATATGTGAACAGCCCTAGACTATAATAGATATGAGCTCTGTGAAAAACATGGATCGAGCTCGTACGAAATCCAACATTTCATTCTATAAATCTACATAAATTAAGTAACGTGCCAAATTGCTTTTTTTTTGGTTTATGTTTTGCGTGTACGGAGGGAAAGTTCCCAGTGCTAGTGTCTAGCTCACTGATTTTCCTTGCTTGGTGCCTGACGTCCCAAAAAACTGACAGTGAGCTATCAATCAAGATACAGAGGCTGGTGCTGGGCAGGGAAGCAACCTTGGAAGGCTGAGGCTTGGTTAGTGCTCCGTTACACCCAGAGCACTCAGAAATGCAGCAACAGATAAAAGATATAGAGGTGTCTATGGATTTAGCTTTCCAAATCCTGCATGGTCATGAATGGGAATTGGAGGGAGGGGTATATCTGATGGATTCCCTTAAATTGTTAATTGGCAATTGCAGTTCACATAGTTGCATATTACTTAATCATTAGAGCTACAAAAAATTGCACTTCAAGCACCAGTAAAACAGAGGCCAAAAAAGATTCCTTAGAGGCATCTGGTCACTATTAGTGATGATCGAGCGTGTTCTATCAACCCCTTCGGCAAGCACGCTCGGGTGCTCGCCGAGTATTTTGGCATGCTTGGCATTTCTTTTAAGGTCGCCGTGCCTGCAAGTGTCACGGCTGTTAGCGTGCTCGCTGAATGGGTTCATAGAACACGCTCGATCATCACTAGTCACTATACATTAGTATACAATAAAAAAACACATATCACATAGTGAATAACACAGACACTATTCAATACAGCAGGGTTGAGGTGTACTTTGTGGGACAAAATTACAGCATTTTTGAAAGACGCCATTCACTTTACTGTGCAACATATAGAAAAAAAAGGGCAATGAATTCCAAATAAAGTGAAATGGTGCAGAAGAAAACAAAAACATTTTACTGCTTTTAAAAAATTCTAAACTTTGCAAACAAATTGTTTGGCTTGTGTTCCAATTTTCTAAGACCGTTTTTAATACCATTTTGGGGTACAACTTTTTGATTGCTCCATCAAATGAATAGTCGTAAGTTACTTACCGGTAACAGGATTTTTCAGAGACCATGACAGCACCACGAGAGAGGGGATCCGCCCACCAAGGAGAGGAAACCTACAGGCATAAAAGGGCGCCACCTCTCTCCCGCCTCAGTTTGGATTACAGAGCATTGAGAGGACTGCCAGGTTAATAAACACAGCAAACAATCACAAAATTGCCATACCAGACGACACCTACTGAGTGTGAGATTATAATTAATAAAACGGGAGTGTTCCCACAAACGTGAAAGGAGGGAATATAAGGGTGCTGTCATGGTCTCCGAAAAATCCCATTACCGGTATGTAATTTAATATTTTATCGGTCGACCATGACAGCACCACGAGAGAATTACAGAGATGAAGTAATCTATTGAAGGACCACAGCCTGGAACACTCTTCTCCCAAAGGTGAGGTCAGCCGATACACCTATATCTAACCTATCGTGTCTATGGAATGTAGAGGGACAGGACCAGGTAGCAGACTTACATATGTCTTTTATCGAGACACCTGTCTTCTCAGCCCAGGAGGTCGCCACAGCCCGGGTGGAATGAGCCTTCAGCCCTTCTGGCCCTTCCTCGCCGCTAGATGTACAGACCAAAAGTTTGGACACACCTTCTCATTTAAAGATTTTTCTGTATTTTCATGACTATGAAAATTGTACATTCACACTGAAGGCATCAAAACTATGAATTAACACATGTGGAATTATATACTTAACAAAAAAGTGTGAAACAGCTGAAAATATGTCTTATACTCTAGGTTCTTCAAAATAGCCACCTTTTGCTTTGATGACTGCTTTGCACACTCTTGGCATTCTCTTGATGAGCTTCAAGAGATAGTCACTGGAAATGGTTTTCACTTCACAGGTATGTCTTGTCAGGTTTAATAAGTGGGATTTCTTGCCTTATAAATGGGGTTGGGACCATCAGTTGTGTTGTGCAGAAGTCTGGTGGATACACAGCTGATAGTCCTACTGAACAGACTGTTAGAATTTGTATTATGGCAAGAAAAAAGCAGCTAAGTAAAGAAAAACGAGTGTCCATCATTACTTTAAGAAATGAAGGTCAGTCAGTCCGAAAAATTGGGAAAACTTTGAAAGTGTCCCCAAGTGCAGTTGCAAAAACCATCAAGCGCTACAAAGAAACTGGCTCACATCAGGACCGCCCCAGGAAAGGAAGACCAAGAGTCACCTCTGCTTCTGAGGATAAGTTTATCCGCGTCACCAGCCTCAGAAATCGCAGTTTAACAGCAGCTCAGATTAGAGACCAGGTCAATGCCACACAGAGTTCTAGCAGCAGACACATCTCTTCAACAACTGTTAAGAGGAGACTTTGTACAGCAGGCCTTCATGGTAAAATAGCTGCTAGGAAACCACTGCTAAGGACAGGCAACAAGCAGAAGAGACTTGTTTGGGGTAAAGAACACAAGGAATGGACATTAGACCAGTGGAAATCTGTGCTTTGGTCTGATGAGTCCAAATTTGAGATCTTTGGTTCCAACCACCGTGTCTTTGTGCGACGCAGAAAAGGTGAACGGATGGACTCTACATGCCTGGTTCCCACCGTGAAGCATGGAGGAGGAGGTGTGATGGTGTGGGGGTGCTTTGCTGGTGACACTGTTGGGGATTTATTCAAAATTGAAGGCATACTGAACCAGCATGGCTACCACAGCATCTTGCAGCAGCATGCTATTCCATCCGCTTTGCGTTTAGTTGGACCATCATTTATTTTTCAACAGGACAATGACCCCAAACACACCTCCAGGCTGTGTAAGGGCTATTTGACCAAGAAGGAGAGTGATGGGGGACTACGCCAGATAACCTGGCCTCCACAGTCACCAGACCTGAACCCAATCGAGATGGTTTGGGGTGAGCTGGACCGCAGAGTGAAGGCAAAAGGGCCAACAAGTGCTAAGCATCTCTGGGAACTCCTTCAAGATTGTTGGAAGACCATTTCCGGTGACTACCTCTTGAAGCTCATCAAGAGAATGCCAAGAGTGTGCAAAGCAATCATTAAAGCAAAAGGTGGTGTAATGCAGCAGCTTGCTAGCATTGCTGTAAATGGTCCAGGATGTGTTTACCGGACCATGTACTTTCCCCTTTAACTGACTGGTCACATGACTGTGACAACACCCAGGTCCTGTATGCACAGTAAAGCTCTGTACACATGACTGGGACAGCACACAGGACCTATACACACAGCTGACTGATCACATGACTGTGACATCAGCAAGGTCCTGTCAGTATGTGGCTGTCTGTGCACAGCATATATAAACCCTGCTTAATTTGAGACAGGTGTGTTCGGTGTGAGAGGCGTGAGGCCTGTTCCCCATGTGTGTGGGATACCGTGATACCGTGAAGCCTGGCAGCCTGAAGGCAAAGACTAGATCCTGTGCGGATGCTAGTGGCCTTGGAAGGCAGCGGCTTTGAAGTGAAGCCTGGTACCTGAAAGGTCAAGCCTGGATCCTGTGCGGATGTCAGTGGCCTTTGAGGGAGAGCCTGCTTGAGTAAGAGTCCTGGAAGGCAGAGCCTGGATCCTGTGTGGATGTCAGTGGCCTTTGAGGGAACGACGGCTGGAGACCCCTACCTGGGAAGCCGCAGAGCCACAGTGGTGGCAGAGTAACGGACTGAGACAGCTATACCCGGCAAAGGTAATACCCGGTGCTATATGGACATTGTGATATGAACATTGCTACTTTATTACCTTGCCGTAAGCTGTACCCTGGAGCAAGTGGGCCGGTGTGCCACTTGGCTCATGAATTGTTTATGTGTGTAAACCTGCCGGTGGCGGACTAAGATGAACTGTGTGTGAACAGCGGTTTATGAAGTGCCATAATAAACTGCAACACTGTGTGAAAAACGTAAAGACATTGCACGTGTGCATTGATTGACGCAGCGAAGCGAGTTACCCCCAGTATGATGACGAGCGCTGCCTTACATATGGTTCGAGAGTGCGGGCAACGGCAGCCCGGTTGCTAGTGGCAACGACAACCCCGGTTGCTAGGGGCAACGGCAGCCCGGTTGCTAGTGGCAATGACAACCCCGGTTGCTAGGGGCAACGGCACAGGACGACGAGTGTGGATAAAGCATCTTGCGGCAACTCGGCGGGGTTGCGAAGATTGGCGTCGCACTCAAACCTGGTTTGCTGTGGCTCGGCGGGGCTCACGAAGTATAAAGCATCTTGCGGCAACTCGGCGGGGTTGCGAAGATTGGCGTCGCACTCAAACCTGGTTTGCTGTGGCTCGGCGGGGCTCACGAAGTATAAAGCATCTTGCGGCAACTCGGCGGGGTTGCGAAGATTCTCATCGCACTCAAATCCGGTTTTGCGGTGGCTTGGTGGGGCCACGAAAATTTTTCCGGGAGAGCGATGAAGTGCTAGTGTGAACAGTGTACCGCGATGGCTGTGAGCAAAGCAGCAGATCTGTCTGGAGCTATTGAGCAGTTGAAGGGCCGGTTGGGACCGGAGCAGGTATTTGGGAAACTTTTACTGGACATGGTGCAGGAACCGCAGGAGCTGTGGGCACCATATGGAATGGCGGCAGTGGACCATTCTATGGACTCTCCGGGGGCGCCAGTGTTGTCCCAGAGTGCCCGGGGAGGTGGTAAGAGATGTTGTGAACTGAGTCCTAAGACTACTGCTGATTTTTTGTGTAAAAATTACCCTGCTGGTGTGGTTGTTAAAAAGGGGGCGGAGTCTAAAAAAGGGGCGGATTTTCACAAGAGTGTGGAGTGTAGAAAACTGAAAATTGTTACTGGTTGTGGGTTGGTGCTTCCTAAAAATGACAATGTGACCGTTGATAACGGGGTAACTCCAGTAGAAGGGGGTGACGTCAAAGTGGGAGGTGACCTGTTAGTCCACAACACCATGGGTAGTGACACAGACCCCGTAGCTGACTGTGACACTATGAAAGTAAAAAGTGAGTTCAGTCAGGAGGGACTAGACGAGGTGAGAGAGTCCCCATCTCGTAGACGGCGCAAGGGCCACAAAAAGGTTGCTCCTGTAGACTTGGCTGAAAATGAAAATAAAAAGAATGTAGTACTGTGTGCCTATGCTTCAAGTGTGGATCCTCCTTTAGAGGTAGAAGAGGAGGTGACGTTTCCAGTAGCAACCTCCGGTACGGTACTGAGACTGACGGATCAGGATCTGACAGCCCCGAAAGAGAAGGTGGCCAGTCATGACCAGGAACTGGAGCCTATCAGGCAACAGTGTCAGAGTGACGTGTCCGCAGACCAGCTGAACCTGGAGTCTGAACAGCAGAAAATATACCAGGTTATGAGGAACTGGCAGCGAGACGTGGAGGGAAGCAACGCGGAAATTAACCATTGGAAGGAAATGTTCTACGCAATTAAGGAGGACCGCCGCAAAATCAAGGAAGAGGTTTTGCAGTTGAAGCTTGAGAAGGAGGCGCGGCAGGATGGTGTTTCTGGACGTGAACAAATCCTAGAACGACTGCGCAAACAGCTCAACCAGGAGCTGTGTGACTCCAAGAAGGTGTGTGGTGAACGCAGTAGGGACCTGCAACAGAGTAAGAGAGATTATGAGGATCTCCTCAAGGTGAAGGAAAAACTAGAGGAGGATAAGGCGGGTGCAGAGCAAGTGCGCCAAGTGGTTGAGACCACTCTGCAAGACACCCGTGAGGAGAATGATGGTCTCCGGGGAAAGACCCTAGATCTGGAAGCTCAGGTGAAGGAGCTACAGATGTCCTGTGATACTCTCCAGAGGGCGGAGACGTGCCTTAAAGAAACAGTCAGCAAGATGGAAGCTGAGCGGAAAAAGATGGAGGAGTCCGTCAGAGAAGCCACAGACCAGGGCCAGGAGTTGGCCGCTGGTGAGGGGAGGTGTGAAACAGATACCTCCTCGAGTGATGCGAGCTTGGATGATTCGGTGGAAGTAAGAGCCGAGATCAGGGAGCTCAAGGAGTTGCTACAAACCCAGTGGACGCAAGAGAAGCGTGAGAGACTGGCTATTGAGAGCCGAGTGGGCACATTGGAGACGGAGAGGTCTGAGAGAGCTCTGCTGCTGGAAGAGCAGTTGAAGCAGGAAGAGCTTCAGAGACGGGCCGCTGAGAGGCGAGTAACTGAGCTGGAAGGAGAAGTTTTAGAGCTCAAAGGTCGCCTAGCAAAGTGTCACGTGGTGAACGAGGTCTCCTTGGAGAAGGGAAAAGGCAAACAAGTTGCACTTACTCCCTTAGACCCTGAGAAGGTGGACCTGAGGAGAGCTAAAAGTATGGTGTTGGAAGATAAAGGTGAAGTGGAGGTGGTCAAGACGAAAAGTTGTGAAGTGGTAGCTGTGAGTCAGCTCAGGGGAAGCGTCCAGGGTGAAGAAGCTGGAAGTCAGTTGTCCCTGAAACCTGAGCTGGTTGATCGTCTGGAAACCACTGGTGAGACCGAAACGTCTCGGTACAAGTGCCTCGTAGATGTACCCGAGGACTTGAGGGAAGAATGCACCCGTGAGTCCGTGCATGAAGAGTTTAAGAAGGCTGTGGGAGCCTGTAAGGTGTACTTGACCTCAGAAGCTAAACAGCTGGTGGTCCTGTCCACGACCGAAGTCACAGTGAAGAGGGTGGCGATCCTAAGTGATATGCACTGGCGATGTATTCGCACGAAGCGGTTTCTCCGGTTGAAGACGGAGCAAGCCGTTAGACAACTGGAGCTTAGGAGGAAAGCTCACAGTATGCGTGAAGAGGTCATCCGGGTGCCTCATGTTCTGGTGAGAAAGCTCATTGGGAGACGCGGTCGAGCCATGCAGATGATGGTCAAAAAGTCTGGTGTGATGAGAGTAAGCAGTCCACGTGATCAACAGGACTGGATACCAGACGAAGACGGCATGGTGTCCTTCTCCGCTGTAGGAACAGAAGAAAGCCTAGAATATATACGCATGCTGATTGAGTACCGAGTGACCTACCTGCAGGAGGTAGAACAATTGAATCTCGCTAGACTGCGAGTAGATAGACAGCATCATCTGAGCAGCAGAAGATGGAAGCCGTCTAGAAATAGTGAGACCCGACAGAGAAAGGGCCCCCTAAATAACAGAACAGCTACAGCTGAAGTTAGGGACCTTTTAGGATGTCCTGAGAGTAGTGGGTGTGGGTTTAGAGGTAGTGAGACCTCCAGTAACTCCGGTTTGAGCAGCCCATACAAACGACCCAATAGAGGACCGGACAGTACGGAGTCGAACCGGACCTTAGATACCGGGGCATGTGAGTCGCGCTGCTGTATTGACCGCTGGGAGCGGGGAAGACCTGACAGGGTTTCGATTGACCGCTGGGAGCGGGGGAGACCTGACAAGGTTACAACTGACCGCTGGGAGCGGGGGAGACCTGACAAAGTTACGACCCGGAAAGGTGACCTGGCGAAGTCAGTGACAGTGACAAATGGTAGGTCCCTAAGGAATGGGCTAGTGTCATTGACTAAGGTCCCAGGGGCTGAGTAGCACAATTGTAAAGTTCATGGTCTCTATGTGAGCTGGGGGTTATAATGTTATTGTGTATATTATGTGTTCAACCCCACAAGTTTGAACAGAGGGGGGGATATGTAATGCAGCAGCTTGCTAGCATTACTGTAAATGGTCCAGGATGTGTTTACCGGACCATGTACTTTCCCCTTTAACTGACTGGTCACATGACTGTGACAACACCCAGGTCCTGTATGCACAGTAAAGCTCTGTACACATGACTGGGACAGCACACAGGACCTATACACACAGCTGACTGATCACATGACTGTGACATCAGCAAGGTCCTGTCAGTATGTGGCTGTCTGTGCACAGCATATATAAACCCTGCTTAATTTGAGACAGGTGTGTTCGGTGTGAGAGGCGTGAGGCCTGTTCCCCATGTGTGTGGGATACCGTGATACCGTGAAGCCTGGCAGCCTGAAGGCAAAGACTAGATCCTGTGCGGATGCTAGTGGCCTTGGAAGGAAGCGGCTTTGAAGTGAAGCCTGGTACCTGAAAGGTCGAGCCTGGATCCTGTGCGGATGTCAGTGGCCTTTGAGGGAGAGCCTGCTTGAGTAAGAGTCCTGGAAGGCAGAGCCTGGATCCTGTGTGGATGTCAGTGGCCTTTGAGGGAACGACGGCTGGAGACCCCTACCTGGGAAGCCGCAGAGCCACAGTGGTGGCAGAGTAACGGACTGAGACAGCTATACCCGGCAAAGGTAATACCCGGTGCTATATGGACATTGTGATATGAACATTGCTAATTTATTACCTTGCCGTAAGCTGTACCCTGGAGCAAGTGGGCCGGTGTGCCACTTGGCTCATGAATTGTTTATGTGTGTAAACCTGCCGGTGGCGGACTAAGATGAACTGTGTGTGAACAGCGGTTTATGAAGTGCCATAATAAACTGCAACACTGTGTGAAAAACGTAAAGACATTGCACGTGTGCATTGATTGACGCAGCAAAGCGAGTTACCCCCAGTATGATGACGAGCGCTGCCTTACAGTGGCTACTTTGAAGAACCTAGAATATAAGACATATTTTCAGTTGTTTCACACTTTTTTGTTAAGTATATAATTCCACATGTGTTATTTCATAGTTTTGATGCGTTCAGTGTGAATGTACAATTTCCATAGTCAAGAAAATACAGAAAAATCTTTAAATGCGAAGGTGTGTCCAAACTTTTGGTCTATACTGTATATGATAGAGAAATGGCCTCCCAATTCCATCTAGCTATGGTGGACTTCGTGACCTTAGACCGTTCCTAGCCCCTTGGTAGGATATAAACAACGAGTTATCTTTCCTAAAGCTTTTGGTAACTGAATGTTACCTAACCAGACATCTCCTCACTTCTAACGTATGTAACTCCACCTCTTTCTGGTTACTAGGATGTGGACAAAAGGAGGGTAGGAGGACTTCCTGAAGTCTGTTGAAATGAGTAGCTACCTTAGGGAGAGAGAGTGATTTTTAGACCAGATCCTGCCTATCATCCAGAATTTGAGTAAACGGCGAGGCCATAGACAGGGCCTGGATGTCACTAATGCTCCTGGCCGAGGTTAAAGATATTAAAGCGGTCTTAAGAGAGAGGGATTTAAGGGTTGCTGACTATTAGCTCAAACAGCGAGATAGTCAAGGCCTTTAGAACCAAATTTAAATACCAGGGAACCAAGCTGCTTTTAATAATGAGTCTAGATCTAAAAGCTGCCTTAATGAACCGAGAAACCCAGTAGTTACAAGCTACATCACAGCTATACAGGGCACCCAAGGCAGAAATCTGTACTTTAAGGGTGCTGGTGGATAACCCTAGTTCAAGACCTTTTTGTAAAAACTCCAAAGATTTGTCCTATTGGCACCCCCTCCCCATGAACCCCAGAACCAGAGAAAGACAAAAACTTTCTCCAACTTGTGGCATAAATCTGGGTTGTAACAGGTTTTCTCCTGTGCAGGATGGTTACTAGACCTTTGGAAAAACCTTTCTGATTTGGCAGTGTCCTTTCAAGTTCCACACCGTCAAGTGGAGGCCAGTTGCTTGAGGATGGAATATCGGACCCCGGAGAAGGAGATATGGAATCTCTGGAAGAACCCAAGGATCGTAGATGGACACCCTCCTGGGCCAAAAGGGTGCGATCAGCAGAACCCTGGCCTTGTCCTCCCTGATCTTTCTTATTACCATGAGAAGAACAGCCAACCAGGGGGGGAGGAGTCATACACCAGGCTGAAATACCAACGTATCAGGAAAGCGTCCACAGCTAGGGGATTTAGGGAACACAAGATCTTTGTCTTCTTATTTAGTTTTGTGGCAAACGGATCTACCTGACCGGAGGCCCTCCCCCCCATCTTCGGCTATTTGGGTAAAAATTCCTTGATTTAGTTCCCATTCCCCTTGCATCAGAGGATAGCAGCTTGGGAAATCTGCTCTCATGTTTTCTTTTTCCCTTATATAGAGGGCCATCAGGGAAAGGAGGTGACTTTCTGTAATCTGGAAGAGATGATCTGTCACTCTCATCAGCGATCTTGACCATGTATCCCCCTGGTGGTTCACATATGCTACCGCAACTAGATTATCCAAGAGGATCTTTACATTCTGGCCCTGAAGGAAAGGTAAGAAATTATTCACCGCCTTGTCTACCGCCAGAAGTTCTTTTGCATTGGAGGAGAGACCCTTTTCGATATCTGACCAGGTCCCCTGGGCTACCATATCTCCCAGATGGGCTCCCCACCCTCTCGGACTCGCATCTGTGGTAATTGTTCTAGTGACCCTAAGTACCCAGGGAACCCCTCGAGATAGGTTAGGCTCATCCTGCCACCACTATAAAGATTTTACTGACCGGGGTGATAAGGACATTTCCCTTCCAAGTGCCCCTTAAGAGAAACTTCATTATGTAGCACATCCCACTGTAGAACTGTGGCGCCCCTGAAGGTTCGACCGCCACAGGGATGCTGCACTTCTGTAATGGAGTGTAGTGTTCCTCCTCCGAGGTAAGAACAGCGTGATGGTCGGGACCCAACCTTTGCATCCAACACCACATTTCTCCACCAGAGGGGGCTAGTATGCACCAGGTGCTGCCCTCCTGGTTACAGGGAGACTGGGGAACCAAGAGTGAGGGGAACCAGTTAGTGGGTGAGGGTGGAGGACTTACAATTTAGTGACACTTTAAATTTCATATTTAATAAAAAGCCATCTTTGGTTTTGGTCTTTGTGCTGTTAATTACTGTGAGGTATTGTGATCTCCCACCCTGAACGTGGATCCTGTGTGGACCTGCAGTGGATGGAGACACAGCCCTCATACCCCAGCCTTGGAACGAGGGGCAGGTTGCAGACGAGGAATGTCTCAACCCGGTCAAGGACCACGACCAAGAAGGCCCGGAGCTAAAGAGTGTAGCTCCACAGCAAATGGATCCCGGGGAGGATGCAGACGGAGCAGTGTACGCCACCTGTCCTCACCACCTGATATATTCAGAGGGAGTCCAGCTGCAAGAGGGGTACCGGCCCCCGACACCCGACCTTGCTACTCCATGTCCTGGTTGGTAAAGCCCGGTAGGCCCAGAGGATCCCATCGGGCATCCGAAGGAGCGGAGCTGCCACCCGTGCCCTTGTTCTGAGAGGAGTTCAGAGGGAGATCTGGCCTATCTACACACACACAGACAGGAGAGGATACGGTCTGTAGTTCAGGAACACTCAGGTGCGGGGTCCCGATTGAATGCTGGACTTGCTCGGAGGTTGTCGGACCCCAGTCCCTGGTGACCGCAGGACTCCGTGGGGAGCAGGGAGTCGCCTTCCTTCTGCCATCTCTAATGTGAGTAAAGCCTTGGAAATTCATCCCTATGGCCTCCGGACTGTTCATTACGCGCCATTCCGTGCGACGCCGCGTCCCTACTCCCGCACTACTACCCCCCCTTTATCCTGCTTTACCGGCCCTGAGGCCGCGCTCCGCCTGTGGGGAGCGGCGAGAACTTTAGCCGCCATGACTCCAGGCCTCAGCGGACTGTAGTTGCGCTGGTGGCGCATCACCAGACACCACAGGTGGCGTAGTCGACAATTACCACTCAACCCGGAAAGCCCTAGCATCATTTTCAATGTGACGGCCCTGGGCAAGGAACGGGTCCAGGCCACGACTGCACCCCCGTTCTCAACATCTGACCCGACTCCGAGTACCCCCATCTTCCCAGGGCAGGGCTGAGAGCGTCACATCACCATGTGTAGGGGTGGATTCAGTGAGGAGAAGTGAGAGGAGCAGGGGCTCTGCAGGAGCTCTGCTCGGCAGGCAGGCTCGGCCTGTCATGCCCAAGAAGGAGAGAGGAGTGGGAGCTAGGGAGGAAGGCTCCAGTAACTTAAGGGATCCCAGGGGGTACGGTGAGTGCAGGACGGCACCCGTACGCCCGAATCTGCCAGGTGTCAGAGGGATCAGGCTGCAAGAAGGGAACCAGTCCCTGGACTAGCCGAGTTACTTCAGGTCTCGGCTGGAAAACTTTCATTGTGCAGTTGCCACAACCTCACCTAAGCCGCCGTGAAGGGCACCAAGCAAGGTCCAGGAACTTCAAGTTGCCCAGAGGGATCTCAAGGTAACAGATCGGCACTTTGTGTGACGGGGCGCATGGCAGGAGGGAGAAGACCCACCGCGGGAAGTCAGCTAAGAAAGGAACATACAGAAAGGGGGTCCCGTTAAGTGCTCTTGAAGTACGTGGGAGAGTGCTGAGCCCCTGCCTGGTAAACGCAGCGCGACATGGGAGGCTGACACCTGTACAGTGCACCTGAGGAAGCTAAAGAACTGTGAGTAAACTCGGATGACTGCACCCCACTGTTTCTGTCAGTTATTTCTACAACGCTATCGCTCCTGCACTACAACGCCCAGCATCACCATCTGCATCTACACTGCCCTGGAGCTGTGCTCTGCCTGTGGAGAGCCATGCCAACCCAGCTGCCCTAACATCTGCTTCAGAGGTCTGCAGCAGCGCCGGTACTCATTACCGGGAACCACAGGTGGCGTCACGAGACAAAACTGTTAACAAACCCTTTTTTTTAAAGAGTGACCCCAGGGTACGGGCCCGTGACATCCGAAGAAGGTAAAGGCCCGGGTACCGAGTCACCCATATTCCCCCTGGGCGAGTCATACTACACCACACAGGAGAGCCGACAGATCCTCTATATACTACACCACACAGGAGAGCTGACAGATCCTCTATATACTACACAATACAGGAGAGCTGACAGATCCTCTATATACTACACCACACAGGAGAGCTGACACATCCTCTATATACTACACCACACAGGACAGATCCTCTATATACTACACCACACAGGAGAGCTGACACATCCTCTATATACTACACCACACAGGAGAGCTGACACATCCTCTATATACTACACCACACAGGACAGATCCTCTATATACTACACCACACAGGAGAGCTGACACATCCTCTATATACTACACCACACAGGAGAGCCGACAGATCCTCTATATACTACACCACACAGGAGAGCTGACAGATCCTCTATATACTACACCACACAGGACAGATCCTCTATATACTACACCACAAAGGAGAGCTGACACATCCTCTATATACTACACCACACAGGAGAGCTGACAGATCCTCTATATACTACACCATACAGGAGAGCTGACAGATCCACTATATACTACACCACACAGGAGAGATGACAGATCCTCTATATACTACACCACACAGGACAGATCCTCTATATACTACACCACACAGGAGAGCTGACACATCCTCTATATACTACACAATACAGGAGAGCTGACACATCCTCTATATACTACACAATACAGGAGAGCTGACACATCCTCTATATACTACACAATACAGGAGAGCCGACAGATCCACTATATACTACACCACACAGGAGAGCTGACAGATCCTCTATATACTACACCACACAGGAGAGCCGACAGATCCTCTATATACTACACCACACAGGAGAGCTGACACATCCTCTACATACTACACCACACAGGAGAGCTGACAGATCCTCTATATACTACACCACACAGGAGAGCTGACACATCCTCTATCTACTACACCACACAGGAGAGCCGACACATCCTCTATATACTACACCACACAGAAGAGCAGATAGGTCCTCTATATACTACACCACACAGGACAGATCCTCTATATACTACACTACACAGGAGGGCTGACACATCCTCTATATACTACACAATACAGGAGAGCTGACAGATCCTCTATATACTACACCACACAGGAGAGCTGACAGATCCACTATATACTACACCACACAGGAGAGCTGACAGATCATCTGTATACTACACCCCACAGGAGAGCTGACAGATCCTCTATATACTACACCACACAGGAGAGCTGACACATCCTCTATATACTACACCACACAGGAGAGCTGACAGATCCTCTATATACTACACCACACAGGAGAGCTGACAGATCCTCTATATACTACACCACACAGGAGAGCTGACAGATCCTCTATATACTACATCACACAGGAGAGCTGACAGATCCTCTATATACTACACCACACAGGAGAGCTGACACATCCTCTATATACTACACCACACAGGAGAGCTGACAGATCATCTGTATACTACACCCCACAGGAGAGCTGACAGATCCTCTATATACTACACCACACAGAAGAGCTGACAGATCCTGTATATACTACACCACACAGAAGAGCTGACAGATCCTCTATATACTACACCACACAGGAGAGCTGACAGATCCTCTATATACTACACCACACAGGAGAGCTGACACATCCTCTATATACTACACCACACAGAAGAGCTGACAGATCCTCTATATACTACACCACACAGGAGAGCCGACAGATCCTCTATATACTACACCACACAGGAGAGCTGACAGATCCTCTATATACTACACCACACAGGAGAGCTGACACATCCTCTATATACTACACCACACAGAAGAGCTGACAGATCCTCTATATACTACACAATACAGGAGAGCCGACAGATCCACTATATACTACACCACACAGGAGAGCCGAGAGATCCTCTATATACTACACCACACAGGAGAGTTGACAGATCCTCTATATACTACACCACACAGGACAGATCCTCTATATACTACACCACACAGGAGAGCTGACACATCCTCTATATACTACACAATACAGGAGAGCTGACAGATTCTCTATATACTACACAATACAGGAGAGCTGACACATCCTCTATATACTACACAATACAGGAGAGCTGACAGATCCTCTATATACTACACCACACAGGAGAGCTGACACATCCTCTATATACTACACCACACAGGAGAGCTGACACATCCTCTATATACTACACCACACAGGACAGATCCTCTATATACTACACCACACAGGAGAGCTGACAGATCCTCTATATACTACACCACACAGGAGAGCCGACAGATCCTCTATATACTACACCACACAGAAGAGCTGACACATCCTCTATATACTACACAATACAGGAGAGCTGACAGATCCTCTATATATTACACCACACAGGAGAGCTGACAGATCCTCTATATACTACACAATACAGGAGAGCCGACAGATCCACTATATACTACACCACACAGGAGAGCTGACACATCCTCTATATACTACACCAGAGGTCCCCAACCTTTTTTGCACCAGGGACCGGCTTTAAGCAAGACCAGTTTTCCATGGCCCGGTGGGGGTGGGGGCGGGGCTTTGGTCATATGGGGGTGGGGTTATGGAGGGGTGGAGCTGTATGGGGAGGATGCTGGCGGGACCTCGGTGTACAGCGCTGCTAAGTAGCAGCATTGTACATTGAGCGTCAGTGTATACAGTGAACACCGGTACCGGGAGCCGCGTCACTGAAGCCAGTCTGCTGCCCCAGCACGCCCCACATAACATGTTCTGCCGGGGGCGTGTCAGTGAGGAGAGCCTGCCGTCCCACCCCGTCAGGAACACACCATGCTGTGCAGGAGGGCCGCGTCACTAAGACCCGCCCCGTGACGTACAACAGGTACCATGCTGTGCTGTGGAGGGCTGCGTCACTAAGACCCGCCCGACGCCCCACCCCGTCCTGCATAATGTTCTCTGCCGGGAGCTGCGAGCTGTCACGGCTATGGCAGAAAACATTATAAATCCACACAGAGCGAGTTCTGACCAGGCGCAGGGCCGCGGAGCTAGCTGTCAGCGGCAGGGCCGGCTCCAGGTTTTTCTGGGCCCCGGGCGAAAGAGTCTCAGTGGGCCCCTTTAACACATACCACGATTCATGATGCAGAGATACGGCGGAGAAATATATATATATAGTACAATGCAAAGATTTCACTTCATGAGTGATATCTATTGTAAATTCTACAATAGCTCAGAAACCGGTGAATCGCTCCACACAGCATAGTGGCCCCCATATAAGGCTCCATACGGAATACTGGTCCCCATATAACGCCCATACGGAATACTGGCCCCCATATAACGCTTCATACGGAATACTGGCCCCCATATAAGGCCCCATACGGAATACTTGCCCCCATATAAGGCCCCATACGGAATACTTGCCCCCATATAAGGCCCCATACGGAATACTTGCCCCCATATAAGGCCCCATACGGAATACTGGCCCCCATATAAGACCCCATACGGAATACTGGCCCCCATATAACGCTCCATACAGGATACCGGTCCCCATATAATGCCGCATGCAGGCTGTTACCCCCCGCATAATGCCCCATACAGGCTGTCCCCCCCTTATAATGCTCCATGCAGGCTGTTACCCCCCACATAATGCCCCATACAGGCCCCTCCCTTTTAATGCTCCATGCAGGCTGTTACCCCCACATAATGCCCCATACAGGCTGCCCCCCCCCCTTATGATGCTCCATGCAGGCTGTTCCCCCCCACATAATGCCCCATACAGGCCCCCCCCTTTTAATGCTCCATGCAGGCTGTTACCCCCCACATAATGCCCCATACAGGCTGCCCCCCCTCTTTATAATGCCCCATGCAGGCTGTCACCCCTCCTCTTTATACTGCCCCATGCAGGCTGTCACCCCTCCTCTTTATACTGCCCCATGCAGGCTGTCACCCCCCCTCTTTATACTGCCCCATGCAGGCTGTCACCCCCCCTCTTTATAATGCCCCATGCAGGCTGTCACCCCTCCTCTTTATAATGCTCCATGCAGGCTGTCACCCCTCCTCTTTATACTGCCCCATGCAGGCTGTCACCCCTCCTCTTTATACTGCCCCATGCAGGCTGTCACCCCTCCTCTTTATAATGCCCCATGCAGGCTGTCACCCCTCCTCTTTATAATGCCCCATGCAGGATGTCCCCCCCTCTCTTTATAATGCCCCGTGCAGGCTGTTCCCCACCTTATAATGCCCCATGCAGGCTGGTCCCCACCTTATAATGCCCCATGCAGGATGTCACCCCTCCTCATTATAATGCCCCAAGCAGGAATCCCCCCCTCTTTATAATGCCCCATGCAGGCTGTTCCCCACCTTATAATGCCCCATGCAGGCTGTCACCCCTCCTCTTTATAATGCCCCAAGCAGGAATCCCCCCCTCTTTATAATGCCCCATGCAGGCTGTTCCCCACCTTATAATGCCCCATGCAGGCTGTCACCCCTCCTCTTTATAATGCCCCAAGCAGGATGCCGCCCCTCCCCTCTTTATACTGCCCCATGCCTCCATACATTAAAAAAAAAAAAAAAATCAAATACTCACCTCCCTTCTCCTCACCTGCTACCTGCTGCCCGCCGCTCGCTGCTCGGCTCCGAACTCCAGCGTTGTCGTTTCTTCCCGCTCAGCGCTCCCTGTGACGGCTCAGGGGAGGGCGCGGTGTAAAGACGTCACCGCGCCCTCTGACCTGAGACGTCACAGGGAGCGCAGAGCAGGAAGACAGCTGATCTGTGGAGGCACGGGGAGAGGTAAGTATCCGGCTGCCGGGGCCCTGAGCAAACGGCGGAGAAGGGCGGGCGCTGACACCGCTCTCCTCCGCCCATAGCCCAGCGCGGTGCGCGACCGCCAGTGGGCCCCTCTGCCTGCTCAGAGCCCCGGCATTTGCCCGGGTGCTGACGCCGGCCCTGGTCAGCGGCGCCGCGGACCGGCTGAAAAACCCCAACGGCCCGGTCCTGGTCCGCGGACCGGCGGTTGGGGACCTCTGTACTACACAATACAGGAGAGCTGACAGATCCACTATATACTACACCACACAGGAGAGCTGACACATCCTCTATATACTACACCACACAGGAGAGCTGACAGATCCTCTATATACTACACCACACAGGAGAGCTGACAGATCCTCTATATACTACACCACACAGGAGAGCTGACAGATCCTCTATATACTACACCACACAGGAGAGCTGACAGATCCTCTATATACTACACCACACAGGAGACCTGACAGATCCTCTATATACTACACCACACAGGAGAGCTGACAGATCCTCTATATACTACACCACACAGGAGAGCTGACACATCCTCTATATACTACACAATACAGGAGAGCTGACAGATCCACTATATAATACACCACACAGGAGAGCTGACAGATCCTCTATATACTACACCACACAGGAGAGCTGACAGATCCTCTATATACTACACCACACAGGAGAGCTGACAGATCCTCTATATACTACACCACACAGGAGAGTTGACAGATCCTCTATATACTACACCACACAGGACAGATCCTCTATATACTACACCACACAGGAGAGCTGACACATCCTCTATATACTACACAATACAGGAGAGCTGACAGATCCTCTATATACTACACAATACAGGAGAGCTGACACATCCTCTATATACTACACAATACAGGAGAGCTGACAGATCCTCTATATACTACACCACACAGGAGAGCTGACACATCCTCTATATACTACATCACACAGGAGAGCTGACACATCCTCTATATACTACACCACACAGGAGAGCTGACACATCCTCTATATACTACACCACACAGGAGAGCTGACAGATCCTCTATATACTACACAATACAGGAGAGCTGACAGATCCACTATATAATACACCACACAGGAGAGCTGACAGATCCACTATATACTACACCACACAGGAGAGCTGACAGATCCTCTATATACTACACCACACAGGAGAGCTGACAGATCCACTATATACTACACCACACAGGAGAGCTGACAGATCCTCTATATACTACACCACACAGGAGAGCTGACAGATCCTCTATATACTACACCACACAGGAGAGCTGACAGATCCTCTATATACTACACCACACAGGACAGATCCTCTATATACTACACCACACAGGAGAGCTGACACATCCTCTATATACTACACCACACAGGAGAGCTGACACATCCTCTATATACTACACAATACAGGAGAGCTGACAGATCCTCTATATACTACACCACACAGGAGAGCTGACACATCCTCTATATACTACACAATACAGGAGAGCTGACAGATCCACTATATACTACACCACACAGGAGAGCTGACAGATCCTCTATATACTACACCACACAGGAGAGCTGACAGATCCTCTATATACTGCACCACACAAGAGAGCTGACAGATCCTCTATATACTACACCACACAGGAGAGCCGACAGATCCTTTATATACTACACCACACAGGAGAGCTGACAGATCCTCTATATACTACACCACACAGGAGAGCCGACAGATCCTCTATATACTACACCACACAGGACAGATCCTCAATAAACTACACAATACAGGAGAGCTGACACATCCTCTATATACTACACAATACAGGAGAGCTGACAGATCCTCTATATACTACACCACACAGGAGAGCTGACACATCCTCTATATACTACACAATACAGGAGAGCTGACAGATCCTCTATATACTACACCACACAGGAGAGCTGACACATCCTCTATATACTACACAATACAGGAGAGCTGACAGATCCACTATATACTACACCACACAGGAGAGCTAACAGATCCTCTATATACTACACCACACAGGAGAGCTGACACATCCTCTATATACTACACAATACAGGAGAGCTGACAGATCCACTATATACTACACCACACAGGAGAGCTGACAGATCCTCTATATACTACACCACACAGGAGAGCTGACAGATCCTCTATATACTACACCACACAGGAGAGCTGACAGATCCTCTATATACTACACCACACAGGAGAGCTGACACATCCTCTATATACTACACAATACAGGAGAGCTGACAGATCCTCTATATACTACACAATACAGGAGAGCTGACAGATCCTCTATATACTACACCACACAGGAGAGCTGACAGATCCTCTATATACTACACCACACAGGACAGATCCTCTATATACTACACCACACAGGAGAGCTGACACATCCTCTATACACTACACCACACAGGAGAGCTGACAGATCCTCTATATACTACACCACACAGGAGAGCTGGCAGATCCTCTATACACTACACCACACAGGAGAGCTGACACATCCTCTATATACTACACCACACAGGAGAGCTGACACATCCTCTATATACTACACCACACAGGAGAGCTGACACATCCTCTATATACTATACCACACAGGAGAGCTGACACATCCTCTATATATCACACCACACAGGAGAGCTGACACATCCTCTATATACTACACCACACAGGAGAGCTGACAGATCCTCTATATACTACACCACACAGGAGAGCTGACACATCCTCTATATACTACACCACACAGGAGAGCTGACAGATCCTCTATATACTACACCACACAGGACAGATCCTCTATATACTACACCACACAGGACAGATCCTCTATATACTACACCACACAGGAGAGCTGACAGATCCTCTATATACTACACCACACAGGAGAGCTGACACATCCTCTATATACTACACAATACAGGAGAGCTGACACATCCTCTATATACTACACAATACAGGAGAGCTGACAGATCCTCTATATACTACACCACACAGGAGAGCTGACACATCCTCTATATACTACACAATACAGGAGAGCTGACACATCCTCTATATACTACACAATACAGGAGAGCTGACAGATCCTCTATATACTACACCACACAGGAGAGCTGACACATCCTGTATATACTACACCACACAGAAGAGCCGACAGATCCTCTATATACTACACCACACAGGAGAGCTGACACATCCTCTATATACTACATAATACAGGAGAGCTGACAGATCCACTATATACTACACCACACAGGAGAGCTGACAGATCCTCTATGTACTACACCACACAGGAGAGCTGACAGATCCTCTATATACTACACCACACAGGAGAGCTGACAGATCCTCTATATACTGCACCACACAAGAGAGCTGACACATCCTCTATATACTACACCACACAGGAGAGCTGACAGATCCTCTATATACTACACCACACAGGAGAGCTGACAGATCCTCTATATACTACACCACACAGGAGAGCTGACAGATCCTCTATATACTACACCACACAGGACACATCCTCTATACACTACACCACACAGGAGAGCTGACAGATCCTCTATATACTACAGCACACAGGAGAGCTGACAGATCCTCTATATACTACACCACACAGGAGAGCTGACAGATCCTCTATATACTACACCACACAGGACACATCCTCTATACACTACACCACACAGGAGAGCTGACAGATCCTCTATATACTACACCACACAGGAGAGCTGACAGATCCTCCATATACTACACCACACAGAAGAGCTGACAGATCCTCTATATACTACACCACATAGGAGAGCTGACAGATCCTCTATATACTAAACCACACAGGAGAGCTGACAGATCCTCTATATACTACACCACACAGGAGAGCTGACAGATCCTCTATATACTACACCACACAGGAGAGCTGACAGATCCTCTATATACTACACCACACAGGACAGATCCTCTATATACTACACCACACAGGACACATCCTCTATACACTACACCACACAGGAGAGCTGACAGATCCTCTATATACTACACTACACAGGAGAGCTGACACATCCTCTATATACTACACCACACAGGAGAGCTGACAGATCCTCTATATACTACACCACACAGGAGAGCTGACAGATACTCTATATACTACACCACCCAGGAGAGCTGACAGATCCTCTATATACTACACCACACAGGAGAGCTGACAGATCCTCTATATACTACACCACACAGGAGAGCTGACAGATCCTCTATATACTACACCACACAGGAGAGCTGATAGATCATCTATATATTATATCACACAGGAGAGCCGACAGATACTCTATATACTACACCACACAGTAGAGCTGACAGATCCTCTATATACTACACCACACAGGAGAGCTGACAGATCCTCTATATACTACACCACACAGGAGAGCTGACAGATCCTCTATATACTACACCACACAGGAGAGCTGACAGATCCTCTATATACTACACCACACAGGAGAGCTGACAGATCCTCTATATACTATACCACACAGGAGAGCTGACAGATCCTCTATATACTACACCACACAGGAGAGCTGACAGATCCACTATATACTACACCACACAGGAGAGCTGACAGATCCTCTATATACTTCACCACACAGGAGAGCTGACAGATCCTCTATATACTACACCACACAGGAGAGCCGTCAGATCCTCTATATACTACACCACACAGGAGAGCTGACAGATCCACTATTTACTACACCACACAGGAGAGCTGACAGATCCTCTATATACTACACCTCACAGGAGAGCCGACAGATAATCTATATACTACACCACACAGGAGAGCTGACAGATCCTCTATATACTACACCACACAGGAGAGCTGACAGATACTCTATAAACTACACCTGTTAGAACCTTGCTCTTAGGTTTTTTCCTTTGCTGGTCACATGACCTTGTTGGCCTATTTAATCCTGCTCCGCCCTTCTGGCTTTGCTGGACTTCATTGTATAACTACTTTCTAGCTAGCCTGTGCTCTGTATCTATTCTGTTAGTTTGCTTGGTCTTCGGACCTCTGTGTTCTATATATTTTGTTTGTTCGTCTGTCTGCTACTATTTCTGTTAGGAGGTGTCCATTTTGCTCCCAGTCCCTAGTACTTGTAGGGATTCCTTCCCCACATCTATAGGTCTCCGTACAGACTAGCTTAGGACTTTAGCAGGTCTGATCGCAGGATCAGGTTCCCTGTTACATCGTAGGGATCAAGCTGAGTTCTATCGTAGGGACAGATCTCCTCTCTTTCCTTAGCTCTGGTAGCAGAACATAACAGTAAGTCCAGCCTGCAAATTCTCTAAGGAAAGATTTTTCTGTTCCATCATGGTGTCGGTTCAGGATTTGGCTCATCGCCTGCAGGGACTCTCTCTGGAGGTGGCCGAGCTCCGTCAGCACGTGAGTAACTGTCCTGGAGCACATTTCTTGGAGCCTAAGGTATGTTTGCCGGATTTATTTTTTGGTGAACACCGAGAATTTTTTTCATTTAAAAATGCTTGCTTATTGTATTTTCGTTTGAGACCCAAGTCCTCTGGGGATGAAACCCAGCGCATAGGGTTCATAATGTCACTTTTGCGCAAAGAGCCTCAGGAGTGGGCCTTTTCTTTGCAACCTAGTGATACATGCTTCAGATCAGTGGATAGTTTTTTTTCTGCTTTGGGGCTATTATATGATGATCCTGACCGTGTCGCATCAGCTGAGACTGAGTTAAGACGTTTGAGACAGGGATCAGGTAATGTGGAAAAATATTGTACTCATTTCCGTCGTTGGTCTACTCAAACACGGTGGAACGATTCTGCTCTGAAAAGTCTATTTCTTGCTGGGCTCAATGAAAGGGTTAAAGACCTGCTAATTGCTTATCCTACACCTGAAGATTTGCAACAGGCTATGCAATTAGCTATACGGGTGGATAGGAGACTGCGTGCAAGGGTTAATGAGAGCAAATCCTCTGCTATGTCAGTTTCTGGTTATGAGAATGTGTGTACTAACAGTGGTGAACCGATGGAGATTGGATCGGTGGCACCTCGCTCTCAAGAAAAAGACCGTAGATTTTCTGAAGGCTTGTGTTTCTATTGCGTAAAATCTGGTCATTTGATTAAAGGCTGTGAGCTTCGTATGAAGAAAGAAAAAAAAATGGTCAGTCATGCCCGTATTGCCTGTTTAAATTCCAAGGGTATATTTTTAGCTGCTTCCACGATTGCTCAGGAAAAATTAATGGAATTTCGGGTGTTTGTTGATTGTGGGTCTACTCTGAATGTAATTGATGGGGGATTCTTGGAAAGACTCAATTTAAAACCCGAACCTTTATCATCCCCCATTGCTGTGGTTTCTGTGGATGGTTCCCCTTTGAAGAATATTACTCTCAAGGTCTGTGAATTTCCTCTCACTATTAATGGTGTTCACCATGAGAAATTGGATTTGGTAGTGTTGAATAACTTGCCTTCTCCAGTAATATTGGGATTGCCCTGGTTAAAATGTCACAATCCTGTACTGGATTGGTCTACCAGTGAAATTAAATCCTGGAGCCATAAATGTTATGACAAGTGTTGTAACGGGCGTATTGCAGCTTTGGATAGGGGAGAATTGCCTGTTCCTATTCAGGATTTTTGGAGAGTTTTTTCTGAGAAGGAATCGCAGGTTTTGCCTCCCCATAGAGACTATGATTGTTCTATTGAATTTGTCCCTGGAGCGACTCTTCCTAAAAGTCGTTTATTTAACCTTACTATTCCTGAGAGGAAGGCTTTGGAGGAATACATACAGACAAGTTTGGCCGCCGGTCATATCAGACCCTCTAAGTCTCCTGTGGCGGTTGGATTTTTTTTTGTAAAAAAAAAGGACGGCGGTTTACGTCCTTGTCTGGATTTTCGTGAGATTAACAAAATTACTGTACGCAATCCTTACCCACTGCCATTGATTCCTGATCTGTTTAACCAGTTAATGGGGGCCAAGTGGTTCTCTAAAATTGACCTTAAGGGGGCATACAATCTGTTGCGCATGAAGGAGGGTGACGAATGGAAGACTGCTTTTAACACTCCTGTGGGTCATTTTGAGAATCTGGTTATGCCTTTTGGTCTTACTAATGCTCCTGCATTTTTTCAGAATCTTATTAATGACATCCTTAGACCTTTGATCGGCAAAAATGTGGTTGTGTATTTGGATGGCATTTTGATTTATTCGCCGGATCTGGAGTCTCATTGGCGGAGCGTACGTGAGGTATTACAGTTATTAATGGACAATTCGCTTTTTGCTAAGCTGGAGAAATGTGAGTTCGCTGTACAGAGAATTAGTTTTTTGGGTTACATTATCTCCAGCGAAGGTTTTGAGATGGACCCGGTTAAAGTTCAAGCTGTACAGGAATGGCCTAGGCCTATTGGTTTGAAATCGATACAGAGGTTTTTAGGTTTCGCCAATTATTACAGAAAATTCATAAAAAAATTTTCTAGTATTGTCAAACCTCTGACCGATCTCACCAGGAAAGGTGCTGATGCGGTTCAGTGGTCTTCTGAGGCCATTGAAGCTTTTGTGTATCTCAAGGAGAGGTTCACCTCTGCTCCCATCCTTATGCAGCCTGATGTGACTAAGCCGTTTTTGGTTGAGGTTGATGCTTCCTCTGTGGGGGTTGGCGCAGTATTGTCTCAGGATAACGGGGATGGATTACATCCCTGTGCCTTTTTTTCAAAAAAAATTTCGGAGACTGAACTGAATTACGATATTGGTAATCGGGAATTATTGGCTATTAAACTCGCATTTGAACACTGGCGCCACTTCTTGGAAGGTGCGGAATTTCCCGTTCAGGTTCTTACGGATCATAAAAATCTGATATATCTTGATGCTGCCAAGCGCCTGAATGCCCATCAGGCTAGGTGGGCACTGTTTTTCTCGCGGTTTAATTTCTCCGTTATTTACATCCCTGGTACTAAGAATGTTAAGGCGGATGCCTTGTCTCGCAGTTTTTCTCCCATAGTCGGTGCTGAGAAAGAGGAGAACATTTTACAAGAAGGTGTTGTGATAGCTGCTTTGGACTCCGTTTTGGAAGATGAGATTCTTAAAGCACAGGAAAATGCCCCATCTAACACTCCTCATGGGAGGTTGTTTGTGCCTGGGACCTTTAGGAGAGATTTGTTTGTTGAGTGTCACGAATCTCGGTTGGCAGGTCATCCCGGAATCTCTGAGACCAAGAGACTGGTGGGTCGCAGTTTTTGGTGGCCTGGATGGCAGAAGGAAGTCATTAAGTGGGTGCGTCAATGTACTATATGTGCTAGATCTAAGTCCTCACATACTCCTGCTGCGGGGTTGCTTTGTCCTTTGGAGGTTCCCAGTGCTCCTTGGACACATTTGGCTATGGACTTTATAACTGACCTTCCCCCCTCTGAGGGTTTTACTGTCATCTGGGTGGTCGTGGACCGTTTTAGCAAGATGTGTCACTTGGTTCCCTTCGTCAAACTGCCCTGCGCTAAAACTCTCGCTAAGGCCTTTGTCAAGGAAATTGTCAGACTTCATGGCGTTCCTACTGACATTGTTTCTGATAGGGGTCCTCAGTTCGTGGCTCGTTTTTGGCGTGCCTTTTGTGACAGGTTGGGAGTTCATTTGTCGTTCTCGTCCGGATATCATCCTGAATCTAATGGCCAGACAGAAAGGAAAAACCAGGATGTTGAGCAGTTCTTGCGTTGTTTTGTGGCAGACAATCAAGAGGGGTGGTCTGAGTTTCTGCCACTTGCTGAATTTGCTCTTAACAACCATACATCTTCTTCTGCTGGTTGTTCGCCTTTTTTTTGTTGTTCTGGGAGACATCCGTCGTTTGGGTCGTTCTCCAAGTTGGGATCTGCCGTGCCTGAGGAGGAGAATTTTTCCGGTGATTTAGAGAGAGTTTGGACGGATGTGCGTGGTAATCTTCAGGAGGCCAACAGAAAATCTAAAGACTACTTTGATAGGAAACGACAGGAGGTTTTGTTCGCTGTTGGTGACATGGTTTGGTTGTCCTCTAGGAATCTGCGGTTGAGGATTCCTTCTAAGAAATTGGGTCCCAAGTTTGTAGGGCCCTTTAAGGTGCTTCAGGTTGTCAACCAATCTGCTGTTAGGTTGGAGGTTCCTACCTCCTGGAGAATTAATCCGGTATTTCATGTCTCTCTGTTGAAAAAAGCGGTTGTATCGGATTGTGACGCCTCTGCCTCTGTTCCTCCGGTGGTGGAGGACGGGGAATATGAAATTTCTCGCATCCTTAACTCTAGACGGTATAGAGGTAGTTTGCAGTATCTTGTAGCCTGGAAAGGTTTCGGACCCGAGGATAACTCTTGGGTGAGGTCGGATGATGTTTCCGCGTCCAGACTTATCAGAGCGTTTCACAGGAGATTTCCTGATAAGCCTGGTCCTAGGGGATCCGGAGGATCCTCTTAGAAGGGGGGGTACTGTTAGAACCTTGCTCTTAGGTTTTTTCCTTTGCTGGTCACATGACCTTGTTGGCCTATTTAATCCTGCTCCACCCTTCTGGCTTTGCTGGACTTCATTGTATAACTACTTTCTAGCTAGCCTGTGCTCTGTATCTACTCTGTTAGTTTGCTTGGTCTACGGACCTCTGTGTTCTTTATATTTTGTTTGTTCGTCTGTCTGCTACTATTTCTGTTAGGAGGTGTCCCATTTTTCCTCCCAGTCTTAGTACTTGTAGGGATTCCTTCCCCACATCTATAGGTCTCCGTACAGACTAGCTTAGGACTTTAGCAGGTCTGATCGCAGGATCAGGTCCCCTGTTACATCGTAGGGATCAAGCTGAGTTCTATCGTAGGGACAGATCTCCTCTCTTTCCTTAGCTCTGGTAGCAGAACATAACAACACCACACAGGAGAGCTGACAGATCCTCTATATATTACACCACACAGGAGAGCTGACAGATCCTCTATACACTACACCACATAAGAGAGCTGGCAGATCCTCTATATATTACACCACACAGGAGAGCCGACAGAGCCACTATATACTACACCACACAGGACAGCTGACAGATCCTCTATATACTACACCACACAGGAGAGCTGACAGATCCTCTATATACTACACCACACAGGAGAGCTGACAGATCCTCTATACACTACACCACACAGGAAAGCTAATAGATCATCTATATATTACATCACACAGGAGAGCCAACAGATACTCTATATACTACACCACACAGGAGAGCTGACAGATCCTCTATATACTACACCACACAGGAGAGCTGACAGATCCTCTATATACTACACCACACAGGAGAGCTGACAGATCCACTATATACTACACCACAAAGGAGAACTGTCAGATCCTCTATATACTACACCACACAGGAGAGCTGACAGATCCTCTATATATTACACCACACAGGAGAGCTGACAGATACTCTATATACTACACCACACAGGAGAGCTGACAGATCCTCTATATACTACACCACACAGGAGAGCTGACAGATCCTCTATATACTACACCACACAGGAGAGCTGACACATCCTCTATATACTACACCACACAGGAGAGCTGACAGATCCTCTATATACTACACCACACAGGAGAGCTGACAGATACTCTATATACTACACCACACAGGAGAGCCGACAGATCCTCTATATACTATATCACACAGGAGAGCTGACAGATACTCTAAATATTACACCACACAGGACAGATCCTCTATATACTACACCACACAGGAGAGCTGACAGATCCTCTATATACTACACCACACAGGAGAGCTGACAGATCCTCAATATACTACACCACACAGGAGAGCCGACAGATCCTCTATATACTACACCACACAGGAGAGCTGACAGATCCTCTATATATTACACCACACAGGACAGATCCTCTATATACTACACCACACAGGAGAGCTGACAGATCCTCTCTATACTACACCACACAGGAGAGCTGACAGATCCTCTATATACTACACCACACAGGAGAGCTGACAGATCCTCTATATACTACACCACACAGGAGAGCTGACAGATCCTCTATATACTACACCACACAGGAGAGCTCACAGATCATCTGTATACTACACCCCACAGGAGAGCTGACAGATCCTCTATATACTACACCACACAGGAGAGCTGACAGATCCTCTATATACTACACCACACAGGAGAGCTGACAGATCCACTATATACTACACCACACAGGAGAGCTGACAGATCATCTATATACTACACCACACAGGAGAGCTGACAGATCCTCTATATACTACACTACACAGGAGAGCTGACACATCCTCTATATACTACACCACACAGGAGAGCTGACAGATCCTCTATATACTACACCACACAGGAGAGCTGACAGATCCACTATATACTACACCACACAGGAGAGCTGACAGATCCTCTATATACTACACCATACAGGAGAGCTGACAGATCCTCTATATACTACACCACACAGGAGAGCTGACAGATCATCTGTATACTACACCCCACAGGAGAGCTGACAGATCCTCTATATACTACACCACACAGGATAGCTGACATATCCTCTATATACTCCATCACACTGGAGAGCTGACAGATCCACTATATACTACACCACACAGGAGAGCTGACAGATCCTCTATATACTACACCACACAGGAGAGCTGACAGATCCACTATATACTACACCACACAGGAGAGCTGACAGATCCGCTATATACTTCACCAGACAGGAGAGCTGACAGATACTCTATATACTACACCACACAGGAGATCCGACAGATCCTCTATATACTACACCACACAGGAGAGCTGACAGATCCACTATATACTACACCACACAGGAGAGCTGATAGATCCTCTATATACTACACCTCACAGGAGAGCCGACAGATCATCTATATACTACACCACACAGGAGAGCTGACAGATCCTCTATATACTACATCACACAGGAAAGCTGACAGATCCACTATATACTACACCACACAGGAGAGCCGACAGATCCTCAATATACTACACCACACAGGAAAGCTGACAGATCCACCATATACTACACCGCACAGGAGAGCTGACAGATCCTCTGTATACTACACCACACAGGAGAGCTGACAGATACTCTATAAACTACACCACACAGGAGAGCTGACAGATCCTCTATATACTACACCACACAGGAGAGCTGACAGATCCTCTATATGCTACACCACACAGGAGAGCCGACAGATCCTCTATACACTACAACACACAGGAGAGCCGACAGATCCTCTATATACTACACCACACAGGAGAGCTGACAGATCCTCTATATACTACACCACACAGTAGAGCTGACAGATCCACTATATACTACACCACACAGGAGAGCTGACAGATCCTCTATATACTACACCACACTGGAGAGCTGACAGATTCTCTATATACTACACCACACAGGAGAGCTGACAGATCCTCTATATACTACACCACACAGGAGAGCTGACAGATCCTCTATATACTACACCACACAGTAGAGCTGACAGATTCTCTATATACTACACCACACAGGAGAGCTGACAGATCCTCTATATACTACAGCACACAGGAGGGCTGACAGGTCCTCTATACACTACACCAAAAAGGAGAGCTGACAGATCCTCTATATACTACACCACACAGGAGAGCTGACAGATCCTCTATATACTACACCATACAGGAGAGCTGACAGATCCTCTATATACTACACCACACAGGAGAGCTGACAGATCATCTGTATACTACACCCCACAGGAGAGCTGACAGATCCTCTATATACTACACCACACAGGATAGCTGACATATCCTCTATATACTCCATCACACTGGAGAGCTGACAGATCCACTATATACTACACCACACAGGAGAGCTGACAGATCCTCTATATACTACACCACACAGGAGAGCTGACAGATCCACTATATACTACACCACACAGGAGAGCTGACAGATCCGCTATATACTTCACCAGACAGGAGAGCTGACAGATACTCTATATACTACACCACACAGGAGATCCGACAGATCCTCTATATACTACACCACACAGGAGAGCTGACAGATCCACTATATACTACACCACACAGGAGAGCTGATAGATCCTCTATATACTACACCTCACAGGAGAGCCGACAGATCATCTATATACTACACCACACAGGAGAGCTGACAGATCCTCTATATACTACATCACACAGGAAAGCTGACAGATCCACTATATACTACACCACACAGGAGAGCCGACAGATCCTCAATATACTACACCACACAGGAAAGCTGACAGATCCACCATATACTACACCGCACAGGAGAGCTGACAGATCCTCTGTATACTACACCACACAGGAGAGCTGACAGATACTCTATAAACTACACCACACAGGAGAGCTGACAGATCCTCTATATACTACACCACACAGGAGAGCTGACAGATCCTCTATATGCTACACCACACAGGAGAGCCGACAGATCCTCTATACACTACAACACACAGGAGAGCCGACAGATCCTCTATATACTACACCACACAGGAGAGCTGACAGATCCTCTATATACTACACCACACAGTAGAGCTGACAGATCCACTATATACTACACCACACAGGAGAGCTGACAGATCCTCTATATACTACACCACACTGGAGAGCTGACAGATTCTCTATATACTACACCACACAGGAGAGCTGACAGATCCTCTATATACTACACCACACAGGAGAGCTGACAGATCCTCTATATACTACACCACACAGTAGAGCTGACAGATTCTCTATATACTACACCACACAGGAGAGCTGACAGATCCTCTATATACTACAGCACACAGGAGGGCTGACAGGTCCTCTATACACTACACCAAAAAGGAGAGCTGACAGATCCTCTATATACTACACCACACAGGAGAGCTGACAGATCCTCTATATACTACACCACACAGGAGAGCTGACAGATCCTCTATATACTACACCACACAGGAGAGCTGACAGATCCTCTATATACTACACCACACAGGAGAGCCAACAGATCCTCTATATACTACACCACACAGGAGAGCTGACAGATCCTCTATATACTACACCACACAGGAGAGCTGACAGATCCTCTATATACTACACCACACAGTAGAGCTGACAGATCCACTATATACTACACCACACAGGAGAGCCGACAGATCCTCTATATACTACACCACACAGGAGAGCTGACAGATCCTCTATATACTACACCACACAGGAGAGCCGATAGATCCTCTATATACTACACCACACGGGAAAGCTGACAGAACCTCTATATACTACACCACACAGGAGAGCTGACAGATCCTCTATATACTACAGCACACAGGAGGGCTGACAGATCCTCTATACACTACACCACAAAGGAGAGCTGACAGATCCTCTATATACTACACCACACAGGAGAGCTGACAGAGCCTCTATATACTACCCCACACAGGAGAGCTGACAGATACTCTATATACTACACCACACAGGAGAGCGGGCAGATCCTCTATATACTACCTGTGAAGCACCTGAAGGGTTAATAAACTTCTTGAATGTGGTTTGAGTACCTTGAGGGGTGCAGTTTTTAGAATGGTGTCACTTTTGGGTATTTTCTGTCATAAAGGCCTTTTAAAGTCACTTCAAATGTGATGCGGTCCCTAAAAAAATGGTTTTGTAAATTTTGTTTCAAAAATTAGAAATCGCTGGTCAAATTTTAACCCTTATAGCTCTCTAATAAAAAAAAAGTAGACATGTGGAAATGTTATTTATTAACTATTTTGTGTGACATCTCTCTGATTTAAGGGCATAAAAATTCAAATTTTGAAAATTGCTAAAGTTTCAAAATTTTTGCAAATTTTCTTTTTTTTCACAAATAAACGCAAGTGTTATCGAAGAAGTTTTACCACAATCATGAAGTACAATATGTCAAGAAAAAAGAATCTCAGAATCAGGGGGATCCATTGAAGCGATCCAGAGTAATTACCTCATTAAGTGACAGTGGTCAGATTTGTAAAAATTGGCCCGGTCATTAATGTGTAAACCACCTTAGGTTGTAAAGGGGTTAAGCATTATATATGGGGATTGGAAGAAAATAAGAATTGTCCTTTATTAGAATGCATATAGAATAAATGTACAGGCAAAAATAAAATAAAACCTGGTGAAAAAAAAGCTGGTGAAGTTTGAAGGATTGCTGTATGCAATTAGGCTACTTTCCCTGCATCTTTGACGGTGATTTAATAGCGCTATACCGCTGTTTTGCGCATGCGCCGATGATTCTAAGATGTTTCCTTTACGAAGAAAACGCTGGGAAGCTTCATAGCATGCTCGCGCATGCGCAAAGTGTTTGTTTTCCACTACCTTTCTGTTTTGACATGCGCATTGTACCCAGCAGGACGCCGATGTTGGCGCTTTTTTCACAAATTGTATGGGGTGAGTCATCAAGTGATCAATCATATAAAGCTGTTCTTAAATAATAATAATGACTCTTTTCATGTATTTTGTATGTTATCTTCACAGCACAGGCACTATAATGAACTTTAACTTGATTGTATATACTTGAATTGCCATTCACTCCTTGTATATCGTATCTCCATTATATGATATGCTCCTATTTGTATAATTACTGTTAACACTATTTGTAATTGTTATACTATATAAGGTTCACTATGTTCACTTTATTAATACTTGAGAGGCTCACACCTGTCTGTCTGTCTATCTACCTATCACTCTCTCATTATGACATCAGGGTAAAATCTACAGTAAGTCACAGTGATGTGATGACATCATCACATTCTATATCCCAGTGTTACAGCCCAAGGGAAATCACTGCCTCACAGACTTACAAGGGTGAGGGAGTACCTTTTGTTTTTCGTGACGAACGAAGCAAAAATTTATTCTAAAATGGAGAGAAGACGAGCCCAAAGAGATCGGGTTCTGAGAGAAAGGAGAGGAATAAATGAAGAGCAGGTATTGTTGTTCGCTTTAGGGCGAAAAGACATTAATCTACCGGACATGGACCCTGACGCCTCAGAAATGGCGTCCAAATGACAACATTTAGAGAAAATGAGAAAGTCCAAAAGACAAGAGATCCTTACACAGAGAAGGAACATGGAGAACCTCATGGAGTCTGACTCTGCTGCCTCCGCTGAGCTTCAGAGGGCCTTTATTATCTCCTTGAAAAAAATCGGAGATCTGGTCCCTGAAATAAGGAGGAGGAATAAAGAAGCCATCCTCAATAAGCAGAGAAACATCAGCGCAGAGATAGAGCTGGAGGAAGTTCTCCAAGAAACTCCAAGACAGGTCTCATCCAAGGCTGAAAGCCAAGACACCCTGAACCTGCAAAGAGCGGCAGCCCAGAAAAGAATGAGGAACAGCAGAGACTGGGTTGTCCAATGCAGGAGACATCTGAGATATGCTACACCCATCATTAATGGGAATGGTGCCCTATGGAGATCCCACTCATCAACCAAAACCATCTCCATCCCGGATTTTCTGTTCCATCTGAGTGTTTCTTCACCAGACAGATCAATGGATAAAGATGAACCAGGTAAGAAATAAACTTACTCAGTATAATAAGACTGGGGGTGAGGGGGTTTATACTCCTAATATTATGTACAGGCCTCAATTATAAATGCTGACTAATGGAAGAACTGTCCTTGTTGCCCATAGCAACCAGTCACCTTTCAGTGTTCTATAGAATGTTGAGAAATAGAATCTGTGCTGTGAATCGTTGCTATGGGCAACAGGGTCAGTTTTGCTATTAGAGAGTTTTGATAAATGAAGGACCAAATATTAGACATTTCCTGCTCATTTACATAGTTTTGTTTAAAATTATAATATATGCGCTGGAGCTATATCTATTAACCCCTCTCTGACCGGAAAAACTTTCGCTTTTTTTCTTCCTTCTTCGAAAAGCCATAACTTTTCTTTTATTTGCATGTGAGCTTGCTTTTTTAGTGGACCGAGCTGCAGTTTTGAAGAACACTATTTATTTTGTCTTTCAATTATTTAGAAAAGAGGGGAAAAAAATCAAAGAGTGGTAAAATTGTGGGACGGGGGGAGGGATTCCGACATTGTTCTTTTCTATTGTGTTCATTGTGTGGTAAAAATGACCTCATAAAGTAATTCTCCATGTCAGTGACAATTGTGGTAATGCTGAACATGCATGGGTTTCCTTTTTACATAAGTGGAAGAAAATTAAAAATGTAATAAAAAACATTGATTTGTGTCTCCATATTCTGAGACATTGTAACTTTGTGATTGTGATACCTCAATGGCGCAGTGTAAAGGCTTCTTTATTGTGTATGAAGCTGTAGCTTTTAATGATCCTTTCTTGGGTAGACAGGACATTACGATATCTTTTTATTGCTATTGTTAGATATTTTTTTTTCTCATTTTAGTATTTACTGTTTGGGAAAATTATTTTTATATTTTTGTATAACGGATTATACTAATGCCGTGATCCCAGTTATGCTTATTTTTCATTTTTTATTATTATTATTATTATTCATTAGGAAAGTTGTTTCATTCAAATTATATTTTTAAATAATTTTTTGGGTTTATTAATTTTTTTTAATTTATTTAATTTTTTAGTCTCCTTAGAAGACTTGAACCTGCAATTTTTTGATCGCTTGTACTACAAGTGCTTCTCACAAAATTAGAATATCATCAAAAAGTAAATTTATTTTTAGTTCTTCAATACAAAAAGTGAAACTCATATATTATATAGAGTCATTACAAACAGAGTGATCAATTTCAAGTGTTTATTTCTGTTAATGTTGATGATTATGGCTTACAGCCAATGAAAACACAAAAGTCATTATCTCAGTAAATTAGAATACTTTATAACACCAGTTTGAAAAATGATTTTAAAATCTGAAATGTCCTACTGAAATGTATGTTCAGTAAATGAACTCAATACTTGGTCGGGGCGCCTTTTGTATCAATTACTGCATCAATGCCGCGTGGCATGGAGGCGATCAGCCTGTGGCACTGCTGGGGGGTTATGGAAGCCCAGGTTGCTTTGATAGCAGCCTTCAGCTCGTCTGCATTGTTGGGTCTGGTATCTCTCATCTTCCTCTTGACAATACCCTATAGATTCTCTATGGGGTTAAGGTCAGGCAAGTTTGCTGGCCAATCAAGCACAGTGATAGTGTTGTTTTTAAACCAGGTATTATTTTTGTATTGAAGAACTGAAATAAATTAACTTTTTGATGATATTCTAATTTAGTGAGAAGCACCTGTATGTGCTGTAATGGAACTGTATCGCTGTATATGGCTATATTATATGTTATCATAAGAAATTAAACCAGGCTGGTCTAAACAGGAGGACAAAAGTGAAAGATATGGGTTTTCAGTAGGTCCAGATAGTCATTACAGTTAATTAACCTCTTGCAATTGTGTCCTGGTAGGGCTAATGGGTGCTGGTAGCAAATTGGCAATCACTTCATTTAAATACCACTGTCAGCATTGAAACGGTTAAACCGCAGTAATTGGAGTGTGCTCCAGTCGCTGTATTTATTGGCACGTGGCAGCTATGTAATGCAGCCGGTATCAGCCTGGTAAAATGCAGGCTCAGCGACTGAGCCCGCTCCATACACTTACCACACAACATGACAAACATTTCCATTATGTCTTCTCAAAGAGACTAACAAATCTTGTATCATCTCAGCAGGTGGAAGCCTTATGATGCCCTCTGACATAGCAGACATGCCAGCACATGCTGATGCCAGATCCCTTCTTTTACCCCAGAGAGAACTGGTTAAAATGGAAAATCCTGTTGACCTGTGCAGCCTTGAATTCCACAAAGATCTTGGAGTGGGAGGCTTTGGAAAGGCAAGTGTGAATTTCTCCTTCTCTGTGTTCCTCAATGTATCCTGCACCAGATACACAGGAGGATATACATATTCATTACAGGATGTTCATATGTAATGGTGATTGGGATAAACCAGTGATCCATTACACAGATCCCTATAATAGATGGGAGTTTGGTCTGATCTCCTTTGATTTTTCTCCAGGTCCTCTTGGCATCAGATCCGGTCAGCGGAGAACTGCTGGCTATTAAAATGATGGACAAGAGTCGTATTGATGAGGACACAATCTCTACAGAATTAGACATCCTCTGTATGGCCACTGGCTGCCGCTTCCTAACATCTCTGCGGGGGTTTATGGAAACACCATTAGAATATATATTAGCCATGGAGTATATGGCCGGAGGAGATCTGTTTCACCACCTGGCTCCATCTAATTCATTTGATATGGAAACATCAAGGTAAACTTCTAACAGCCAAATCCTAATAATCTGCTGCCCGTACATTGTAGTCCTAGAGTGTATGTAACCACTGATCCATCCTCTACTTTCTACTCCACAGACTCTTTGCGGCAGAAATGGTTTGCGGACTCCAGTTCCTCCATGAACATGGCGTGATACATTGGTAATCAGTTCATCTTTATAAATCTCTGTTGTCTCCTTACATATCTATTGTATAAAGTTATTTTCATGAATTATCCTCACAATCAGTATCTGCTCCTTCTCCCTTCAGTGACCTGAAGCCACAGAACATTCTCATCGATGACATGGGACATATAAAAATCTCTGACTTTGGCTTATCAGTCATGAATATGGGCGAGGATGACCTATTAGAAGAACAAGTTGGCACTCAGGGTTACATCGCACCTGAGGTAAAAAACATCCCAGTGTGATTGATGGCGATAGTAGGACTGAGTATTAATCTGAGTATCCTGCTCATATCTAATCACAGACTGGTCCTCATGGCCTCTGTGTGTAAATCCCCTCCCCGGTATATTCACCTCATCTCCTATATTATGTTCCCACAGATAATGGATGGAGAAGCCTTCAATCATCTGGCAGATTCCTTTTCATTTGGTGTCATCCTGTACATGATGATTGTGGGGAGCCAACCGTTCTATGGCAGCGGCACACTGGAGGAATACCACCGGTCTCTGCAGGAGGACGTCCCAGATATTTCAGACTGGATGCCCAACGATGCCCTTGACATCCTAGAAGGCGTAAGTAGGATCAGAGAAAGAAGGAAGATGAAGGACTATAAGGAAAGCTATAAGATATGATGTGGAGAGTCCATGGACATTGTGTAATAACGTATCAGTAATAATCCGTAATATAATGATTAATGGTCTCTCTCATTTTCCAGCTTCTTTGCAAATCTCCATCTGCCCGGTATGCTATATCATCCTTCATCCGAGAGCGCCCATTCTTCTACCCTATATACTGGTTCGATGTGGAGTCCGGCGAAGCCGACCCACCATTCCGATGGGGCGATGATGTAAGTATAGCACATAGGGACATCCATAGTGTTATCAATGCCCAGTAACACACATATCCACTATACACCTTATCATTATATCCCCCCGGTATACATTATATATGTGAGGAGACGATTCTCAGATGTGTATATTTCTCGTCTTAAAATGGAGAATAGCGGCGCACACCATATCAAATTACTTCTTTATTAATGTCCTTTAAAACATATCAGCAGGGAGAGAGAGAAGGAGCAGGTGTGGCTGGTCAGACAGACCCGACAATATGTTTTAAAGCACATTAATGAAAAAGTAATTTTATACGGTGAGTGACGCTTTTCTCTATTTTTGGACAGCAATTGTTTCCCCAGTCTGGGGTGTATTTAGCTGAGCACTACTGTGGTCCACGAACCCTTTCTTAATTGTGCAACTCGCAACATTGTACTCAGACTTTATGATAGTGCAGAATCGCCTAACTTTCTTTATTTTGAATATATTTCTCTCCTTACAGGAGGATTAGGCTGATATAAATCAGCCCCATTCCAGTAACATCTAGGAATGAAGCTTTCCATTAATCGGATGAGACAATTACACTGGACTTTCTTATTTACCGGACTGTGACAAACTTACCGATCTTCCACCACATAACATCAACGTAGATTCGAGCACCAAACATCCAGGGATTCATTCCGATCGCCATATTTGGGGTCAGGAAGGAATTTTTTTCCCTTGATATGAGGATGATGCAACAACGAGTCCTCAGGGTTATTTTTCGCCTTCCTCTGGATCAACATAGCAAGTAATTAAAGGCTGAAATTGAAGGACTTCTTTCAGCCATACTTGCTATGTCACCATCTGGACGACTCATCTACAATGTGGTGGTAAGGAGACGACTATCAGATATGGACAGACAGAAGGCAGCCGCTGCTCCTTCTCCTACCAGACAGGAAAAAAAGAAGGTAGCGGCTGCTCCTTCACCTACCGGATATGGACAGACAGAAGAAAGCGGCTGCTCCTTCTTAAAATTGGCCAAGTAAAGAGAGATGGAAGCGGCTGCTCCTTCTCATACTTGGCCATGTAGCAACAGAATGAAGCGGCTGCTTCTTCTACTACCTGGCTGTGGACAGAGAGAAGAAGCGGCTGCTCCTTCATCTACCTAGCCATGGTGAAACAGAAGGCCGTATGGTTGATCGCAGTGCTGTAGGAATCCAGGAAAACTCCAACTGCATAGATCACACATTCCTGCTCTTCTCCTCTCCGTCATGTGTGATCCAGACCTGAATGTCCAAAAACAGCTCAAGTGCAACCAAAGGCCTGAAGAGCGGAATCATCATCTGCTCCTTTCTATAGAAAGTGACTGTATCTACAGACTTTCTTTTTCATCTTTGCATATTATTAACAACTTATATGCACAAATATATATATTGAACATCTATGGTGTTTCTGGTTAGATTATTCTTATATACAGAACTGCTTGCTGGTATGTTTATTAATATCATAATTGAGCGAACCTTTCAAGGGTTGGTTTGGCTCTGCTCGGCGAACTTACCGATGTTCGTCGAACGGTTCGACGAACATATCCGAATCCCATTGCATTCAATGGGAGGCAAAACCAAACGCATGCACAACACGTTCAAAGGGACCGAAAAGCTGCCAAAACAGCTCAAATTATGGGCAGACACCAGGAAAAGTGGCATCAATTGACCCACAGTACAAATTTTATAATGGCACAGCAGCAGTCAGCCATGGGCCATGCATGAGGTATCAGGGTATGGGCCAGCATTTATAGCTTTGAATTTAACTTCAAATTAAGACGGGGTGGGTGAGGGATCGGTGTAGGCCTGCTGTGCTGGGAGCCCTGATACCACATGCAACAGTTCAACCTGCTTTTCTGGTCAGCCACACTCAGGTGGCACAAACATCAGTTTCATAGACTACTATTGATAGAAAATTGTAAGGATAGTAACACAGGTAGTTGACTGAAAGTAAGTGCACGCCTTCCGATCTGAGAGCCCTAGCGCTACAGGCAACACACATGAAGGAGATCCAAAGAGGAGTCTCCAGATTTAAAAAAATTAAAGGCAGACACCACCAAAGAGGCATCAATTTCACCAGAGTAAAAATAGTATAATGGGGACCGACACCTCTTCCACTACAGGAAACCCAGCAGATGGAAACCCAACTTGGAGTCTCCATGTTTTGAAAAAATAGGGGCAGACACCAACAAAGTGACATCAATTTCACCAAAGTAGAAATAGTATAATGGGGACCTACTCCCCTTGCACTACAGGAAACACACCAGATGGACACTAGAGATGAGGAAACTTTCAAAGTTCGGTTCTGCTTGGCGAACTTCCCGATGTTCGCTGAACGGTTCGCCGAGCAAATCCGAATCCCATTGCATTCAATGAAAGGTAAAACCAAAAGCATACACAACACCTTCAAAGGGACCCAAAAGCTGCCAAAACAGCTCAAATTAGCTGCAGACACCAGGAAAAGTGGCATCAATTGACCCACAGTACAAATAGTATAATTATTATTATTTATTATTACAGCGCCATTTATTCCATGGCGCTTTACATGTGAAAAGGGCTATACATAGCAAACAACAAGTACAATAATCTTGAACAAATAAAAGAGTCACCGACTGGTACAAGAGGAGAGCGGACCATGCAAGCGAAGGCTCACAAACAATCTACTAGGAATGGGTGAGGATACAGAAGGTGAGGGTAGAGATGGTCGTGCAGCGATATGGTGGAGCGAGGATTACTGCAAGTTGTACGCTTGTCCGAAGAGGTAAGTCTTCAGGTTCCTTTTGAAGGTGTTCACGGTAGGCGAGAGTCTCATGTATGTTGGGGTTGAGAGTTGCAGAGTAGCGGAGATGCACAGGACAAATCTTGTATGCGATTGTGGGAAGAGGAGATAAGAGGGGAGCAGAGAAGGAGATCCTGTGAGGAACGGAGGTTGTGTGCAGGTAAGCACTGGGAGACTAGGTCAGAGATGTATGGAAGAGACAGATTTTGGATGGCTTTGTAAGCCAAAGTTAGGGTTTTGAACTGGAGTCTTTGGGCAACAGGGAGCCAGTACTGGGATTGACAGGTGGATAAGTCGGCCAGCAGAGTTTAGGATAGATTGGAGGGGTGCAAGAGTTTTAGAAGTGAGGCCACAGAGCAGGAGCTTGTAGTAGTCGAGGCGGGAGATAATGAGGGCGTGCACTAGTGCTTTTGCAGATTCATGGTTGAGAAATGTGCAGATCAGAGAGATATTTTGGAGTTGGAGTCGGCAGGAAGTGGAAAGTGCTTGGATCTCAGGTTTGAAACTAGATCTCAGGTTAAACTAGAAGAAGAGGGGATGGGAAGAAAAACGCCGGACACGATCATGCAACCAGAGAACATACTAATGAAAGATATGAAGTGCGACAAAGAAGGTCCAAGACAAGATACTTGGAAGGGAGGTAAGAAAATTTCTAATACAATCCACAGGGAGAAGATTGGAACAAAACAAAATCGTGTAAACTGCGTGCTAGCAAATGCCAGGAGCCTGACAAACAAGATGGATGAACTGGAAGCAGAAATATCTACAGGTAACTATGACATAGTGGGAATAACCGAGACATGGTTAGATGAAAGCTATGACTGGGCAGTTAACTTACAGGGTTACAGTCTGTTTAGAAGGGATCGAAGAAGTCGGAAAGGGGGTGGAGTCTGTCTATATGTAAAGATGTGTCTAAAGCCTACAATACGGGAGGATGTATGGGAGGGAAATGAGGAGGTCGAGTCCTTATGGGTGGAGATACATGGGGCAAAAAACAATAATAAAATTATCATAGGAGTCTGTTATAAACCACCAAATATAGCAGAAGCCACGGAAAGTCTATTAATGAGACAAATAGACGAAGTAGCAAAAAATAACGAGGTGATTATTATGGGGGACTTCAACTACCCCGATATAGACTGGGAAACCGAAAGCTGTAGATCTCAGAAAGGAAACAGGTTTCTGTCAATTATCAAAGACAATTATTTGTCACAACTTGTGCAGGAACCAACTAGAGGGACGGCCCTTTTAGACTTAATATTAACTAACAGGCCAGACAGAATAACTGAGGTGCAGGTCGGGGGGCACCTGGGAAATAGTGACCACAACATTATACAATTCCACATGTGCTTCAGTAGGTGCCCAGCAAGGGAGTCACAAAAACACTGAACTTCAGGAGGGCAAAGTTTGATCAGCTAAGAGATGCCCTTCACCTTATAGACTGGGATAGTATCTTTAGTAATAGGAGCACGGATAGAAAATGGGACATTTTCAAAACAGTCCTACATAGTCACTGTAGAAGGTACATACCTTATGGGAATAAAAGGGCTAGGAATAGGAGGAAGCCAATGTGGCTAAATAAGGAAGTCAAGAGGGCAATGAAAAACAAAAAAAGGGCTTTCGGTAAACTTAAACAAGAAGGCAGCGAGGAAGCGCTAATATCTTATAGGGAAAAAAACAAAATCTGTAAGAAACAAATAAGAATAGCAAAAGAGGAGACAGAGAGACTAATTGCCAAGGAAAGTAAAACGAATCCCAAACTGTTCTTTAACTATATAAACAGTAAAAGGATTAAAACTGATGGCGTTGGCCCATTGAAAAATAACTTGGGTAAAATCATAGAGGGCGATGAGGGTAAATCAAACCTACTCAATAGCTTCTTCTCCACTGTTTTCACAAAAGAAAACAATTTATCGGAGGAAATGCAGAGTGATAAAGTAAATCCTCTGCTAAATATCACCCACCTAACCCAGGGGGAAGTTCAGAAACGCCTAAATAATATCAAAATAGACAAGTCACCAGGCCCAGATGGCATACACCCCCGGGTACTAAAAGAATTAAGTAATGTGATAGACAGACCGCTGTATCTTATATTCAAGCACTCTTTATGGACAGGGACTGTCCCACTAGACTGGCGCCAAGCAAATGTGGTACCAATATTCAAAAAGGGGTCTAAAAGTGACCCTGGGAACTATAGACCAGTCAGCTTAACGTCTGTTGTGGGTAAATTGTTTGAAGGATTTCTTAGAGATGCTATTGTAGAATATCTTAATGATAATAACTGTCTAACTCCATATCAACATGGATTCATGAGGGATCGCTCCTGCCAAACAAACCTGATCGCCTTCTACGAGGAGGTGAGCTCACAGCTGGACCGGGGAGAGTCAGTGGATGTTGTATACCTTGACTTCTCCAAAGCGTTTGATACCGTGCCACACAAAAGGTTGGTATATAAAATGAGAATGCTTGGTCTGGGGGATAATGTGTGCAAGTGGGTAAATAGCTGGCTGAGTGATAGAAAGCAGAGGGTGGTTATCAATGGAGTAAGCTCAGGGTGTGTCAGGGTTACTAGCGGGGTGCCTCAAGGGTCTGTCTTGGGCCCTATATTATTTAATATATTTATTAATTATCTAGTGGAAGGGTTGCATAGTAAAATAGCAATATTTGCAGATGATACTAAACTTTGTAAAGTAGTTAATACAGATGAGGACAGGGCACAGCTACAGGAGGATTTAGATAAATTGGGGAGTTGGGCCAAAAAATGGCAAATGGGGTTCAATGCCGATAAATGTAAGGTCATGCACATGGGAAAGAAAAACAGCAGTCACCCATACATATTAAATGGGAAACCGTTGGGGAAATCTGACATGGAGTCTTGGTTAACAGCAAATTAAATTGAAGTGCCCAGTGTCAGGCAGCAGCTGCGAAGGCAAATAGAGTCATGGCATGTGACGCGCCCCTGGGCCTGTGTCGCGCTGCGGTGCGCACGCGGGAGCTTACCCGGAGCCGGATCCGTGGAGGGTTGTAATCTCGTGGCGGTGACCCGGTCCGTGCCCAGGGAGTCAAACTAGACGGCAGTCTATTAGTAGTAAATAGTTGATGACTACGCCACCCGTTGAGTGCAGCCAGGAAGCTGCTGCTGCAGGGCAGACCGCTGAGGCCGGTGGTAGGATTGTGCAGCGTGATAGTATAACCCCCAACGGGAGGGGTATGGCCTCAGGGCAGCCGACGTGGATGATGGGGGTAGCAGGAACCACTCAGAGACGGTACGGTGTAGTTCAGGGTCTTTACTGGTAACAACGACAGACCCTCCCGGAGTACTTGCTAGCAAACGGGGCCTGGTCAGTCTTTGAGCAGATGGGATCTCCCCTGGCCAGGCGTAGTTGTAGGCCTCCCAAACTGACTGTACTCTTCTGGCTACCTTGCTAGAAGCTGATGTAAGTAGCCCACGTCCCTGAGTGTACCGTGTGGTGCTCACCCGTATGGCCGGTGACTCGGGGCCTTCTAATGGCTTCCGCTCCACGATGGCGGTGCTGGTCCCACGCGTGTGACCGTGCCTTCAGGCTTCTGGGCCAGAGGACCTGAAATCCCCTGCCCGACGGATTCTGCTGCTGGGGAGGATTTAGTCCCCACAGCCTCGGACTCCGGGTCCGGTAAAGAATCTTCTTAGTCAGGGCGAGCTCTGTAGCTGCCAGCCCCTGACTCCTTGTAACTCTGCTGTTTCCTATGCTGCTTCTCTTCTCCACTCTCCTTGTCTGACTCACCCTGCCTCAGCCCCGGGTTTATACAGGGGAAGTTCTTCCCCTCCCAAGACTGGGCAGGAGGTGTGGCATGCACAGGATCCCTGACCAAAGGACCTCCCACCGGCTCTCAGACATAATATCTCTATCACTGTGGCAACCAGACCCCTGGGGTGTCACATTCCCCCCTAGTGAAATTTAGTACTCCGGGACTAAACACATTTAGAAAAACATAACAAAGTATAACAATAACAATACTATAAGAAAAACACATAAGATGGTTACGGCGTGTCCGCAACCGGATGCAGTCTTTGAAGAAAAGCAAAGGTGTCCATTTCACCAACACAGGGAGACGTAACCAGGTAGGGGTCTGTCCTACCCCGAGTCCTTAACAGTCTCTAGTCCATCCTGGGTTACGCTCCAACTATATACAAGGATTCCCGGTAAATCCACCAAGGTTTCCTAAAAATAACTAGAAACACAAAATTATACACAAGCAACAAGACACAGAAAAACATAGATAAAACAATTTATACACTTTAAATTCTCCAGCGTGCGGGTAACTGGCCTCTAGTGGCCCGAGTGGACCTACGGAGCTGACTGTCTGGCCCTGAACTACAGGGTGTAGGAGCTGTCAAGGGTAAACTGGGCAGCTGTCTACCGGCTCTTTGTCTCACTAGGGGTACGGCAGGCTCACTATAAGCAGAGGGTTGATTCTCCTGTTCTGCTTGTGTGGAGTCTTCTGCCTCCTGGACCGGCTGTTCTTCCAGCTCTACCCGTTGCTCCGTAGGTTCTTGGGATGATGGTTGGAGGAAGGTGAGTACGGGTACCACAACTGCACCATTGACTTGAGTCCAAGACTGAGGAAAGTCCCCGAGCACGGTACTAACCATATCTTCCCTTTCTTCCACGGGTCGATGGTCTTCTTGTTCCTCTTCAGGGTTCCTCAGTTGTTCGGGACACTTCTTCAGGTGGTCCCGGGATACAATGGCTGTGGTTTCCCCTCCGTCTTTACTGATGGTACAGACCTTCGGGTTCTCGTGGCTTGAGGGCAGTACGGTGTACGGGTCCTTCTCCCACTGGTCGTCCAACTTGTGGAGCCGTCTCTTCCTCTTCAAGACCTGCTCTCCGGGTACCAGGGGAACAGCGGGAGCATACTGGTTGTAAGTTTTCTCTTGTCTTTCCCTAGCCTGACAGAGACTTCGCTCCACGCTCTCCTGTACTCTCCGGTACTGCTGCTGCCTCTCGGTGTCCCAGTCTGTTTCTGGTGAAGTGTCCTCGGGGGTCAGGACTCCCATTTCCAGGTCAACAGGTAACTTACCAGGTCTTGCCCTCATTAGGTAAGCCGGGGTACAGTTGGTGGAACCTACCGGGATGTGGTTGTATAGGTCCACCAGATCGGGCAACTTTTCAGGCCACAGACTGCGTTCTTCCAGGGGCAACGTTCTTAGAAGATCCATTACCACCTGGTTCATTTTTTCACAAAGTCCATTAGTCTGCGGATGGTAGGGTGTCGTCCTTATCTTCCGGCAGCCATACAGATTGCAGAATTCCTGAAAGACCTCCGCTTCAAAGGCAGGTCCCTGGTCCGTCAGCACTTGGTCCGGGTACCCGTGTGGACGGCAGAAGTGCTGCTGGAAGGCTCTAGCTGCTGTTTGAGCCGTTAAGTCCTTGACGGGGACGACAACCAAGAACCGGGAGTAATGATCCACGATGGTTAACGCGTAGACGTAGCCACTTCTGCTTGGGGTCAGTTTTACATGATCCAAGGCTACCAGTTCCAACGGTTGCCGGGTGATGATGGACTGCAGGGGAGTCTTCTGGCTGGCTCGGTCCTTCCTTCTCAGGTTGCACGGGCCACAATCTCTGCACCACTTCTCGATGGTTCCCCTCATGCCTACCCAGTGGAACCGCTCGCGCAGCAGGAACTCCAGCTTTTTCCACCCAAAGTGTCCAGCTCCGTCGTGGTATGCCTCCATCACCATGGCTGCGTCTCTTCGTGGCACCACTACTTGCCAGAGTAATTCATGCGTCCGGGAGTTAACCATTCTGCGGCACAACTTCCCTTTGTAAAGGAACAGTCGACTCTTCTCTGCCCATAGTTGTTTGGCTTCCTCCGGAGCGTCTGGTTCAAGGCGAGCCTCCGGCCGAGTCAGCATCTCCTTCACCAGTCGGACGGCAGGGTCGCTGTCTTGCGTTTCCGCCCAGTTGTAGTGGGGTAAGGGGTTCAACGTAGCAGCCTGCTTACTCCTTACCCGGTGGGAATACTGAATAGTCCCATGACGGTGGAACGCAGGGAGTTCAACTTCTTCCAGTCCCTCCGGATCTTCTCCTCCGTCCGGCAGGTTGGGCATCCTGGACAGGGCGTCCGCGTTGGTATTGGAGCGTCCTGCCCGGTATTTAATTGTGAACTCGTAGTTGGACAGACGGGCCATCCACCTCTGCTCCAGGGCACCGAGTCTTGCCGTGTCCAGGTGTGTCAGCGGGTTGTTATCCGTGTACACGGTGAACCGGGAAGAAGCGAGGTAATGCTTAAAGCGCTCAGTGATTGCCCATACTACGGCCAGGAACTCTAACTTAAATGAGCTGTAATTCTCGGGGTTCCTTTCGGTGGGTCGCAGTTTTCGGCTGGCGTAGGCGATTACTCGTTCCTTCCCCTGCTGGATCTGGGACAGTACGGCTCCTAGCCCGATGTTACTGGCGTCGGTGTAGAGGATAAAGGGCTGGCTATAATCCGGGTACGCCAGGATTTCGTCCCCCGTGAGGGCCATCTTCAGCTGGCGGAAGGACTCTTCTTCCAGCTCTTCCCATTTGAAGGGCGGCTTCTGGTTCTTGGCCTTCCGGGACTGGCCTATCAGGAGGTCCTGCATAGGTGCTGCCTTTTTGGTGAAACCGGGAATAAACCTTCGGTAGTAGCCTACCAACCCGAGGAACTGCCGCACTTCTTTTACGCTGGAGGGGTTTGGCCATCCCTTAATTGCGGTGATCTTATCGGGGTCGGGAGCCACTCCGTCAGCGCTCACCACGTGTCCCAGGTACTGCACCTTTGGTTTCAGGAGGTGACACTTGGAGGGTTTCACCTTTAGGCCGTAAATCGCCAGAGCCTCGAACACTTCCGCCAGGTGTTTCAGGTGGTCCTCATACGTCTTGGAATATACGATGACATCGTCCAGGTACAACAGGACCGTCTCGAAGTTTCTGTGGCCCAGACAACACTCCATTAGGCGTTGGAAGGTTCCTGGTGCGTTGCAGAGTCCGAACGGCATGCAGGTGAACTCGCTAAGTCCCATCGGGGTGGTGAATGCGGTCTTCTCCCGGTCCGCCTCTGCTACAGGAACCTGCCAGTACCCGCTAGTGAGATCCAAGGTAGAGAAGAAGTTAGCAGATCTTAAAGCAGCCAATGACTCCTCTATCCTTGGTAAGGGGTACGCATCCTTGTGTGTGATACGGTTGATTTTCCGGTAATCTACACACATCCTCATGGTGTTGTCTTTCTTTTTGACTAAAACTAATGGGGCTGCCCAGGGGCTACAACTATCCCGGATTACCCCAGCCTCCTTCATATCTCTAAGCATCCCCTTGGCGTGTTGGTAATGTGCAGGGGGTACGGGTCGATACCTCTCTTTTATGGGAGGATGATCTCCCGTGGGGATGCGATGTTCTACCCCCTTGACTCGCCCGAAGTCTAACGGGTGTTTACTAAACACTCTCTCATACTCTTGAACCACCCGATAGACTCCTTGTTTCTGATGTGAGGGAGTGGAGTCAGTACCCAAATGTAGTTGCTGACACCAGTCCTCCATGTCTTTCTTAGAGCCGTTACCTTCCTCCGGGTGAGATGGAGGCAAGGGTTCCACAGATTGTATAGAACTTTGATTAGTGGTATATAATTTGGCTAGCGTGGCATACCGGGGCAGGTACACTTCCCTCTCCCCGATATTTATTATGCGAATGGGCACCCTCCCATGGCGTACATTGACCACCCCCCGTGCTGTCAAAATGGTGGGCCTACTGTCTGAGTAAACTGGTTCTACCATTGCCTGGTAATCTCTACCTCTCAGACCAATAGCTGCCCGGCACCAAATCATCATTTCACTTTTTGGGGGCATGGCAATAGGAAAAGGGTCACACATTCTTACGCTACCAATCTCACCGCCGGAGAGTTCCACTTGTTGCCGTTGCATCAGTGCCCGGATCTCTTTCTGGAGCACCCGCTGCTCGCCGGAGCTGGCATTCTTGGCAACCTGCTGTAAAAGGAAAATCACCTCTGCAAGACAATTTTCAATTACATTAGTTCCTAGAGTTATTTTTGGGTGACTCTCATGTTTATCGATATCTACAATGATCAGTCCCTGTGCGGCCAGTTCGACTCTACCAATTTTGATGGTCACCTCTTTAAATCCGATCTGTGGCACGGGCTGACCATTGCTGGCGATGATACTCAAGTCGTCGTCGGGGTAGCGGGTAATATCCGAGTCATTCCAGTACTGCTTGAAGAGCACGTACGGGATGGTGGTGACCTGTGACCCGGTGTCCAGTAGGGCACTCATGGGAATGCCATCCAGTACCACAGGCAAGACTGGACGTCCTCCCACATATCTGTCGCACCAGTTCGATGGGCCTGGTGATCTTTTTCCTGGGGGTTGGCCCTCTACCCCAGGTTGTGCCCGTTTAAAGAACAGTACCTTGCCATATGTCCGGGTTGATTGCAGCGGCGGCAGATGGGTCGTCCGTCCTCACTGTATCGGTCACTGGGTCTTCCTCTGGCCGGTGGGGTCCTCCTTGGTCGACGCCACGGGATGTCCTCCGGTCCGGATGCCAGCTGGATCTTCCCTGGGGTGGAAACCTGTAAAGACTGCACAGTTCGGGTTAGCGCAGCAACGCTCTTAGCTAGCTCTTGGACCTGATGGTGTAGGTCTGGAGCCGGGTCATTGTCCAAAGCCTGCGCATCAGCTCCCACAGGCCCTGCTGACAAGGGCGCCGCCTCCTGGTAGTAAGTGGTAGTGGGGCGTCTGTGGGTCACAACGCCACCTGGTGCCGGTTCTCGGAGCACCCGGATGGCTCTGTCCTTGAACTGTGCAAAGTCCAGATGGGGATCCTGTAAGGCCATTGCCCGCAACTGGGTTCGGTGGGCATTGCAATATAAACCCTCTATAAATTGTTCAGTCAACAGCCTGTCCTCGTTTCCCACCCCATCAGGGTCGGTCTGCTTTATGGCCCTCAGGGCCTCTTGTAGGTTTAGTGCATAGTCCCTTATACTCTCATGCGCTCGCTGCTTGCACCCGTAGAATCTAAGCTTAATCTCGGCTGAGGTGCGGGTATCAAAGGTGTCCTTCAGCCGGGTTAGTATCCCTGCGACAGTCTTCCTCCCAGGTGGCCAGGATTTTACTTCCCTTTTGGCTGCCCCGGTTAGTTGGGCCACCAGGATGCTCACTTTTTGCTCTTCTGTGAGGGGGTACACCTGGAAGAGGCTATCCAGCTTTTCTCTAAAGTCATGCAGGGTATGTGACTCCCCTGAGTACTGGGGTAGCCAAGCTGCTCCCGGGATATAGGGCATGGTGAAGGGCATAACTGCAGCAGCGGTAGCGCTGGCGGGGGTTGAGGCAGTGAAGCTCTCCTCCGTATCCGACATCTTCCTCCCCCCTAGTGGACCGTGGCCTACCTTGCGATGATCCTCTTCCGTAGGCCGCGGCTCCGCAGTGGATCGTCAGGGTTGAGGACCTTCCGTCGCGCTCCTGTGACGTCGGCGTCTGCTGGGCTCCTTCCAGGACCTTACGCAACGTCCGGACGTGAGGCGGGGCTTCAGTTCTCGCGCGCTTTCGGAGTCCACGCCCCTCTTCTTCCCGCGCGGCGTCCTCAAGATGGCGTCCAATGGCGGGAAAACTCCACGGATGGCGGGAAGAAGGTCGAAGATGGCGCCGGATGGCGGGAAAACTTCGCGGATGGCGGGAAGAAGGTAGAAGATGGCGCCAGATGGCGGGAAACCTTCACCACTGGTAAGTTTGAACAGTCTTTGCTTTTCAGGCACGCAGTACCCGGTGGTTGCGGGCACGAAATCCTGCCGACTACGCCAAAGTTGACGCGCCCCTGGGCCTGTGTCGCGCTGCGGTGCGCACGCGGGAGCTTACCCGGAGCCGGATCCGTGGAGGGTTGTAATCTCGTGGCGGTGACCCGGTCCGTGCCCAGGGAGTCAAACTAGACGGCAGTCTATTAGTAGTAAATAGTTGATGACTACGCCACCCGTTGAGTGCAGCCAGGAAGCTGCTGCTGCAGGGCAGACCGCTGAGGCCGGTGGTAGGATTGTGCAGCGTGATAGTATAACCCCCAACGGGAGGGGTATGGCCTCAGGGCAGCCGACGTGGATGATGGGGGTAGCAGGAACCACTCAGAGACGGTACGGTGTAGTTCAGGGTCTTTACTGGTAACAACGACAGACCCTCCCGGAGTACTTGCTAGCAAACGGGGCCTGGTCAGTCTTTGAGCAGATGGGATCTCCCCTGGCCAGGCGTAGTTGTAGGCCTCCCAAACTGACTGTACTCTTCTGGCTACCTTGCTAGAAGCTGATGTAAGTAGCCCACGTCCCTGAGTGTACCGTGTGGTGCTCACCCGTATGGCCGGTGACTCGGGGCCTTCTAATGGCTTCCGCTCCACGATGGCGGTGCTGGTCCCACGCGTGTGACCGTGCCTTCAGGCTTCTGGGCCAGAGGACCTGAAATCCCCTGCCCGACGGATTCTGCTGCTGGGGAGGATTTAGTCCCCACAGCCTCGGACTCCGGGTCCGGTAAAGAATCTTCTTAGTCAGGGCGAGCTCTGTAGCTGCCAGCCCCTGACTCCTTGTAACTCTGCTGTTTCCTATGCTGCTTCTCTTCTCCACTCTCCTTGTCTGACTCACCCTGCCTCAGCCCCGGGTTTATACAGGGGAAGTTCTTCCCCTCCCAAGACTGGGCAGGAGGTGTGGCATGCACAGGATCCCTGACCAAAGGACCTCCCACCTGCTCTCAGACATAATATCTCTATCACTGTGGCAACCAGACCCCTGGGGTGTCACACATGCATCAGAAGAGGAATAGGGGCATATGATGAGAACATTGTTCTTCCTCTGTATAAAGCGCTGGTAAGGCCGCACTTTGAATATTGTGCACAGTTCTGGGCTCCGGTGCTCAGGAAAGACATATTGGAGCTAGAGAGGGTACAAAGGAGGGCGACTAAGGTAATAAAGGGAATGGAGGGACTAGAATACCCAGAGAGGTTGTCAAAATTAGGCCTATTTACATTGGAAAAGAGAAGGCTTAGGGGAGACCTCATAAACATGTATAAATACATCAGGGGGCAGTACAGAGATCTCTCCCATGACCTGTTTATACCAAGGATGGTGACAAAGACGAGGGGGCACACTATGCGTCTGGAGGAAAGGAGGTTCCTGCACCAGCATAGAAGGGGATTCTTTACGGTCAGAGCCGTGAGACTCTGGAACTCTCTGGGAGAGGAAGTGGTGATGTCCAACTCACTTAAAGAGTTCAAGAGAGGCCTGGACGCCTTTCTTGAGAACAATAAAATTACATCTTATGCTTAGTTAATTAATCCAGGGATTTAATCTTACTGCCAGATTGGTGTCGGGAAGTGAATTTTTCCTCAGTGATGTAAATTGGCCTATACCTCATGGTTTTTTGTTGCCTTCCCCTGGATCAACGCTGCGGAATAGCTGCAGTGCACAAGAAATAGGCTGAACTGGATGGACGCTTGTCTTTTTTCGGCCTTATAAACTATGTAACTATGTAACTATGTAAGATCAGAGTCAAGTTTGTAGGACTGGGGAGAGTGGGTAGCCATTGACTTTGATGGATAGGTCAGCTGAAGGGGTTGAATGAGATGGTGGAAAGATAATTGTGACATGCAGAAGCAGTGCTGTTGCTTCCAAAGCATCCAGCAACTGTTACAAATAACACAAGCACAGGAGACAGGAAGTGTTGTGCTTCAGAAGCATCCAGCAACTAGAGGGCTTAACACGGTCACAGGAGACAGGGAGTGTTTTAGCAGAGCCCCAGGGGGACTGTGGTGAACTTGTTATTGTAGTCTGGCTCAAGCCGAAGAGAGAGGTGGTGTGTATCTGACAGAAGGCAACTAAACAGGATTGAAGAGAAGACTGAAGGCAGATGAGAGGGGTGTCGGTACAGGGGTAGCACTGCTGCAGCAAGGCATGTCCCCTGAAAGCCGGAGGAGTGTCAGCTCCAGTAAGGGGGCAAATAGGAGAGCAGGGCAAGTCAGGCAGGTGCTGGTAGTGGGGGACTCAATTATTAGGGGAACAGATAGGGCAATCTGTCACAAAGACAGGGATCGTCGAACAGTGTGCTGCCTACCTGGCGCTCGAGTCCGGCACATCGCTGATCGGGTTGACAGATTACTGGGAGGGGCTGGTGAGGACCCAGCGGTCATGGTGCACATTGGCACAAATGACAAAGTTAGAGGTAGGTGGAAGGTCCTTAAAGATGATTTCAGGGAATTAGGCTGCAAGCTTAGAGCAAGGACCTCCAAGGTGGTATTCTCGGAAATACTACCTGTACCATGTGCCACGCCAGAGAGGCAACGGGAGATTAGGGAGAAAAATAAGTGGCTCAAGAACTGGTGTAGGAAGGAGGGATTTGGGTTCCTGGAGAACTGGGCCGACTACGCTAGGGAACGGCTGCACCTCAATGGGGAGGGTGCAGCTGTGCTGGGGAGAAAATGGCTAGAAGGTTGGAGGAGTGATTAAACTAGGGATTGGGTGAGGGTGTTCATTTTATAGCTGGGGAAGATAGTGCAGAGAATGACCTGGGCACAAATAAAGAAATTGGGGGTGGGGTTAGAACAGTCAATAAAGTAAGAAGGAATAGAGGTACAGAGAGATACATAAAATGCATGTACACTAATGCCAGAAGCCTCACCAACAAAATGGAGGAATTAGAATTAATTTTGTTGGAAAATAATTATGACATGGTGGGGATATCTGAGACATGGCTGGACGAGAGCCATGACTGGGCAGTTAACTTACAGGGCTATAGTCTGTTCTGAAATGACCGTACAAACAAGCGAGGGGGGTGTGTGTTTATATGTAAAATCATCCTTAAAACCCATCTTGCGGGAGAATATATGTGAATATAATGAAAATGTAGAGTCCCTGTGGGTGGAGATAAGGGGAAGGTGAAAAAATAATAAATTACTTATTTCTTATAATATTTCTTATAATCTCCAAAAATAATGGAAGCAGTGGAGAATATCCTTGTAAAGCAAATAGATGAAGTAGCGACTCAAGGAGAACTCATTATTATGGGGGACTTCAACTACCCTGAAATACATTGGGGGACAGAAACCTGTAGTTCAAGCAAAGGTAATAGGTTTTTGACTACTATGAGAGACAATTACCTTTCACAACTGGTTAAGGAACAAACAAGAAGGGGGGCACTGCTAGACCTAATATTTACCAACAAGCCAGACCGCATATCAAATATACGAGTTGGGGGTCACTTGGGTAATAGTGATTACAAAATAATAAGTTTTCATGTAACCTTTAATAAGATGGGTAGTAGAGGGGTTACAAGGACACTAAACTTCAGGAAGGCAAATTTCCAACGGTTGAGAGATGATCTTAGTGCAATATACTGGGACGATATCCTGAGACATAAAGCTACACAAAGCAAATGGGAGACATTTATTAGCATCCTGAATAGGACCGTTGCACAATGTATACCCTATGGGAATAAACATGCTAGAAATAGGAGGAAACCACTATGGCTAAATAGAGCTGTAAGGGGCGCAATAAGTGACAAAAAGAAAGCATTTAGAGAACTAAAGCTAGTAGGTAGTGATGAGGCATTAAATAAATATAGAAAATTAAATAAATTCTGTAAAAACCAAATCAAGGCAGCAAAGATTGAGACAGAGAGAATCATTGCCAGATAAAGTAAAAATAATCCCAAAATATTCTTTAACTACACAAATAGCAAAAAACTAAAAAATGATAGTGTTGGTCCCCTTAAAAATAGTCTGAGTGAAATGGTGGATGAGGATGAGGAAAAAGCCAATATGCTAAATGATTTTTTTCAACCGTATTTACACAAGAAAATCGCATGACAGAAAACATGATAAGTCAGTGATAACAAAAATTCTCCATTAAATGTCACTTGCTTAACCCAGCAGGAAGTACGGCGGCGTCTAAAAATCACTAAAGTTGACAAATCCCCGGGCCCGGATGGGATACACCCACGAGAACTGCAGTAATTAAGTAACGTCATAGATAGACCATTATTTTTAATCTTTAAAGATTCCATAATAACAGGGTCTGTACCACAGGACTGGCGTATAGCAAATGTGGTGCCAATATTCAAAAAGGGGACAAAAACTGAACTTGGAAGTTATAGGCCAGTAAGCTTAACCTCTACTGTGTGTAAAATCCTGGAGGGTTTCCTAAGAGATGCTATACTAGAGTATCTGAGGAGGAATAACTTCATGACCCAATATCAACATGGGTTTACGAGGGACCGTTCCTGTCAAACTAATCTGATCAGTTTTTATGAGGAGGCAAGTTCCGGACTGGACCAAGGAAATGAAGTGAATGTTGTGTATATGGACTTTTCAAAAGCTTTTGATACAGTTCCACACAAAAGATTGATACATAAAATGAGAACAATGGGGATAGGGGAAAATATATGTAAGTGGGTTAAGAATTGGCTCAGTGATAGGAAACAAAGGGTGGTTATTAATGGAACGCACTCAGACTGGGTCTCAGTTAACAGTGGGGTACCACAGGGGTCAGTATTGGGCCCCCTTCTTTTTAACATATTTATTAATGACTTTTTAGAGGGCATACAGAGTAATATTTCAATATTTGCAGATGACACTAAACTCTGCAGGGTAATCAATACAGAGGAGGGTAATTTTATATTACAGGAGGATCTGTGTAAACTAGAACCTTGGGCTGATAAATGGCAAATGAGCTTTAATGGGGATAAATGTAAGGTAATGCACTGGGACAGAGGAAATAAATTGTATAATTATATGCTTAATTGAAAAACACTGTGCAAAACTGGAACTGAAAAAGACCTGGGTGTATTGGTGGACGACAAGCTCACGTTTAGTGGCCAGTGTCAGGCAGCTGCTGCAAAGGCAAATAAAATAATGGGATGCATTAAAAGAGGCATAGATGCTCATGAGGAGAACATAATTTTACCTCTATACAAGTCACTAGTGCGACCACACTTAGAATACTGTGTACAGTTCTGGTCTCCGGTGTATAAGAAAGACATAGCTGAACTAGAGCGGGTGCAGAGAAGAGCGACCAAGGTTATTAGAGGACTGGGGGGTCTGCTATACCAAGACAGGTTATTACACTTGGGGTTATTTACTGAGGAAAAACTAAGGCTTAGGGGTGATCTTATTACTATGTACAAGTATATGAGGGGACAGTACAAAGACCTTTCTACTGATCTTTTTACTCTGAGGCCTGAGACGGGGACAAGGGGGCATCTTCTACGTCTGGAGGAAAGAAGGTTTAATAATAATCACAGACGCGGATTCTTTACTGTAAGAGCAGAGAGACTATGGAACTCTCTGCCGCATGATGTTGTAATGAGTGATTCACTATTAAAATTTAAGAAGGGCATGGATGCCTTTCTTGAAAAGTATAATATTACAGGTTATACAGTGGTGGCCAAAAGTATTGGCACCCCTGCAATTCTGTCAGATAATACTCAGTTTCTTCCTGAAAATGATTGCAATCACAAATTCTTTGTTATTATTCTCTTCATTTAATTTGCTTGCAAGGAAAAAACACAAAAGAGAATGAAGCAAAAATCAAATCATTGATCATTTCACACAAAACTCCAAAAATGGGCCAGACAAAAGTATTAGCACCCTCAGCCTAATACTTGGTTGCACAACCTTTAGCCAAAATAACTGCGAACAACCGCTTCCGGTAACCATCAATGAGTTTCTTACAATGCTCTGCTGGAATTGTAGACCATTCTTCTTTGGCAAACTGCTCCAGGTCCCTGATATTTGAAGGGTGCCTTCTCCAAACTGCCATTTTGAGATCTCTCCACAGGTGTTCTATGAGATTCAGGTCTGGACTCATTGCTGGCCACCTTAGAAGTCTCCAGTGCTTTCTCTCAAACCATTTTATAGTGCTTTTGGAAGTGTGTTTTGGGTCATTGTCCTGCTGGAAGACCCATGACCTGTGAGGGAGACCCAGCTTTCTCACACTGGGCGCTACATTATGCTGCAAAATTTGTTGGTAGTCTTCAGACTTCATAATGACATGCACACGGTCAAGCAGTCCAGTGCCAGAGGCAGCAAAGCAACCCCAAAACATCAGGGAACCTCCGCCATGTTTGACTGTAGGGACCGTGTTCTTTTCTTTGAATACCTCTTTTTTTTCCTGTACACTCTATGTTGATGCTTTTTGCCAAAAAGCTCTACTTTTGTCTCATCTGACCAGAGAACATTCTTCCAAAACGTTTTAGGCTTTCTCAGGTAAGTTTTGGCAAACTCCAGCCTGGCTTTTTTATGTCTCGGGGTAAGAAGTGGGGTCTTCCTGGGTATCCTACCATACAGTCCCTTTTCATTCAGACGCCGACGGATAGTACGTGTTGACACTGTTGTACCCTCGGACTGCAGGGCAGCTTGAACTTGTTTGGATGTCAGTCGAGGTTCTTTATTCACCATCCGCACAATCTTGCGTTGAAATCTCTCGTCAATTTTTCTTTTCCGTCCACATCTAGGGAGGTTAGCCACAGTGCCATGGGCTTTAAACTTCTTGATGACACTGCGCACGGAAGACACAGGAACATTCAGGTCTTTGGAGATGGACTTGTAGCCTTGAGATTGCTCATGCTTCCTCACAATTTGGTTTCTCAAATCCTCAGACAGTTCTTTGGTCTTCTTTCTTTTCTCCATGCTCAATGTGGTACACACAAGGACACAGGACAGAGGTTGAGTCAACTTTAATCCATGTTAACTGGCTGCAAGTGTGATTTAGTTATTGCCAACACCTGTTAGGTGCCACAGGTAAGTTACAGGTGCTGTTAATTACACGAATTAGAGAAGCATCACATGATTTTTGAAACAGTGCCAATACTTTTGTCCACCCCCTTTTTTAGGTTTGGTGTGGAATTATATCCAATTTGGCTTTAGGACAATTCTTTTTGTGTTTTTTCATTGAAGACAAATTAAATGAAGATAATAATGCCAAAGAATTTGTGATTGCAATCATTTTCAGGAAGAAACTGAGTATTATCTGACAGAATTACAGGGGTGCCAATACTTCTGGCCACCACTGTAGTATATAATGGCCGACATATATTGCTCAATATAGTATCATGGCCCCATCTACTATATAATTGGCTTATCCCGTCTGTCTGTCCGTCCAGGAATTGCCGGCCGGACCAATCAGCGAAGCGGGATTTCAGAACAAGATGGCGGCCGTTAGCTCCATACTGTATATACTGGGCCCCATATATTGCTCCATACAGTATATTCTGGGCCCTATATATTGCTTCATACAGTATAATGGCCCCATATAGTATATAATGGCAGACATATATTGCTCCATACAGTATCATGGCCCCATATAGTATATAATAGGCCCCATATATTGCTCCATACAGTATATAATGGGCCCCATATATTGCTCCACACAGTATATAATAGGCCCCATATATTGCTCCACACAGTATATAATAGGCCCCATATATTGCTCCACACAGTATATAATGGGACCCATATATTGCTCCATACAGTATATAATAGGCCCCATATATTGCTCCACACAGTGTATAATAGGCCCCATATATTGCTCCACACAGTATATAATGGGACCCATATATTGCTCCATACAGTATATAATAGGCCCCATATATTGCTCCACACAGTGTATCATGGGCCCCATATATTGCTCCATACAGTATATACTGAGCCCCATATATTGCTGCACAGTATAATTTCCCCTTATAATATATAAAGGGCCACATTTTTTGCTTCATACTGTATATACTGGGCCCCATATATTGCTTCATACAGTATACACTTGGCCCCATATATTGCTCCATACTGTATATACTGGGCCCCATATATTGCTCCATACAGTACTTACTGGGCCCCATAAATTGCTGCACAGTATAATGGCCCCATATAGTATATAATAGGCCCCATATATTGCTCCATACAGTATATACTGGACCCCATATATTGCTCCATACAGTATATACTGAGCCCCATATATTGCTGCACAGTATAATTTCCCCTTATAATATATAAAGGGCCACATTTTTTGCTTCATACTGTATATACTGGGCCCCATATATTGCTCCATACAGTACTTACTGGGCCCCATAAATTGCTGCACAGTATAATGGCCCCATATAGTATAAAATAGGCCCGATATATTGCTCCATATAGTATAATGGCCACATATAGTACATAATGGGCCCTATATATTGCTCCATACAGTATATACTGGGAACATTGCTGCACAGTATAATGGCCCCATATAGTATATAATGGGCTCCATAAATTGCTAAACAGTATAATGGCCCCAATATAATATATAAGGGGCCCCATATATTGCTCCATACAGCATAATGGCCCCATGTAGTATAATGACCACATATAGTATATAATAGGCCCAATATATTGCTCCATACAGTATAATGGCCACATATAGTATATAATGGGCCCCATATATTGCTCCATACAGTATATAATGAGCCCCATATATTGCTCCATACAGCATAATGGCCCCATATAGTGCTCCATACAGTATAATGACCACATATAGTATCTAATAGGCCCCATATAGTGCTCCATACAGTATAATGGTCCCCATATATTGCTCCATACAGTATATACTGGGCCCCATATATTGCTCCATACAGTATATACTGGGCCCCAGATATTGATCCACAGTATAATGACCCCATATAGAATATAACGGGCCCCATATATTGATGCATACAGTATAATGGCTCCATATATTATATAATGGGCCCCATATATTGCTCCATACAGTATATACTGAGCCCCATATATTGCTCCATACAGTAAAATGGCCACGTATAGTATATAATAGGCCCCATATATTGCTCCATACAGTATAATGGGCCCCATATATTGCTCCCATACAGTATATACTGAACCCCATATACAGTTATATGAAAAAGTTTGGGCACCCCTATTAATCTTAAGCTTAATGTTTTATAAAAATTGGTGTTTTTGCAACAGCTATTTCAGTTTGATATATGTAATAACTGTTGGACACCGTAATGTTTCTGCCTTGAAATGAGGTTTATTGTACTAACAGAAAATGTGCAATCTGCATTCAAACAAAATTTGACCGGTGCATAAGTATGGGCACCTCACCAGAAAAGTGACATTAATATTTAGTAGATCCTCCTTTTGCAAAAATAACAGCCTCTAGTCGCTTCCTGTAGCTTTTAATGAGTTCCTGGATCCTGGATGAAGGTATTTTTGACCATTCCTCTTTACAAAACAATTCCAGTTCAGTTAAGTTTGATGGTTGCCGAGCATGGACAGCCCTCTTCAAATGACCCCACAGATGTTCAATGATATTCAGGTCTGGGGACTGGGATGACCATTCCAGAACATTGTAATTGTTCCTCTGCATGAATGCCTGAGTAGATTTGGAGCGGTGTTTTGGATCATTGTCTTGCTGAAAGATCCATCCCCTGTGTAACTTCAACTTTATCACTGATTCTTGAACATTATTGTCAAGAATCTGCTGATACTGAGTGAAATTCATGTGTCCCTCAACTTTAACAAGATTGCCGGTGCCGGCATTGGCCACACAGCCCCAAAGCATGATGGAACCTCCACCAAATTTTACTGTGGGTAGCAAGTGTTTTCTTGGAATGCTATGTTTTTTTGCCGCCATGCATAACGCCTTTTTGTATGACCAAACAACTCAATCTTGGTTTCATCAGTCCAAAGGACCTTCTTCCAAAAAGAAATTGGCTTCTCCAAATGTGCTTTTGCATACCTCAGCCGACTGTTTGTGGTGTGCTTGCAGAAATGGCTTCTTTCGCATCACTCTCCCATACAGCTTCTCCTTGTGCAAAGTGCGTTGTATAGTTGACCGATGCACAGTGACACCATCTGCAGCAAGTTGATGCTGCAGCTCTCTGGAGGTGGTCTGAGGATTGTCCTTGACTGATCTCACCATTCTTCTTCTCTGCCTTTCTGATGTTTTTCTTGGCCTGCCACTTCTGGCCTTAACAAGAACTGTCCCTGTGTTCTTCCATTTCCTTACTATGTTCCTCACAGTGGAAACTGACAGGTTAAATCTCTGAGACAGCTTTTTGTATCCTTCCCCTGAACAACTATGTTGAATAATCTTTGTTTTCAGATCATTTGACAGTTGTTTTGAGGAGCCCATGATGCCACTCTTCAGAGGAGATTCAAACAGGAGAACAACTTGCAAGTGGCCACTTTAAGTAGCTTTTCTCATGATTGCAAACACCTGGCTATGAAGTTCAAAGCTCAATAAGGTTACAAAACCAATAAAAGTGCTTTAGTAAGTCAGTAAAAAGTAGGTAGGAGTATTTAAACCAAGAAAATGATCAGGGTGCCCATACTTATGCACCTGTCAAATTTTGTTTGAATGCAGATTGCACATTTTCTGTTAGTATAATAAATCTCATTTCAAGGTAGAAACATTACTGTGTCCAACAGTTATTACATATATCAAACTGAAATAGCTGTTTCAAAAACACCAATTTTTATAAAACATTAAGCTTAAGATTAATAGGGGTGCCCAAACTTTTTCATATAACTGTATTGCTGCACAGTATAATGGCCCCATATAGCATATAATGGGCCCCATATATTGCTCCATACAGTATAATGGCCCCATATAGTGTATAATGTGCCACATATTTTGCTCCATACTGTATATACTAGGCACCATAAATTGCTCAATACAATATAATGGCCCCATATAGTATATAATAGGCCCCATATAGTACTCCAAACAGTAGAATGGGCCCCATATATTGCTCCACACAGTATATACTGGACCCCATATAATGCTCCATTAAGTATAATGGCCCCATATAGTATATAATGGGCCCCACATATTGCTCCATACAGTATAATGGCCCAATATAGTGCTCCATACAGTATATACTGGACCCCATATATTGCTACATAAAGTATAATGGCCCCATATAGTATATAATGAGCCCCATATATTGTTCCATACAGTATACTGGCCACATATATTTCTCCATACAGTATAATAGCCCCTTATAGTATATAATAGGCCCCACATATTACTCCATACAGTATAATAGCCCCATATATTGCTACATACAGTATATGATGGGCCCCATATATTTCTCCATAGAGTATATAATGGGCCCCATATATTGCTCCATAAAGTATATACTGAGCCCCATTTAATGATCCATACACTATAATGGCCTCATATAGTATATAATACGCACCATATATTGCTCTATACAGTATAATGGCCCCATATAGTATATAATAGGCCCCTTATATTGCTCCATACAGTATAATAGCCCCATATAGTATATAATGGCCTACATATATTGCTCCATACAGTATCATGGCCCCATATACCATATAAGAGGCCCCATATATTGCTCCACACAGTATATAAAGGGCCCCATATATTGCTCCATACAGTATATACTGAGCCCCATATATTGCTGCACAGTATAATTTCCCCTTATAATATATAAAGGGACACATTTTTTGCTCCATACTGTATATAATGGGCCCCATATATTGCTCCATACAGTACATACTGGACCCCATATATTGCTTCATACAGTTTAATGGCCCCATATAGTATATAATGGCCTACATATATTGCTCCATACAGTATTATGGCCCCATATACCATATAAGAGGCCCCATATATTGCTCCACACAGTATATAAAGGGCCCCATATATTGCTCCATACAGTATATACTGAGCCCCATATATTGCTGCACAGTATAATTTCCCCTTATAATATATAAGGGCCACATTTTTTGCTCCATACTGTATATAATGGGCCCCATATATTGCTCCATACAGTATATACTGGGCCCCATATATTGCTCCATACAGTATATACTGGGCCCCATATTTTGCTCCATACAGTACAAACTGGGCCCCATATATTGCTCTATACTGTATATACTGGGCCCCATATATTGCTCCATACAGTACTTACTGGGCCCCATATATTGCTGCACAGTATAATGGCCCCATATATTGCTCCATACAGTATAATGGCCCCATATAGTGTATAGTGTGCCACATATTTTGCTCCAAACTGTATATACTGGGTACCATAAATTGCTCAATACAGTATAATGGCCCCATATAGTGCTCCATACAGTATAATGGGCCCCATATATTGCTCCATACAGTATATACTGGACCCCATATATTGCTCCATAAAGCATAATGGCCCCATATAGTATATAATGGACCCCATATATTGCTCCATACGGTATAATAGCCCCTTATAGTATATAATTGGGCCCCACATATTGCTCCATACAGTATAATGGCCCAATATAGTGCTCTATACAGTATATACTGGACCCCATATATTGCTCTATAAAGTATAAAGGCCGCATATAGTATATAATGAGCCCCATATATTGTTCCATACAGTATAATGGCCACATATATTTCTCCATACAGTATAACCCCCTCATATAGTATATGATAGGCTCCATATATTGCTCCATAGAGTATATACTGGGCCCCATATATTGCTCCATACAGTATAATGGCCCCATATATTATATAATGGGCCCAATATATTGCTCCATAGAGTATATACTAGGCCCATATATTGCTCCATACAGTATAATGGCCCCATATATTATATAATGGGCCCAATATATTGCTCCATACAGTATATACTGGGCCCTAGATACTGTTCCATACAGTATAATGGTCACATATAGTATATAATAGGTCCCATATATTGCTCCATACAGTCTAATGGCCATATATAGTATATAATAGGCCCCATATATTGCTCCATACAGTGTAATGGCCACATATAGTATATAATAGGCCCCAAATATTGCTCCATACAGTATATACTGGGCCCCATATATTGCTGCAAAGTATAATGGCCCCATGTAATATATAAAGGGCCACATTTTTTGCTCAATACTGTATATACTGGGCCCCAATATATTGCTAAATACATTATATACTGGGCCCCATATACAATATAATTGCTCCATATAGTATATAATGGGCTCCATAAATTGCTCCATACAGTATAATGGACCCATATATTATACAATGGGCCCAATATATTGCTCCATACAGTATATACTGGGCCCCATATATTGCTCCATAATGTATATACTGGGCCCAATATATTGCTCCATACACTTCTTACTGTGCCCCTTATATTGCTGCACAGTATTATGGCCCCATATAGTATAAAATAAGCCCGATATATTGTTCCATATAGTATAATGGCCACTTATAGTATATAATGGGCCCCATATATTGCTCCATATAGTATATACTGGGCCCCATATATTGCTGCACAGTATAATGGCCCCATATAGTATATAATAGGCTCCATAAATTGCTAAATACAGTAAAATGGCCCCATATAATATATAATGGGCCCCATATATTGCTCCATACAGCATAATGGCCCCATATAGTGCTCCATATAGTATAATGACCACATATAGTATATAATAGGCCCCATATATTGCTCCATACAGTATAATGGCCACATATAGCATATATTGGGCCCCATATATTGCTCCATACAGTATATAATGGGCCCCATATATTGCTCCATACAGCATAATGGCCACATATAGTGCTCCATACAGTATAATGACCACATATAGTATATAATAGGCCCCATATATTGCTCCAAACAGTATATACTGGGCCCCATATATTGCTCCATACAGTATATACTGGGCCCAGATATTAATCCACAGTATAATGGCCCCATATAGAATATAATGGGCCCCATATATTGATGCATACAGTATAATGGCTCCATATATTATATAATGGGCCCGATATATTGCTCCATACAGTAAAATGGCCACATATAGTATATAATAGGCCCCATTTATTGCTCCATACAGTATAATGGCCCCATATAGTATATAATGGGCCCCATATATTGCTCCATACATTATATACTGAGCCCTATATATTGCTGCACAGTATAATGCCCCATATAGTAAATAATGGCCCCATATATTGCTCCATACAGTGTAATGGCCCCATATAGTGTATAATGTGCCACATATTTTGCTCCATACTGTATATCCTGGGCACCATAAATTACTAAATACAGTATAATGGCCCAATATAGTGCTCCATACAGTATAATGACCACATATAGTATATAATAGGCCCCATATAATGCTCCATACAGTATAATGGGCCCCATATATTGCTCCATACAGCATACACTGGACCTCATATATTGCTTCATAAAGTATAATGGTGCCATATAGTATATAATGGACCCCATATAGTGCTCCATACAGTATATACTGGATCCATATATTGCTCCATAAAGTATAATGGCCCCATATAGTATATAATGATCCCCATATATTGTTCCATACAGTATAATGGCCACATATATCTCTCCATACAGTATAATAGCCCCTTATAGTACATAATAGGCCCCACATATTGCTCCATACAGTATAATGGCCTCATATATTGCTACATACAGTATATAATGGGCCCCATATATTGCTCCATACAGTATATAATGGGCCCCATATATTGCTCCATACAGTATATACTGAGCCCCATTTATTGCTCCATACACTATAATGGCCCCATATAGTATATAATAGGCCCCTTATATTGCTCCATACAGTATATAATTGGCCCCATATCTTGTCCATACAGTATATTGGCCCCATATAGTATATAATGGGCCCTACATAGTATATAATGGGCCCCATGTATTGCTCTATACAGTATAATGGCCCCATATAGTATATAATTGGCCCCATGTATTGCTCCATACAGTATAATGGCCCCATATATTGCTCCATACAGTATAATGGCCCCATATAGTATATAATGGGCCCTATATATTGTTCCACACAGTATATACTGGGTCCTCTAAATAACTCCAAACAATATAAAGGCCCCATGTAGTATATAATGGGCCCAATGTATTGCTCCTCACAGTATATACTGGGCCCAATAAATTGTTCCATACAATATAATTGCCCCATATAGTATATAATGGGCTCCATGTATTGCTCTATACAGTATATACTGGGCCCCATAAATTGTTCCATACAGTATATTATCTCCATATAGTATATAATGGGCCCCATATATTGCTCCATACAGTATAATGGCTCCATATAGTATATACTGGGCCTCATATACAGTATTGCTCCATACAGTATAATGGCCCCATAAAGTATATAATGGGCCTCATATAATGCTCCATACAGTATATACTGTGTCCCATATATTGCTTCATACAGTACAATGGCCCCATATATAGTATATAATGGCCGACATATATTGCTCCATACAGTATTATGGCCCCATATAGCATATAATAGGCCCCATATATTGCTCCACACAGTATATAATGGGCCCCATATATTGCTCCATACAGAATATACTGAGCCCCATTTATTGCTGCACAGTATAATTTCCCCTTATAATATATAAAGGGACACATTTTTGCCTCCATACTGTATATACTGGGCCCCATAAATTGTTCCATACAGTATATTATCTCCATATAGTATATAATGGGCCCCATATATTGCTCTTTATAGTATAATGGCCCCATAGAGTATATAATGGGCCTCATATAATGCTCCATACAGTATATACTGTGTCCCATATATTGCTTCATACAGTACAATGGCCCCATATAGTATATAATGGCCGACATATATTGCTCCATACAGTATTATGGCCCCATATAGCATATAATAGGCCCCATATATTGCTCCACATAGTATATAATGGGCCCCATATATTGCTCCATACAGTATATACTGAGCCCCATTTATTGCTGCACAGTATAATTTCCACTTATAATATATAAAGGGACACATTTTTGGCTCCATACTGTATATACTGGGTCCCATATTTTGCTCCATACAGTATATACTTGGCCCCATATATTGCTCCATACTGTATATACTGGGCCCCATATATTGCTCCATACAGTACTTACTGGTCCCCATATATTGCTGCACAGTATAATGGCCCCATATAGTATTTAATGGGCTCCATAAATTGTAAAATACAGTATAATGGCCCCATATATTATATAATGGGCCCCATATATTGCTCCTTACAGCATAATAGCCCCATATAGTGTTCCATACGGTATAATGACCACATATAGTATATAATGGGCCCCATATATTGCTCCATACAGTATATAATGGGCCCCATATATTGCTCCATACAGTATATACTGAGCCCCATTTATTGCTCCATACACTATAATGGCCCCATATAGTATATAATAGGCCCCTTATATTGCTCCATACAGTATATAATTGGCCCTATATCTTGTCCATACAGTATATTGGCCCCATATAGTATATAATGGGCCCTATATAGTATATAATGGGCCCCATGTATTGCTCCATACAGTATAATGGCCCCATATAGTATAGAATTGGCCCCATGTATTGCTCCATACAGTATAATTGTCCCATATATTGCTCCATACAGTATAATGGCCCCATATAGTATATAATGGGCCCTATATATTGTTCCACACAGTATATACTGGGTCCTCTAAATAGCTCCAAACAATATAAAGGCCCCATGTAGTATATAATGGGCCCAATGTATTGCTCCTCACAGTATATACTGGGCCCAATAAATTGTTCCATACAATATAATTGCCCCATATAGTATATAATGGGCTCCATGTATTGCTCTATACAGTATATACTGGGCCCCATAAATTGTTCCATACAGTATATTATCTCCATATAGTATATAATGGGCCCCATATATTGCTCCATACAGTATAATGGCTCCATATAGTATATACTGGGCCCCATACACAGTATTGCTCCATACAGTATAATGGCCCCATAGAATATATAATGGGCCTCATATAATGCTCCATACAGTATATACTGTGTCCCATATATTGCTTCATACAGTACAATGGCCCCATATAGTATATAATGGCCTACATATATTGCTCCATACAGTATTATGGCCCCATATAGCATATAATAGGCCCCATATAATGCTCCACACAGTATATAATGGGCCCCATATATTGCTCCATACAGTATATACTGGGCCCCATATATTGCTGCACAGTATAATTTCCCCTTATAATATATAAAGGGACACATTTTTGGCTCCATACTGTATATACTGGGCCCCATAAATTGTTCCATACAGTATATTATCTCCATATAGTATATAATGGGCCCCATATATTGCTCCATACAGTATAATGGCTCCATATAGTATATACTGGGCCCCATATACAGTATTGCTCCATACAGTATAATGGCCCCATAGAGTATATAATGGGCCTCATATAATGCTCCATGCAGTATATACTGTGTCCCATATATTGCTTCATACAGTACAATGGCCCCATATAGTATATAATGGCCGACATATATTGCTCCATACAGTATTATGGCCCCATATAGCATATAATAGGCCCCATATATTGCTCCACACAGTATATAATGGGCCCCATATATTGCTCCATACAGTATATACTGAGCCCCATTTATTGCTGCACAGTATAATTTCCCCTTACAATATATAAAGCGACACATTTTTGGCTCCATACTGTATATACTGGTCCCATATTTTGCTCCATACAGTATATACTTGGCCTCATATATTGCTCCATACTGTATATACTGGGCCCCATATATTGCTCCATACAGTACTTACTGGTCCCCATATATTGCTGCACAGTATAATGGCCCCATATAGTATTTAATGGGCTCCATAAATTGTAAAATACAGTATAATGGCCCCATATAATATATAATGGGCCTCATATAATGCTCCATACAGTATATACTGTGTCCCATATATTGCTTCATACAGTACAATGGCCCCATATAGTATATAATGGCTGACATATATTGCTCCATACAGTATTATGGCCCCATATAGCATATAATAGGCCCCATATATTGCTCCACACAGTATATAATGGGCCCCATATATTGCTCCATACAGTATATACTGAGTCCCATGGGCGGCATGGTGGCGCAGTGGTTATCACTGCAGCCTTGCAGCGCTGGGGTCCTGGGTTTAAATCCCACCAAGAACAACATCTGCAAGGAGTTTGTATGTTCTCCCCGTGTTTGCGTGGGTTTCCTCCGGGTTCTCCGGTTTCCTCCCACACTCCAAAGACATACTGATAGGAAATTTAGATTGTGAGCCCCGATGGGGACAGCGACGATAATGTATGTAAAGTGCTGCAGAATATGTTAGCGCTATATAAAAATAAAGATTATTATTATTATTATATACTGAGTCCCATTTATTGCTGCACAGTATAATTTCCCCTTATAATATAGAAAGGGACACATTTTTGGCTCCATACTGTATATATTGGGCCCCATAAATTGTTCCATACAGTATATTATCTCCATATAGTATATAATGGGCCCCATATATTGCTCCATAAAGTATAATGGCCCCATAGAGTATATAATGGGCCTCATATAATGCTCCATACAGTATATACTGTGTCCCATATATTGCTTCATACAGTACAATGGCCCCATATAGTATATAATGGCCGACATATATTGCTCCATACAGTATTATGGCCCCATATAGCATATAATAGGCCCCATATATTGCTCCACATAGTATGTAATGGGCCCCATATATTGCTCCATACAGTATATACTGAGCCCCATTTATTGCTGCACAGTATAATTTCCCTTTATAATATATAAAGGGACACATTTTTGGCTCCATACTGTATATACTGGGTCCCATATTTTCCTCCATACAGTATATACTTGGCCCCATATATTGCTCCATACTGTATATACTGGGCCCCATATATTGCTCCATACAGTACTTACTGGTCCCCATATATTGCTGCACAGTATAATGGCCCCATATAGTATTTAATGGGCTCCATAAATTGTAAAATACAGTATAATGGCCCCATATATTATATAATGGGCCCCATATATTGCTCCTTACAGCATAATAGCCCCATATAGTGTTCCATACGGTATAATGACCACATATAGTATATAATAGGCCCCATATATTGCTCCATACAGTATAATGACCACATATAGTATATAATGGGCCCCATATATTGCTCCATACAGTATATAATGGGCCCCATACATTGCTCCATACAGCATAATGGACCCATATAGTGCTCCAAACAGTATAATGACCACATATAGTATATAATAGGTCCCATATAGTGCTCCATACAGTATATACTGGGCCCCATATATTGCTCCATACAGTATATACTGGACCACATATAGTATATAATAGGCCCCACATAGTGCTCCATACAGTATATACTGGACCCCATATATTGCTCCATACAGTATAATGGCCCCATATAGTATATTATGGGCCCCATATATTGCTCCATACAGTATATACTGAGCCCCAGATATTGCTCCACAGTATAATGGCCCCTTATAATATATAAATGGCCATTTTTTTTGCTCAATACTGTATATACTGGGCCTCATATATTGCTCCATACAGTATATACTGGGCCCCATATATTGCTCCATACAGTATAATGGCCCCATATAGTATATAATAGGCCCCATATATTGCTCCATACAGTATAATGGTCCCATATATTACTTCATACAGTATAATAGGCCCCCATATATTGCTCCATACAGTATAATTGTCCCATATATTGCTTCATACAGTATAATAGGCCCCATATATTGCTCCATACAGTATAATGGTCCCATATATTGCTTCATACAGTATAATAGGCCCCATATATTGCTCCATACAGTATAATGGTCCCATATATTGCTGCACAGTAAAATGGCCCCATATAGTATATAATGTGCCACATATTTTGCTCCATACTGTATATACTGGGCACCATAAATTGCTCAATACAGTATAAGGGCCTCATATAGTATATAATGGGCCCCATATATTGCTCCATACAGTATAATGGCCCCATATATTGCCCAGGGGAGGAAATTGTGCAACCCACCTCGGGGTCCTGGGATCCCCCAGTACCCCTGGAACACTTGTGTGCTGAAGATATAGCGGTAGCAAAACAAATGCTGAGAGAATAGTGTCATGTGTTCTCCAAAGATGACTCTGATATGACTGATATAGGCAGTATCCCGTCATTGCATTTGAATATCAATTTGAAAGACACGACCCCAGTAACCAGAAGTGACATGTCTGTGCTAAAACCATTACATTGTGAAGTGAAAGAATATTCACAAGATCTCATCAAGAGAGGTTGGGTCCAAAAGTCGAAGTCATCTTATTCCTCTCCAATTTTCTGTGTTAGGAAGAAGGATGGTACGTTGTGACTCTGTTGTGATTACTGGGAGCTAAACCGAAAGTCAGTACCTGATCGACACCCGATACCAAAGATCCAAGATATGACGGATAGCCAATCAAGAAGCACCTGGTTCTCTGTCCTCGATCAGAGTAAGGCATACCACCAAAGGTTTGTCGAAGAGTCCAGTAGACCTTTGACAGCATTCATCACACCGTGGAGATTATATGAGTGGATCTGCATACCGTTTGGACTCAGTTCAGCTCCAGCATAATTTCAGATGAGCATGGAGTCATGTTTAGAAGGATTGAGGGACGATATCTGCCAGCCGTACTTGGATGACAATGTGGTACACAGCAAAACCTTCCGGGAGCATGTTGAACACGTGAGGACCGTATTTCAACGATATCAACAACATGGAGTTAAGTTGACCCCAAAGAAGTGTGAACTGTTCAAAAGACAAGTCCGCTTTCTAGGGAAAATTGTGTCCAGAGAAGGATATACCATGGACCCAGCAGAAATCGCTCCTGTACTAACCTTAAAAGACAGGCAGCCCTCGACCGTCGGGGAGTTGATGCAGATATTAGGATTCCTCTCCTACTATCATACTTACGTTCGGAACTTCTCCAGGATTGTCGCCGTACTATACCTCCTCTTGGGGGGGATAACAGAGACAACAACACTCACGGAGAAAAAGAAGAACGCGGGTAGGACATGGCTTAAAAGAAAGAACGCTGTTTCATCCCATCAGCCCATTCTCTGGACAGCCGACCACCAGGAGGTATTGGAAAAACTAGTAGACTACCTGGTAAAACCTTGGGATATCCTGATTTCAATTTACCATTTGTTCTTCATTGTAACGCTTCTCAAGTTGGACTGGGAGCTGCCCTGTATCAGCATCAAGATGGAAAAATGAGAGTGATCGGTTACGGTTCTAGAACGTTGACAGATGTCGAGAAGAAATACCATCTACATTCCAGAAAATTGGAGTTCCTGGCATTGAAATGGGCTATCTGAGAACGATTTAGAGATTAGTTCTACTAGAAGAAAGAGTTTGAGGTATGCACTGACAAAAACCCTTTGACCTATGTCCTTACTACAGCCAAACTGATTGCAACGGGTCAGAAATGGGTTGCTGAACTAGCTGACTTCAATTTCAGCATCAAGTACAGGCCAAGAAAATGCAATGTGGATGCTGACGGATTGTCAAGAATGCCACTAGAGCCTGAGGAGTTCATGCAAGAATGCTCGGAGGAAGTCAGTCTGGAAGCAATTGAGATCAGTACCCAAGCAGTACAAGCTTATCAGGAGGAAGACACACAATTATGGTATCCGTTGATGGTGGAAAACACCATAAAAACGAGAGCACAAGATCACCCCCGGTCTATTCAACAATTACCAAAACAGCAGCACAACGGGAAGATTAGATAATTGGTAGAATACTACTTTATGTGGACCAAAATCGGTTTCCAAGTAAACGAGAGAGAGCCAATGAGTCATCAGCAGTATCTGTTTTAATTAAAGAGTGGACGAAGCTCTACCTCACTGAAGACGGTATCCTGTATCGTAAAGGAGGACAAAAACGGCAGTTGGTACTACCCAGAGTATTCCATAGGTTGGTCTTCAAAGCACTCCATGAAAACATGGGACACCTGGGAGTGGAAAGGACAACCAACTTGATCCATGAACGTTTCTTCTGGCCGTACATACAGAGAGGTATTGAGAGGTACGTGACCAGGGAGTGTGCGTGTCTGAAACACATCAACACATCAACCCGGGCACCTATGGGAAACATCCAAACTACATATCCATTTGAGATGGTCTCAATAGACTTTCTACATCTCGAGACGTGCAAGGGTGGTTACTAATACATCTTGGTGGTGATGGACCATTTTACACGATTTGCTCAAGCATATGCCACCACCAATACATCGGGTCGAACAGCGGCAGAGAAGATCTTCAATGATTTTGCTGTGAGGTTTGGGTTCACTACAAGGTTACGCCACGGCCAAGAAAGAGAATTTGAGAACCAGCTCTTTGCCAAGCTCGGAAAGTACTGTAGAATTCAGAGATCCCACAAAACGCCCTATCACTCAGAAGGTAATGGACAAGTGGAATGTTTTAACCAAACATTATTGTCAATGTTGCGCACTTTAACTGCTGATGAGAAGAAAGACTGGAAGAGTTCTCTGTCAAAAGTGGTACATGCCTATAACTGTGCAAAGTCCAACGGGTTGCTCACCCTTTTTCCTATTGTATGGACGGTCGCCAAGACTGCCAATCGACATCATGTTCCATACTCCGGTGTCAGAGACTTACAGATTGTATCAGGAGTACGTTCGGAAATGGAAGGAACGGATGGCAGGGGCATACAATATAGCGCCCAAAGTAGTTACGCAAGGACTGAGCAAGAGTAATGAGTACTATGATCGAAAATGTTATGGAGCAGAATTGGCACCAGGAAGCCAGGTGCTAGTCAAGAAAGTACGTGAGAAAGGCGGTCCAGGAAAACGTTCGTACTGGGAAGACGAGGTGTATGTGGTCGTAAGAAGAAAAGCTGATGACAGCCCAGTGTATGAAATCCGATTGGAAATGGGAGACAAGAAAACCAGAATAGTCCATCGGAATTTACTACTACCCTGTGACTATCTCCCACCACAACAAGACTTCCCAGAAGTAGACTGACATCGTCCGAGATTGACTAAAAGACCACCACAGACTGAAGCTCCGGAGGTGAATAGTGACCTTGAAAGTTCCGATGGAGAAGAACACACCATTGTATCTCTCGGACCAGCAAGGAGAGGGCTGTACCATCCTCAGGAGAGTTAACTAAACCCTGAGGCTCCAGAGTTCGTACCAAAGAGTATAGATGAAGTCCAATTCAGATCTGATGATCGCACACTGGCTCCTGAAGAGACCGATAGAGACTCAGGAGGAGCAAAATTACCAGACTGTGCGGAAACAAGCGACTCAGGAGAAGTACAGGAACTTACAGAGGCAGTTCCATGAGGATGCACGGGAAATGAGTGCGGCGGAAGAAACTTCTGTGACCGAAGAACCCGTGGTCTCTGAGGAACAACCCACCAGGAGGATGTCGACGCGAGAAGTGAGGAAGCCCATGATGCTGACGTATGAGACACTTGCTGAACCGAGTCAAGTGTCAAGGACTGTCGACTGGAAACAGGTATCTCTGCCTGTGGACTAGGTAAGCCCACTTGAGTGGTATTCACCAACGTGAGGCAGTATTGAAGATGTTGCCTGGTGGAAAGACTTGTTTTCATGCTTTGATTTTCCTTAAAAGACTTTGTAGAAACAAAGAACTGTTAAAGCATAGAGAGAGAGAGCTGGTTGAAGACGTACGAAAAGCTCCAGCTGAAGAGATGCTGAGTGTTTTAATTGTGTTAATTGTTTATTTCTTATAGGCATCCTACAAGAAAAAGGTTATAAGATTAGGTTGTTATCAATGTTTATGAACGTTATACTAATTTCACAATGCCAATTTGCATATAAAGTTATTCAACTTTCACCACTGTCTCAGAATTGGTTAGATTGATCAATTAAGACGAATGTCGAGGACGACATTCAAAAAGGAGGGAAATGTGTGGCATGCAGAAGTAGGGCTGTTGCTTTAAAAGCATTCAGCAACTATTAGAAGTAACACAGGTACATGAGACAGGAAGTGTTGTGCTCCAGAAGCATCCAGCAACTAGAGGGTTTAACACAGTCACAGGAGAAGGGGAGTGTTTTAGCAGAGCCCCAGGGGGATTGTGGGGAAGTTGTGTACTGTCTGGCTGGAGCCAAAGAGAAAGGTGGTGTGTGTGTTCTGTATCTCACAGAAGCACCACTGCAAGTGAAAAGGATTCAAGTCAGGAGTGAAGCTAAGCACAGGTCAGGAAGAGTTCCTGAACTAACAGTGCAGAGTATTGTCAGGCAGACAGATAAGGACTGTAAGAAATGGTGTCACAGGGATCATCTCCCTCAGCAAACCCATCCCCCCTCCTCCATCTCCCTCTGCTGTAAAGAATGCTGTGTTCATTAATGTGCCTTTGCATTAGAACTGTGCTGTTCTGTACTACTGGGAAGACTGTGCACTGCTGTGCTGCTAAGGAAACTGTATTGTTTGTTACTGGAGTCTGTTGCTTATAAGACTTAACTTGCACTGGCTGTGCGGTTTCTTATTAAAAGCTACTGTTGTACCGTTTATAAGGACTCTTGTCAAGTGTGTCTGGTCACCAAGTGAAACAACCTACGTGTTTGTGCCTGAGGGTCAATACCCCTGTGTGCCTGAGAGAAGCTGCAGCACATGGTCTATGGTCTCCCTGAGTAACTGTTCCCCCAGGATGTAACCTGTTTCGCCCCTACCTGAACCTAGAGGCGTGCGTGTAACATGTATATGTTAAAGGGTGAGAATTTCCAACAATCCCATGTCTCAAACAATATTTAATACTAAGTTCTATATGGCATGTGATACTGAATATGTTATCTATGTTTTACAATGCCCATGTAAACTGTTATATGTGGGGAAAACAACTTGGGATTTTAAAACTAGAATAAACCACCATCGATATACAATTAGGAAAAAGAAATTAGATTTACCTATGTGAAAGCATTTTGTGGAATTGGGACAAAAATGGAAGGATCTTATGTAAGCACTTTATATATGTAATTTTTATGATGTGCTGGAATGTTTATTTATTGATATCATTGCTGCACCTATTTAATATATCAATATATACCATTGCACTGCTTGAGAAAGTTCCACACTTGGAACGAAACGTTGCCTTTTCACTATACTGTATATATATGTACAGTATATACTGTATATATATATACACCTATATTAAAAATCAGGATGGTGGGCCATCCAAATCTTGCACCGGGGCCCAACTGCCTCCAATCACACCACTGTTTAGGGCCACACTGGCATCAACTATAAATCACAAGGTGCTTGAACATTATATTGCTTTTTGGGTGGTTTAGTGGAACAATTGTTATGTGGACTGATGGCAATTATATGGAGCCTGGTAACCACAGTATATAATTAATAGGAGGGGAAGGACATCTCATAATGTGAGTCAAATCATTCTGTATTTGCACAAGCTATTAAAATGTAAAAAACACATTAATGTATCTACAAGTGACATGGACGCCAGAACCCATCATATATAAAATTAGATGAAGGCCCACCATACTGGCTCCATTTATGTGGCCTAGCAGAGCTGATTGTGGACAAATCTCTTGGTTTGCTTACAGGAACGTTTTACCTAAAGACAGAGGCAAGCTTGTGAGGAGCCATAGCACTCCGCAAAGGAAGGGCGGCAGCACCTCCTTATAAATTAAGCACCACTAGAATCAAATCAAATGGCACAGTTTAAACTCACCTGAGGGCGATAAAAAGATGTTCCTCTACCGAAATACAGCGCCTAATTGTTGTGTTTAGGAACTAAAGGCCAGGATGAAGCTCCTCCAACAGGCGATCAATGGTTACAAGGTGCATGCGGCAAAATGAGAACAATCTGTCAGGGTTGCGCTGTAGCTCCCCATACAGCCAGTAAGAAGTGGCCTTTAGAGACCTGTTGGCTAAGCAGAGGATAAACCCATAGATTGAAACGCCTCCTTGGATCCACATCACCCTGCGTAGATCTCCAAATCACCTTGACACCACCCAGGTCTGAAGAACCCGCTCACCAGGGGTGAAGGATAAATTAGCCATATTGAGAGCTTGGTCAATACATCAGACCAACAATGAGTATTCACTCTGGGATATCCCAACATAATGGATGTGGTCTAATCCTATGACCTTATTGGGGTTGTTTTTATAGGGTTAGGATCATAGAGGACCTTCATTTTATAGGAAATTGAAGCAAAACAGACTAGAAAATCAGACTAGAAAAATTGCACTCAGGGATACTGGAGGCTGTGACTCTGTTCACTCATGTGTTCAGGTTAATGAGGAAAGGGCTTTACATGACAGTAGATAAAGCTGAAGTCTTTCTGTAAAGCTGAAATCCCCCAGCATTCCCTGCCACTTCAGTGTCTGTGCGGAGCTTACTCTGATCATTTGCATTAATGAGATGTCATCAGCCTCTGTACATTCATCTGATATAGGAATAACAAAATACCTTTCTGCGTTACAAGAGCTCATCTGATTGGGAGCCATCAATCCATCCAGCTTTCTGATTGTTTCCAAAACTTACCAGCAGAATTCTAAATGCAGTTATTCACGTTTGAATCATCATCATCATAATAATAGAATGTGCTACAGTGGTTTCTACCTCTATTTCCTTGGTCCATTTTGTCGACCGAAGGACTTGCCAGTTTTTTACAATAGTATCAGCAGGAAATTATCATTAGATGACTAGTAAACCTGTTGCCAGGTAATCCAACATAGCCCCCACCACTGATTGGCAGCTTTCTGCCTATGCACAGTGTAGACAGGAAGCTGCCAATCAGTGGTGTGGGTGGTGATATACAGAGCTCAGCATTCAGAGAACCGCTAGATCTGCCGCAGATAAAACAGTGATGTTATTAAGTAGTAGCAATAAAATACAGCACTCCTGGTAATTGTAGGTCCCCGGATAGGATCCCAATCCGTATCAATCAAATAGTAGAAAGAATCCGTCACTCTGAGGTGAGTAGAGTGAAAAACGTGAATCTTTTATTGCAGTGGTCCATATGGACAGTGTGTATTACATGTAACGTTTCCATCATCAAAGACCTTTGTCAAACATATACTGTAGAGGCAACTGAATCGCCCTCCCTGGGCTATGGGGGATACTCGGAGCCGGGCCTTGCAGATGTCGCGGGGATGCAGTCGTGGCCTTGGCCCGTTCCGTGCCCAGGGCTGTCACATGAAAAATATGGGCAATTGGATGAGTGGTTGTTTGACTTCGCCACCTGTGGTTTCTGGTGAAGGCCACGAGCGCTGCAACAGTCCTCTGAGGCTGATGTTATGGCAGCTCGGTTTGGTACTACTCCCCACAGGCGGAGTAGGCCTCAGGGCAGTGATCAATGAACGATCTGTGTGGAGGTATGGTGGGTGCAGTGCCGCGCAGGAATAAACAAGCGGAGGCGGTGGATGAAGTCATCCTGGTCTTTACTCACTTTAGATGTACTTTCAGCCGCAAAGCTTCTCTCTGCTACACACGGCGTACTGCGGCCACCGGGTAGGGGGTTCAGCACTTCCCAGGTAGATCAAGGGCACCTGTCAAGACCCCGCTGGTGTGTTCCTCTCCTTTTTCTCTCCTCCCGCTTGTGTTCCTCCCTGGGATCCACTAAGCCGCCGGGCTTTTCCAACAGTGACGTGAAGTACACAGTCAGATATCGGGAGCCGGTCACCCCTCTTGCAGAAGGAATCCCTCTGGCTAAGCCAGAGTGAAGAATACAGGTGGCGACTCCGCTCCGTCCGTATTCCCCTGGGATCCTTTTGCCTGTGGAGCCTATCTCCTCTGCTCCCCTCCAAGGCCTTCTTAGAACAGGACCCTGACCGGGCAGAGAAACTGGTTAACCCTGACCCGCTCCTCGTCTCAAGGCCAGAGAACGAGGACCGTGAATCTTCAGCCAGCTGCAGACTCTTGCTGGACCCTGACAGAAGACCACAATCAAAAGACCTTGAACTAAAGATGGCCATTTATTATATATGGTTCTATAAGTGCTTCCTGTAAGTGTTTCCTCCACCCTCACCCACTACTTGGTTCCCCCTATCTTTGGTTACCCCCCATCTCCTCTATCCCGGGCCAGGGCAGCACCCTGGTGCATTTAGGCCCCCTACAGGACAGGAGTGGTGTAGTGTTGAGTGCGAAGTGGGGTTCTGAGTGATGCTCCATCCTTACCTGGGAGAGGAGATACCACATCTCTATCTGACGTGCAGTACCCCTGTGGCGACTGAACCCTCAGGGGCGCCACACAACAAATAAAAAAACAAAAGACTTAACATGAGAAATATAATACAGAACATGAAACTATAAAGATAGATATGACATAATGCTTAAGTGAGGACCACAAGATCTGGCAGATACAGACACCAAGTCTATGAGCAATGGTGAAAAATATATATGTATTGCAGTTTGTAAGAGCCACCAAACAATATACATGAAGACCAGGGTTGGAGGTAGGCAGGTCCCTAACTCCAAAATATATATAGTGTAGAAGATACTATGTCTCTATGGGGAAATAAATATGCAGGGTACAACGCAAAATAGAAATAAGCAATACTTAACATGGGACTATAAAAAATGAAACAGATGGTACATAGAAGGTGGGGGGATTGAATGGTGGTCACAAAGAAGCCCCAAGTCCAAAGTCCACTGGAGAGTCCTGATCTAGAACTAATTTATCCCAAACTGTAAAATAAGATACAAAGCGGAACCTTATCATATACAGTACAGACCAAAAGTTTGGACACACCTTCTCATTGAAAGATTTTTCTGTATTTTCATGACTATGAAAATTTTACATTCACACTGAAGGCATCAAAACTATGAATTAACACATGTGGAATTATATACTTAACAAAAAAGTGTGAAACAACTGAAAATATGTCTTATATTCTAGGTTCTTCAAAGTAGCCACCTTTTGCTTTGATGACTGCTTTGCACATTCTTGGCATTCTCTTGATGAGCTTCAAGAGGTAGTCACCGGAAATGGTCTTAGAACAATCTTGAAGGAGTTCCCAGAGATGCTTAGCACTTGTTGGCCCTTTTGCCTTCACTCTGCGGTCCAGCTCACCCCAAACCATCTCGATTGGGTTCAGGTCTGGTGACTGTGGAGGCCAGGTCATCTGGCGTAGCACCCCTTCACTCTCCTTCTTGGTCAAATAGCCCTTACACAGCCTGGAGGTGTGTTTGGGGTCATTGTCCTGTTGAAAAATAAATGATTGTCCAACTAAGCGCAAACCGGATGGAATAGCATGCCGCTGCAAGATGCTGTGGTAGCCATGCTGGTTCAATTTTGAATAAATCCCCAACAGTGTCACCAGCAAAGCACCCCCACACCATCACACCTCCTCCTCCATGCTTCACGGTGGGAACCAGGCATGTAGAGTCCATCCGTTCACCTTTTCTGCGTCGCACAAAGACACGGTGGTTGGAACCAAAGATCTCAAATTTGGACTCATCAGACCAAAGCACAGATTTCCACTGGTCTAATGTCCGTTCCTTGTGTTCTTTAGCCCAAACAAGTCTCTTCTGCTTGTTGCCTGTCCTTAGCAGTGGTTTCCTAGCAGCTATTTTACCATGAAGGCCTGCTGCACAAAGTCTCCTCTTAACAGTTGTTGAAGAGATGTGTCTGCTGCTAGAACTCTGTGTGGCATTGACCTGGTCTCTAATCTGAGCTGCTGTTAACCTGCGATTTCTGAGGCTGGTGACTCGGATAAACTTATCCTCAGAAGCAGAGGTGACTCTTGGTCTTCCTTTCCTGGGGCGGTCCTCATGTGAGCCAGTTTCTTTGTAGCGTTTGATGGTTTTTGCAACTGCACTTGGGGACACTTTCAAAGTTTTCCCAATTTTTCACACTGACTGACCTTCATTTCTTAAAGCAATGATGGCCACTCGTTTTTCTTTGCTTAGCTGCTTTTTTCTTGCCATAATACAAATTCTAACAGTCTATTCAGTAGGACTATCAGCTGTGTATCCACCAGACTTCTGCACAACACAACTGATGGTCCCAACGCCATTTAAAAGGCAAGAAATCCCACTTATTAAACCTGACAGGGCACACCTGTGAAGTGAAAACCATTTCCGGTGACTACCTCTTGAAGCTCATCAAGAGAATGCCAAGAGTGTGCAAAGCAGTCATCAAAGCAAAAGGTGGCTACTTTGAAGAACCTAGAATATAAGACATATTTTCAGTTGTTTCACATTTTTTTGTTAAGTATATAATTCCACATGTGTTAATTCAAAGTTTTGATGCCTTCAGTGTGAATGTACAATTTTCATAGTCATGAAAATACAGAAAAATCTTTAAATGAGAAGGTGTGTCCAAACTTTTGGTCTGTACTGTATGTCAGGCCACTAACGGATGGAGCAGAACATGAGGAATGGGTGGGAAAGCAGGAGGGGTAGTTTTATTGTCATAAAAAAACAGAAGAGAGAAAGAGGTGGAAAATGAAACCATGCTAGGAGCAGATAAAAAGTGTAGAGGAAGGGAAAAAAACATAGGAAAAGACTGAATAAGAGGAAAGAAAAATAAAATAAAAATGAAAATGAAAAAAAATAAAGGAAAAAATAAAATCAATAAAAAATAAAATAAAATAAAAAAATAAAGATGAAAAAAGGGGAAAAATAAAGATAAAAGATGAAAAATAAAGAAAAATAATGAAAAATGAACCATAAGGAATAAAAAATAATAGGTTATTCAGAAAGAATAAATAATAATAATCAAAGAAATTAAAAAATATGTAGCAGCCCGATGTGCTCCAGGTTCCTAAATACATGGGATGATGAGATTCCTGATATAAAATGGATCAAGAAGACTGTCCTCCTGTCTTGAATAATAAATACTTTGATCTCTGTAATATTCACATAATTCCGATACTTCAATGTCCTATATATTAATACTAGATGGTGGCCCGATTCTAACGCATCGGGTATTCTACAATATGTACGCGGCCGACCGGGTGCATTCAGCAGAGCGTTGTTTAAATTTGGCGCCAAAATCGTTGATTGGTCGCGGCCGGCAACCGCGACCAATCAGCAAAACGGTGTTTAAATTTGGCGGCAATATCGGTGATTGGTTGCGGGTGGCGGCCGCGACCATTCAGCGAACTGTGTTAGTGAGGACCGGAGAGCTTGTTTAAATTTGGCGCTAAAATCGCTGATTAGTCGCGACCGAGACCAATCAGCAAAACGGTGTTTAAATTTGGCGCCAATATCGCTGACTGGTCGCGGCCAGCGGTCGCGACCAATCAGCAGAGCGGGGTTTAGATTTGGCGCCAATAATGCTGATTGGTGGCGACTGCGACCAATCAGCAGAGCGGTGTTTAAATTTGGCGCCAATCTCCCTGATTGTTCGCTGCTGGCGGCCGCGACCAATCAGCAGAGCGTTGTTTAAATTTGGCGCCAATCTCGCTGATTGGTAGCGGCCGCGACCAATCAGCAGAGCGGTGTTTAAATCAGCGAACCGTATTACTGAGGACCGGGCAGCGTCGCCGTCCCTCCCTTCACACTTGCCGTCGGGAGATCAGCGGCCCAAGCCGCTGATCTCCCGACAGTAGCCGCATGGAGGTCAGCGGCGCCGCCCGTCGGGGTACTTGTGCTGCCAGCAGCGGGGAGATGAGCAGCTAGCGCCGCTCATCTCCCGGCTGCATCGCCGCTGACTTCCGTCCGGCAGATGAGCCGCTAACGGCCGCCATCTTTTTCTGAAATCCCGCGTCGCTGATTGGCCCAATCAGCGACGCGGGATTTCCTGGACAGACAGACAGGATAAGACGATTATATATATTAAATATTTTACTGTATTGCAGTTATCTATTGTTAAACGTGTGATACAATACCTGCAACATTGTTTTAAAATGGATATTTACTGATGTTTATAACAGGATTCGGATTTCTATCTTATTGCTGTATGTTTGTAACATTTATTATAAAGAATTCTTCAAGAAACGAGTTTCAAAAAAACAATAATAATTCTGCACACATAGATATTCTCATAAGAAAGACAAAACCTCACTTTTATTTTCCTAAATATTCAGGGTTCAGGTTTATTAACGTTTTAAATTGACCGACTGCACTGGAGTTGTTCAATATTAAAATGAATAATCAAAAATGCAAATTGAGCACACAGTGCATATATATATATATTTATTTATTTATAAGCAAAAGTTTGGTTCAGCATCCTCCAAATTTGATATCTATCTATCTAATCCAAAAATATGGAGGCAGCACACAGTTGAAGAAATTTTTTTTTTATTATTTAATAGCCCATGTGGCGACGTTTCGGTCCAGTATTGTGCACCTTTCTGAAGCGACATGGGCTATTACATAATATAAATTTTTCTACTTCATCTGTGTGCTGCCTCCATATTTTTGGATTATATAAGAGGACTGGTATATAACAGGGGGCTTTTCACCTAAACTTTTTGCTTGTGCTGTTTTTTATCTTATTTCTTATCTATCTATCTATCTATCTATCTATCTATCTATCTATCTATCCATCTATCTCATTGTGAGGTGAGATCAGAATGAAAATGATGTCACAAGTGATGTGATGACATCACCGCATTCTATATCCCAGTGTTCCGGCCTAAGGGAAATCACTGCCTTACAGACTCCCAAGGGTGAGGCAGCCCCTTTTGTTTTTCGTCACGAACGAAGCAAAAATTGATTATAAAATGGATAAAGAGAGAAGAAGAGCCCATAGAGATCGGGTTCTCAGTGAGAGGAGAGGATTAAATGAAGAGCAGGTACCATTGTTCGCTATTGGGCGAAAAGGCTTTATACTACCGGACGTGGACACTGACGCCTCAGAAATGGCGTCCAAACGTCAAACTCTGGACAAAATGAGAAAGACCAAAAGACATGAGATCCTTACAGAGAGAAGGAAAATGGAGACCCTCATGGAGTCTCACTCTGCAACCTCCGCTGAGCTTCAGAGGGCCATACTTATCGCCTTGAAAAAACTCGGAGATCTGGTCCCTGAAATACGGAGGAGGAATAAAGAAGCCATCCTCAATAAGAGGAGAAACATCAGCGCAGAGTTAGAGCTGGAAGAGGTTCTCCAAGAGACACCGAGACAAGTGACATCCTCCAGATCTGAAAGTCTGGAGGCACCGAAACTACAAAGAGCGGCAGCCCAGAAGAGGATCAGGAACAGCAGAGACTGGGTTGTCCAATGTAGAAGACGTCTCATCTACGCTAAATCCATTATAAATGGGAATGGTGCATTGCGGAGGTCGAGGTCATCAGCTGAAAACATCTCCATCCCAGAGAACAAACAGCTGAGTGTTTCTCCACCAAACACATCACTGGATACAGATGGACCAGGTAAGATGGATCTGCTCAGTGTAATAAGACTGGGGGTGAGGAGGATTATACTCCTAATATTATGTACTGGCATCAATTATCAAAAGTGCAGAAAAACTGTCCTTGTTGCCCATAGCAACCAATCACAATGCGGCTTTCATTGTTCCATAGAATGTTAAGAGATGGAATCTATGTTGTGATTCATTGCTATGGACAATAGGGACAGTTTTGCTATTGGACAGTTTTGATAAATGAGAGCCCAAATATTAGACATTTCCTGCTCATTTACATAATGCCATTTAAAATTATAATATTTTCTCTGGAGCTACATTTGTTAACCCCTTATTGACCAGGCAACCTTTTTTTTTCTCCCCCTCCTTTGAAAACCCATAACTATTTATTTATTAATTGTTCTGGCAATGTAGCTGTATGTGGACTTGTTTTTTTAGTGGCCGAGCTGTAGTTTTGAACATTATTTATTTTACCATTCAATGTTCTGGAACACGGGGAAAAAGATTTAATCTGTGGTAAAATTGTGGAAAAAAAGTGATTCCAACATTGTTTTTTTCTAGATGTTCATTGAGTGGTAAAAATGACCTGACAAAATGATTCTCCATGTCAGTTACAGCTATGATAATGCTGAACTTGCATAGGGGTTTCTAAAAAATACTTAAGAATTTTATTTAAACAAATGCTTTGTGTGGCCATGTTCTGAGACATTGGAACTGTGTGATTGTGATCGCTGGATGGAGATGTGTGAGGGCTTGATGATTTTTTGCGTGGTGAACTGTAGCTTTTATTGATCCCTTTCCTGGGTAGACAGGACATTGTGATATCTTTTTATTGCAATTTTTTAGGTGGATACAGCGCCCCCCAAAAATGCAATTCTAATGTTTCATTTTTTTATCATGTTAGTGTTTACTGTTTGCAATATTTAATTTTATATTTTTGCAAAATCGGACTTATGCGGATACAAGATGTGCTTATAAATATGATTATAATTATGTCAATTTGGTGATTCAAATATTTTTTACATTTTCCCTTTTTTAAACTATTTTTTTTTATTTACTTCACTTTTTAGTTTCCTTGGGGGACTTAAACCTGTGATTTTCTGATCGCTTGTACTATATACTGTGGTAGAACTGTATATAGATAAATTGACATTCTCGTATGAAATTAAGCCAGGCTGGTCTTAACACTAGGCCAAAAGTGACAGACTGGGGCTTTCAGCAGTAGGCCCAGGTAGTCATTTTAAACAATTGACCCCCTGCAATAGTCTCCTGGGGGGTTAATAGGTGCTGGTGCACTCAAATCGGCAATAGCTTCATTTAAATATCACTGTCAGCATTGAAATGGTTAAACTACAGTAATTGGAGTGTGCTCCAGTCGCTGCAGTTATAGGCAAGTGTCAGCTATGTAATACAGCCAGCATCTGCCTGATATGGTGCATGCTCAGCTAATGAGCCCGCTTCATACATTTTATGCACAACATGACAAACATTTCCATTATGTGTTCGCAAAGGGTTTAATAAATCTTGTATTTTCTCAGCAGATGGAGGCCTTATGATACCCCCTGACATAGCAGACATGCCAGCAGAACACCCCGGTGATGCTAGAATCTGTATTTCACCCCTGAGAGAAGTGGTCAACACTAATAATACTATTGACTTTGACAGCCTTGACTTCCAGAAAGTTCTTGGAAAGGGAGGCTTCGGAAATGTAAGTGTGAATTTATCCTCCACCATGTTCATCAATGTATCCTGCACCAGATGCACAGGAGGGTTGTACATATTCATTACAGGATTCTCATATGTAATGATATATGAGATAAACTAGTGAACTACTACACACTAATAGATGGGAGTTTGGTCTGATCTGTTGTGATTTTTCTCCAGGTCATCTTGGCATTAGATCTGGTCAATGAAGGACTTCAGGCCATTAAAATCATGGACAGAACTTATTGTAGAGAGGACATATTCTCTACAGAGCTAGAAGTCCTGAGAATGGCTGCCGGATGCCCCTACCTAATGACTATGCGGGCGTTTATGGAATCACCATTGGAGTATGTGATAGCCATGGACTATATGGCCGGAGGAGACCTGTTTGACCACATGGCAGATTCAATGCTGTTTAACACAAGGACAACAAGGTAAATGTCTTATACTGAATATTAATAATCCGTTGCCCTCGCACTGTAGTCCTAGAGCAATGGACAACGACAACAGGAGAAAATAATGACATGAAAAGGACACGTGTGTGATCTCCTCATGTTCTCTGTATGATTGTGCATGTAACCACTGATCCATCCTTTCTACTCCACAGACTCTTTGCGGCAGAGATGGTGTGCGGACTCCAGTTCCTGCATGAACGCGGCATCATACATCGGTAATCATTTCACCTTCATAAATCTGTCACCTGTGACTCTCTGTTGTCTCCTTACATATCTATTGTAGAAAGTTCTTTCCATGAATTGTCCTCACAATCAGTGTCTGCTCCTTCTCCCTGCAGTGACCTGAAGCCAGATAATATCCTCCTCCAAGACACCGGACACATCAAAATCTCCGACTTTGGCTTAGCAGCCATGAATGTATTTGAGGATGGCATAGTGAAGAACAAGGTTGGCACTAAGGGTTACATAGCGCCCGAGGTAAGGAACATCTCTGTGTGATAGATGCCAATAGTAGGATTGAGGGATAATCTGATCCCAATGTATCCTGCTGATATCTAATCACAGACCGGTCCTCATAGTCTCTGTGTGTAAATCCCCTTCCCGGTATATTAAGCTCCTCTCCAATCTCATGTTTCCACAGATAATGGACAGTAAAGGCTACAACCATCTGGCAGACTCCTTTTCCTTCGGCGTCATCTTATATATAATGAGTGTAGGTGACCAGCCATTCTATTGCAAAGGCACAATGGATGAATACCACCAGTCTCTGCGTGATGACATCCCTTATTTTCCACCTGGGATCTGCTGTCATACCATGGACATCATAAAAGGGGTGAGTAAGATCAGATGGATAAGTATGATGGGGGGATTACTAAAAGAGATAGAAGATAAGATGGGAATAGTCCATAGACATTGTGTAAAAACTTGTCAGTAATAATACATAATATAATGACTAATGGTCTCTATCATTTTCTAGCTTCTCTGCAAATCTCCATCTGCCCGATCTGCCATTACATCATCCATCAGATCGCATCCGTTTTTCTATTCTATAGACTGGAGCGATGTGGAGTCCGGCAGAGCCGACCCACCATTCCCATATTGCTATGTAAGTACAACACATACAGACATCCATAGTGTTATCACTACCCAGTAACACACTTACCCACTATACACCTTATCGCTATATCCCCCTAGTACTGTATATACTGTATGTGAGGGGCTGATTCTCAGACGTGTATATTTCTCTTCTTACAGCAGGAGTATTAGGCTGATAAAAATCAGCCCCATTCCAGCAACATCCAGGAATGAAGATTTACATTAATCGGATGAGACAATTACACTGGACTTTCTTATTTACCGGACTGTGACAAACCTACCGAGCTTCCACCACATAACATCCAAGTAGATTTGAGCACCAAACATCCAGGGATTTATTCCGATCGCCATATTTGGGGTCAGGAAGGAATTTTTTTCCCTTGATATGAGGATGATCCAGCAACGAGTCCTCAGGGTTATTTTTCGCCTTCCTCTGGATCAACATAGCAAGTAATTAAAGGCTGAAATTGAAGGACTTCTTTCAGCCATACTTGCTATGTTACCATCTGGACGACTCATCTACAATGTGGTGGTAAGGAGACGACTACAAGATATGGACATAAAGAAGGAAGCGGCTGCTCCTTCTCCTACTTGGCCATGTACAGACACAAGGAAGCGGCTGCTCCTTCTCCTACTTGGCCATGTACAGACAGAAGGAAGCGGCTGCTCCTTCTCCTACTTGGCCATGTACAGACAGAAGGAAGCGGCTGCTCCTTCCTCTACCAGGCCATGGTCAGACAGAAGGAAGCGGCTGCTCCTTCACCTTCCTGACCATGGTCAGACAGAAGGCCATATGGCTAATCGCGATGCTGAAGGAATCCAGGAAAACTCCAACTATACAGATCACAAGTCACACATTCCTGCTCTTCTCCTCTCTCATGTGTGATCCAGACCTGGATGTCCAAAAGCGGCAAAAGTGTAAGCCGAGGCCTGAGGAGCAGAATCATCATCATCTACTCCTTTCTATGGAAAGTCACTGTATCTACACACTTTCTTTTATCATCATTGCAAATTTGTAACAACTTTATTGCACAAATATATATATATGTATATATAAAACATCTAAGTGTCTTTTGTGCGTTTGGTTAAATTCTTCTCATATACAGACCTGCTTTTTGTTATTTTTATTAATATCATGATAAGGACAAGGTATTTTGGAGCCTTAGGCAAATGAAGCCTATGGTGACCCCCACCAAAGGAATAGGCAAGAAACTGAGGTAACAGGACCCCTAATACTGCACCTCCTCCCTCCGATCAGTCCGATAATAATCTCTGACGACCACTTCCACTCAAATTATTACTTTTCTCACCAAAAAAATACCAGCACAAGTAAAAAAAATGTGGCGTACTTTAGGGATGAGGCTTAAAAGGGAGCGCAATGTCAAAGTTCTATATAGAATCGTTCATTGTTTGTGGACCATTTACACATTACAAGGGACAAATAGCGTTATTCATCCCTGACATTCTATATTTTACATGTCCTACCCAAGGATAGTGATGGAAACTAATATAGCTGTTAGTATAATGGAGGCCGTGGGTTTCAGTTAAGGTCATGTGACAGATGCAACTTGTAACAAAACTGATGGCGTTTCTAGTGCCGTATTCCTGTGTGGCGCCATCCTGTAACAGAGAACACACCGGAAGTAGCCTGCGTCTTGTTGGAGTTACCGGCAGGGGAGGGAGCTGATTACAGCTCTTTTGCTCCTGTCCTGGGCAGCGCTCAGATTGTCTTAAAGAGGCAAATACAATTCAGTGCAGAGAGGGAGCGACAGGCGGTGAGCGGTGTTAGTGACTCACTGAATGCCTGTGACTGGAGGAAGGGGCCGAAACAATGTCATTTTTATTTTTTTTTAAACTGAGCCCCCTCGGGGAGACAAGGGGTAGCGCCCTAGGCTAGTGCCTACCCTGCCTACCTGTCGAACCAGCCCTTATTATGAATCATGTTTGATAATTTTTTTGTGATCTTTATTAATTCATTCTTCATTCACTTTTTTCCTAATAAATACTATAATCAATGTAGTCTTGACCTATATTTATATCTGTATATGGGCACTTTGTGGTGGTAACAAATCCACATTGTATCAATTTTTCAAAGACCCCGGTGCTGTCATCTTTTTCATATTTTTTTATTATTTTCGAGGAGCTTTTCCAGCCTAATGGCAATGTGCCCAGGGCATTCTGGTTAATACCAGATGAAGGGGAACGCAGTCTCCATTATTTGATTGGACTAAACATGATAGGATGAGATACACAGCTCAGCAGACTGTATTATTTGATTGAACTGCACATGATAGGATTAGATACACAGCTTAAAGGGAAACCGTCACCAGAAATAACGCTATTAGCCTGCACATATGGGGTTAATCTGCAGGATAACAGCGTTATTATGCTGCCCGGCGCCTGCACTCAGCCAAATACGTGCAGAATCAAAGCTTTCCTGTGTTATAAAAACACATTTAAAATACAGCTTCAACATCTGCACCAAAAACACATCAAATAAGGGAGAAAATTCATAAAAAAGGCAGCGAAAATGCAATAATGAGTATTTACTCTCTGTGTGAACTCGGCCTTAAAGACACCAAAAAAGCCAGATGTCATATAGTGATGCTTATGTAAAAATGAAAGAGTTCTGACTAATGTGGCGTCCCTGCAGGTCCAGTTGCCACAGAGGTACTGCATCTCACCCAGAGGTGTGGTACCCCACTCTTAGGTAAGGATGGAGTACTACCCAGGACCCACACATCTACATCCAACACTACACCACGCCAGACCAGCAGGCGGTGCAATATGCACTTGTTCACTGCGGAGCCCTGTCCCTGGCTGGAAGGGGGGGAACCAAGAGAGGGGGAACCATGTAGTTTGTGTGGATGGAGGAAGAAGTTCAGTAGAGCACAAACTTGGAGTCAGGAGAAAGAGTTGAGTGGAGAGGAGTCTGTGAGAGCTCAGGAGGAGCTCTGCTCAGGAGAGCAAGGAGGAGAGAGAGAGAGAGGAAAGAAGAGAGGAGCAGTGAGGAGGGTTCCAGGAAGACAGAAGGGATCCCAGAGGCACGGCGAGTGCAGAGGCAACCCGTGACCCCGAATTCACGCTGACGTGGAGGGATCAGGCTGCAGAAGGGGACCGGCCCCAAACTAGTTGAGAACAACCACTCTCAGCTAGCCAACCGGAGGCAGCAGCATTTTCAAGGTGTTGCAGCCAAAATCCACAATTACATCGCCGAAAAGGTGGCCGCATAGGGTCCAGGGGACTGAGAGCACGTCGCCCGACAAGACCCGAGGCCACTAGCTTGGGACACTGATTGTGAGGTGCAGGGCAGGAGGGTGAGAGCCAGCGCAGTGAGACGACCGAAAAAGGTACATAGAACGGGGTCCCGTGTAAGTGCTCCTGAGATACCTGAGGGTTTGCTGGACCCCTACCCCGGAGGACACAGGACGATGTTACACACCGGTAACTGTAACCTGGAGTCTTGAACAACTGTGAGTAAAACCTGAAGACCCACTGTGTCCTTGAATAATTGATGCGCCATCAACTGCCCTGCACTACACTGCACCGACAACATCTACCTCATAAAATCACCATCTTCACTGCCCTGGAGCTAAGCTCTGCCTGTGGAGAACTGAACCAACTTTGCTGCGTCACCATCGGCTCCAGTGGATCTGCACCACAGCGGTAGCCCTATATAGCCGCATACCACAGGTGGCGTCACAAAATATTATTCTCCAAAAACTTTATTCCCGTTTTACTTTTCCTTTAATTGACCGCTCTGGGTCGCGGACCGGGTCACCGCCACCATGACATCCCCAACATCGACCGACCCGGCTACCGAGTACCCCACGGCCCAGGGGGCGCTTCAGATACAACTAAAAATGACAAAAATAAATCCAAGTCCCAATTTGAGATGAGCGGATCGATTTGCAAGACTCCGGTTCATGTTCCAGGGCAGTGGCACCTGGCAGGTAGACGGGAGGCCTGCGGATCTCTTACATTCGGAGTCTCTAGGACAGCCTTTGATTTGTCATGACTGTTATGACATCATCAGTCTGTAAAAAGTTGACTGTAAAAGTTTGAAGTTGTGAAATAGGACCTGCTGTACTATGAATGTTATGTGTTGTATTTAAGTTGATTTTCTCCCCTAGAATTAATGCAATCTTTTCCACTCTGATTCCTGCAGAATTTTAGAGAAAAACCTCCTTATAAATTGGAGTTGTATATACAGTTGACACCAGAAGTTTACATACACTATATAAAAAGATACATATGCATGTTTTTCTCAATATATAACTTGAAATCAGAATAAACCTTTCCCATTTTAGGTCAATTAGGATTACCATAATTTTTAATATTTGCCAAAATGCCAGAATAATGAGAGAGAGAGAATGTTTTAAGGCATTTTTATTACTTACTACAAAGTCAAAAGTTTACATACATTTCATTAGTATTTGGTGCCATTGCCCTTAAACTGAATGACTTGGATCTGACTTCCACAAGCTTCTCACAATAGTTGGTCGGAATTCGGGCCCATTCCTCCTGACAAAACTGGTGTAACTGATCCAGGTTTGTAGGTCGCCTTGCTCACACCTGCGTTTTCAGTTTTGCCCATAAATTTTCAATAGGATTGAGATGAGGGTTCTGTAATGGCCACTTCAAAACATTGACTTTGTTATCCTTAAGCCACTTTGTTAGCATTTTGGCAGTATGTTTCTGTAACATACCTGGCGGCGTCCTTGCATACTGGTCCATCTCCCACTGTGCAAGAGCGCGCACTTGATCTCCAGTCCAGTCTGCTAGCCTGGCTTCCCTCCATGCTGTTTGCTTGCCTCTGTGTCTGCTGTTTAAGGGCGGCGCCCGATCACTTCCTGTTTCTTGTACCTGCTGCAGGCACACCCCTTGTGTGTTCTCAGCCTATTGCTGTCTGTCATCTGCTATTTAACCCAGCTACTCCAATGAATCCCTGCCTGAGCATTGTGTTTCATTCAGTGTGGTCTTTCACTCTGATTGTGCCAGGTCCCCTTCTGTGTTCTCTTGTCTGCCTATCCTGGAGGCTGTATTTCCAGGCCTGTCTGAACACGCTCCTTGCCTGTTCGTCTTGCCTTCTAGGGGCCGCATACCTAGACCCGCTCCTGTATCTTGTCTGTCCTGTCTGAACACGCTCCTGGCCTGTTCCTCCCACCTTCTAGGGGCTGTATTCCTAGACCCGCTCCTGTATCTTGCTACTGTGTCTGTTCTTGTCTGTATACTCTTCTAGCCTGTTTTCCCGTGTTTCTCTACGTCCGTACCTTTCCTTTTTCTGCACAGTCTGAACTCGTACCTAACTCCTGCTCGTTGTCACTGTACTCCCGGTTGTGAGTTTGTGGTCCACTCGCTACTTCACTGCAAGTACCCTGTGGGTATCTGGTTCTGCCTTTCCCTTCCTGTCTGTTCCGTGTAAACAGAGCCCTGTTCTAGCCTGCTCTGCCTTTGCTCACCGCTCCGGCGGTTCTAGCCTGCTCTGCCTTTGCTCACCGCTCTGGCGGTTCTAGCCTGCTCTGCTCTTGCTCACCGCTCCGGCGGTTCTAGCCTGCTCTGCTCTTGCTCGCCGCTCCTGGCGGTTCTAGCCTGCTCTGCTCTTGCTCGCCGCTCCAGGCGGCCTTGTCCTGCTCTGCTCTTGCTCCGAGCGGCCTTGTCTTGCTCTGCTCTTGCTCGCCGCTCCGGGCGGCCTTGTCTTGCTCTGTTCTTGCTCGCCGCTCCAGGCGGCCTCGTCCTGCTCTGCTCTTGCTCACCGCTCCGGGCGGCCTCGTCCTGCTCTGCTCTTGCTCCGGGCGGCCTTGTCCTGCTCTGCTCTTGCTCGCTGCTCCGGGCGGCCTTGTCCTGCTCTGCTCTTGCTCGCCGCTCCAGGCGGCCTCGTCCTGCTCTGCTCTTGCTCGCCGCTCCGGGCGGCCTCGTCCTGCTCTGCTCTCGCTCGCCGCTTTAGGCGGTCTCGTCCTGCCCTGCTCTCGCTCGCCTCTCTGGGCGGCCTCACTCTGCTGTGTTTGTCCGCCACATCTGTGGTTCTGTTCCTGAGTCCCACTGTGTACTGGGTCCTATCCCGCCTGTGTTCCTACCTGCTAGCGCCTCCCTGTCTGCACTCTAGCCGTGCTTGCCTGTACCCCCCTGCCTGCATACCCGCCTGCCTGCATACCAGTCGTGCCTGCCTATACCCACCAGTCTGTGTGCCAGCCTAACCTGTCTGTTCCTGTATTCCCCTGTGTGGGTCAACAGCTGTGTCCGCGGTCTGTCCTGGAGTAGCACCTGGTCCCTCTGCTCGGTTCCTCCTTGGTGCACTGGCATCGTATGCCGTCGTGCGACCCTGGTCGGATCGGGTGAATACCTAGTTACGCCCTTCCAGGCATTCACTCTCCGGCATGGTCCAGTGGAATCGCACACACACGCCGCTCAGCCCGGGCGTGTGCATTACAGTTTCAGGTCATTGTCCATTTGGAAGACCCATTTCTTACCAAGCTTTAACTTCCTAGCTGATGTCTTGAGATGTTGCTTCAGTATTGTCACATGATCTTCTTTTCTCATGATGCCATCTATTTTGTGAAGGGCACCAGACCCTCCTGCAGCAAAACAACCCCACAACATGATGATGCCACCCCCGTATTTCACAGTTGGGATGGTATTCTTAGGCTTCCAAGCTTCTCCCTTTTTCCTCCAAACTTAACGATGGTCATTATGCCCAAAAAGTTCAATTTTAGTTTCTTCAGACCACAGGACAAGTTTCCAAAAATTAAGGTCTTTGTTCCTGTGTACATTTACAAATATTAATCTGGTTTCTTTATGTTTCTTTTGGAGTAATGACTTCTTCCTGGCAGCATGGACTTTCAGCCTATGTTGATACAGTACTCGTTTCACTGTGGATATTGACACAATCTTATCAGCTTCTGCCATCATCTTCACAAGGTCTTTTGCTTTTGTCCTTGGATTTATATTCACATGTTGGACCAAAGCACGTTCATGTCTGGGACACAGAACCCATTACCTTCCTGAGCAGTATGAATGCTGGACATTCCCATCTTGTTTGTACTTATGTATAATTGTTTGTACAGATGAGCGAGGCATCTTCAGGTATCTTGAAATTGTACCCAAGGATGAGCCAGACTTGTGAAAGTCCACATTTCTCTTCCTGATATCTTGGCTGATTTCTTTACACTTTCCCATGATGCTACACAAAAAAGAAGTGTGTTTCAGGTGTGCATTAAAATACATTCACATCCAAATTGTTTTTGCTCTTAATCCTGATTATTTATATCTATAACGCCACTGCTTAAAACCGTGGTCAGACATGATATGATATTACTTCTGTAATAATCGTGACATTTTTTGGAGCATGCCAAATTTTACCCTCCATTTAAAGTCTGCAAGTTATGTGTTGTTCAACATATTCACACTTGGTCGCTGACCAATGCCACATCTATAAGGCCACTGCCTAAAACCGTGGTCATCAGACGTCATCTGATATTACTGCAGTAATCATGACATTTTTTGGAGCGTGCCAAATATTACCCTCCATTTAAAGTCTGCCAGTTGTGTGTTGTTCATCCTATTCACACTTGATCGCTGACCAATACCACATCTATAAGGCCACTGCCTAAAACCGTGGTCATCAGACGTCATCTGATATTACTGCAGTAATCATGACATTTTTTGGAGCGTGCCAAATATTACCCTCCATTTAAAGTCTGCCAGTTGTGTGTTGTTCATCCTATTCACACTTGGTCGCTGACCAATACCACATTTATAAGGCCGCTGCCTAAAACCGTAGTCATCAGACGTTATCCGATATTACTGAGGAGATAATCGTGACATTTTTTGGAGCAAGCTACATATTACCCTCCATTTAAAGTCTGCCAGTTGTGTGTTGTTCATCCTATTCACACTTGATCGCTGACCAATACCACATCTATAAGGCCATTGCCTAAAATCCTGGTCATCAGACGTGATCCGATATTACTGCAGTTATAATCGTGACATTTTTTGGAGCGGGCCAAAAATTACACTCCATTTAAAATGGGCAAAACGCTTGGCAAGGGACAGTGAAGTGGACGTAATGGTGATGGTGCACGCAAAGGCCTATGCCGTGGGCAAGCTGAAATTATGTCTGCTGAGTGAGCACAACAAGCACCCACATCATGGTCACCCTATCTTCCTGTCCCACTTTGTAGGGGGCAGCGGAACCCCACTCTTAAAGCCAGAGCAGTGTGAAAAGGTTGTTGGTTGGATAGCATATAATGCTTCCAGTCACTTTGCCACCACCACCACCGTCTTTCACACTGTCCAGTCTCAATAGCCATGAGTATGGACTACATATTCCTCACCCTGATCCTCCTTACTCCCACTATGCCGAGTGCCCAGAGACAACTGATCCCACACTTGTACGCTCAGAAGAGCTGTTTACTTTCCCATTTATAGATTTGGGCCTCTCTCCTGGCCCATTTCAAGTGGGGCAAGAAGAGATCACATGTAGCTATGCCCAAATATTTGAGCAGCCATGGTTACATAAAGGCGACGGTCGAAAAGTGCAATTACTGTCGCAAGAGGTGGATGATGATGATGAGACACAATTGCCAGCGAGTCAGAAGGAGGCCCAGGGTGCATACGGGGAAGACGAGGTGGGACATTAACACGAGGAAAGTTGCCAGTCCAACTGTTAGGTCTTCCAGAGTCTGGCTCTTTTTTAAAAACTGTCCAGTTAACCCAAAAAAAGGCTATTTGCAAAATCTGCCATGCCAGCATCATCAGGGGCAGCAAAACTACCAGCCTGACCACCACCAGCAAGCTCAGGCACATGACAGCAAAGCACCCGACTAGTAATGCCAGAGTCCAGAAACAGTGTCTAAGGGTGACAATACTGCCTGTACCGCTGTTGTGCGTGCACGCCAATCCTCTGTCCATGGTGCAGGCGAAGATGCCTCCCGCCCTGCACCTGTAGTTTGACACTCACAACCACCACCATCAGCAACCACGTGCACATCCTTGTCCCAGGGCTGCATTCATTTGTCCCTGCCCCAGTCCTTTGAACGCAAGCGCAAATATGCAGCCAACCACGCACAGGCCATAGCACTAAACTGCCACATTTCTAAAATGCTTGCACTTTAAATATTGTCTTTTAGGCTCGTGGAGACGCAATCTTTCTTCAACCTCATGGTGGCGGCCATCCCTCAGTACTTGGTTTCCAGCTGCCACTATTTCTCCCTGTGTGGTGTCCCTGCCTTACACAAGCACGTGTCCCAGATCATTAGCCGTGCCCTCAACAATGCAGTTACAGGGAAGGTCCACCTAACCACGGACACATGGACAAGTGCTTGTGGCCAGGGACGATACATCTCGCTGATGGCACACTGGGTTAATAGGGGAAGCCGGGACCCAGTCGGACGGAACACATCCTCCTGACGCCAAGGATTGTGGGCCCTGGGTCAATCAGGGTTGCCCCTACATTATAAAGCTCCTGCACCTCCTCCTCCTCTTCAGCCTCCATCTCCGAAATTACCACATCAGTAGGAAGCTGGAAGCACTGCAGCACTGCATCGGCCAAGTGGCAACAGGCTGTGCTGATGCTGATATGCTTATGGGACAAACCGCACACCTCTATGGTGTTGTTGACAGCTTTAACAGAGCAGGCAGAACTCTGGCTGTCACCGCTGCACCTACAGCCAGGCATGGTGGTGTGTGACAATGGCCAGAACCTGGTGGTGGCTCTGAAGCTTGGCAACCTCGCACAAGTACCATGCCTGTTCCATGTGCTCAACCTAGTGATTCAGCGGTTTTTCAAAACTTACCCGGATCTGCCGGAGCTGGTTGTCAAAGCAACCCCACAACATGATGATGCCACCCCCGTATTTCACAGTTGGGATGGTATTCTTAGGCTTCCAATCTTCTCCCTTTTTCCTCCAAACTTAACGATGGTCATTATGCCCAAAAAGTTCAATTTTAGTTTCTTCAGACCACAGGACAAGTTTCCAAAAATTAAGGTCTTTGTTCCTGTGTACATTTACAAACATTAATCTGGTTTCTTTATGTTTCTTTTGGAGTAATGACTTCTTCCTGGCAGCATGGACTTTCAGCCTATGTTGATACAGTACTCGTTTCACTGTGGATATTGACACAATCTTATCAGCTTCTGCCATCATCTTCACAAGGTCTTTTGCTTTTGTCCTTGGATTTATATTCACATGTTGGACCAAAGCACGTTCATGTCTGGGACACAGAACCCAGTACCTTCCTGAGCAGTATGAATGCTGGACATTCCCATCTTGTTTGTACTTATGTATAATTGTTTGTACAGATGAGCGAGGCACCTTCAGGTATCTTGAAATTGTACCCAAGGATGAGCCAGACTTGTGAAAGTCCACATTTCTCTTCCTGATATCTTGGCTGATTTCTTTACACTTTCCCATGATGCTACACAAAAAAGAAGTGTGTTTCAGATGTGCATTAAAATACATTCACATCCAAATTTTTTTTTGCTCTTAATCCTGATTATTTATATCTATAACGCCACTGCTTAAAACCGTGGTCAGACGTGATATGATATTACTTCTGTAATAATCGTGACATGTTTTGGAGCATGCCAAATATTACCCTCCATTTAAAGTCTGCAAGTTATGTGTTGTTCAACATATTCACACTTGGTCGCTGACCAATGCCACATCTATAAGGCCACTGCCTAAAACCATGGTCATCAGACATTATCCGATATTACTGCTGTAATAATCATGACATTTTTTGGAGCACGCCAAATTTTACCCTCCATTTAAAGTCTGCCAGCTGTGTGTTATTCATGCTATTCACACTTGGTTTATGACCAATACCACATCTATAAGGCCTAAAACCGTGGTCATCAGACGTTATCTGATATTACTGCGGTAATCATGACATTTTTTGGAGCGTGCCAAATATTACCCTCCATTTAAAGTCTGCCAGTTGTGTGTTGTTCATCCTATTCACACTTGGTCGCTGACCAATACCACATTTATAAGGCCACTGCCTAAAACCGTAGTCATCAGACGTTATCCGATATTACTGAGGAGATAATCGTGACATTTTTTGGAGCAAGCTACATATTACCCTCCATTTAAAGTCTGCCAGTTGTGTGTTGTTCATCCTATTCACACTTGATCGCTGACCAATACCACATCTATAAGGCCATTGCCTAAAACCCTGGTCATCAGACGTGATCCGATATTACTGCAGTTATAATCGTGACATTTTTTGGAGCGGGCCAAAAATTACACTCCATTTAAAATGGGCAAAACGCTTGGCAAGGGACAGTGAAGTGGACGTAATGGTGATGGTGCACGCAAAGGCCTATGCCGTGGGCAAGCTGAAATTATGTCTGCTGAGTGAGCACAACAAGCACCCACATCATGGTCACCCTATCTTCCTGTCCCACTTTGTAGGGGGCAGCGGAACCCCACTCTTAAAGCCAGAGCAGTGTGAAAAGGTTGTTGGTTGGATAGCATATAATGCTTCCAGTCACTTTGCCACCACCACCACCGTCTTTCACACTGTCCAGTCTCAGTAGCCATGAGTATGGACCACATATTCCTCACCCTGATCCTCCTTACTCCCACTATGCCGAGTGCCCAGAGACAGCTGATCCCACACTTGAACGCTCAGAAGAGCTGTTTACTTTCCCATTTATAGATTTGGGCCTCTCTCCTGGCCCGTTTCAAGTGGGGCAAGAAGAGATCACATGTAGCTATGCCCAAATATTTGAGCAGCCATGGTTACATAAAGGCGATGGTCGAAAAGTGCAATTACTGTCGCAAGAGGTGGATGATGATGATGAGACACAATTGCCAGTGAGTCAGAAGGAGGCCCAGGGTGCATACGGGGAAGACGAGGTGGGACATTAACATGAGGAAAGTTGCCAGTCCAACTGTTAGGTCTTCCAGAGTCTGGCTCTTTTTTAAAAACTGTCCAGTTAACCCAAAAAAAGGCTATTTGCAAAATCTGCCATGCCAGCATCATCAGGGGCAGCAAAACTACCAGCCTGACCACCACCAGCAAGCTCAGGCACATGACAGCAAAGCACCCGACTAGTAATGCCAGAGTCCAGAAACAGTGTCTAAGGGTGACAATACTGCCTGTACCGCTGTTGTGCGTGCACGCCAATCCTCTGTCCATGGTGCAGGCGAAGATGCCTCCCGCCCTGCACCTGTAGTTTGACACTCACAACCACCACCATCAGCAACCACGTGCACATCCTTGTCCCAGGGCTGCATTCATTTGTCCCTGCCCCAGTCCTTTGAACGCAAGCGCAAATATGCAGCCAACCACCCACAGGCCATAGCACTAAACTGCAACATTTCTAAAATGCTTGCACTTTAAATATTGTCTTTTAGGCTCGTGGAGACACAATCTTTCTTCAACCTCATGGTGGCGGCCATCCCTCAGTACTCGGTTTCCAGCTGCCACTATTTCTCCCTGTGTGGTGTCCCTGCCTTACACAAGCACGTGTCCCAGATCATTAGCCGTGCCCTCAACAATGCAGTTACAGGGAAGGTCCACCTAACCACGGACACATGGACAAGTGCTTGTGGCCAGGGACGATACATCTCGCTGATGGCACACTGGGTTAATAGGGGAAGCCGGGACCCAGTCGGACGGAACACATCCTCCTGATGCTAAGGATTGTGGGCCCTGGGTCAATCAGGGTTGCCCCTACATTATAAAGCTCCTGCACCTCCTCCTCCTCTTCAGCCTCCATCTCCGAAATTACCACATCAGTAGGAAGCTGGAAGCACTGCAGTACTGCCTCGGCCAAGTGGCAACAGGCTGTGCTGAAGCTGATATGCTTATGGGACAAACCGCACACCTCTATGGTGTTGTTGACAGCTTTAACAGAGCAGGCAGAACTCTGTCTGTCACCGCTGCACCTACAGCCAGGCATGGTGGTGTGTGACAATGGCCAGAACCTGGTGGTGGCTCTGAAGCTTGGCAACCTCGCACAAGTACCATGCCTGGTCCATGTGCTCAACCTAGTGATTCAGCGGTTTTTCAAAACTTACCCGGATCTGCCGGAGCTGGTTGTCAAAGTACGCCGTCAGTCTGCCCATTTCGGAAAGTCAGCTACAGCTTCCACCACCCTCGCTGTGCTTCAGCAGCGCTTGCAGCTTCCAGCTCATCAACTGGTGTGTGATGTCACCATACAGTAGAACTCAACCTTGCATATGTTGGGGAGGATTTGTGAGCAGCAGAGGGCAGTCGTTGAGTACCAGCTTCAATACGCCTGTCGGTATTCAAGTCAGCCTCCACACATAAGAGCTGATGAGTGGGCATAAATGTCTGACATCTGTGCCATCCTCCAAAACTTTGAGGACTCCATCAAGATGGTGAGCGGCGATGACGTCACCATCCTTCTTCTCTGTCTAATGAAACGCTTGTTGCTCACAATTAAAGAGGAGGCATTGCAGGCGGAGCATGATATGGAGCAAGGAACTATACAGGTTGATGCTACACAGCCTAGCCTCATCTCATCTCAATGCAGGTTGGGTGATAATGAGGAGAAGGAGGAACAGGAGGAGGAACAGGAGCTGGTTTCATGCGCTACAGATGTTACTACCCACACAACATTCATACCGCCTGGTCAGCGTGGATGGCGTGAGGAGAGGGAGAATGAAGAGGTGGAAAGGTGGAGGATGAGGAGGAGGAAAGCATGGACAGTCGTCCTCTTTGTCAGGAAAGGGAAGTCTTGGCTGTTGGCAGTCTGGCTGTTAGAATCTATGTTGTTTTACTATCGGCCATCTTGTTATGGTTTGCTGGCTTCTAGTCTTTTCCTCTGGTGCTGGGTGTCTTGGTCACGTGATCTCTTCACTCTTTATTACTTAGCACCTGTCTCCCATTCCATGCTGCACATCAGTGTTGTTACGCTTGTGCTCTGGCTAAGTAGCCTTGTTAAGTTCTTTGTGCTTTGGACAATTGATTGCTTGGGACTTCTTGTTCCACCAGTTTTGTTCCCTTTTATCTTCGTTTCTGCAACTAACTTTTCTGTTAGGAGGTCTCCAGTTTTGCTCCCAGTCCTTAGATCTTTTAGGGACCCCTTTTCCCCTTCCTTCATGTCTTCGTTTGAGTTCAGTGCAGGAGTTTAGGTGCGGCTATTCATAATAGGGCACCAACTCCAGCGTAGGGTTAAGCTGAGTCTCAGTGAAGGGACAGCTTTTCCCTCCTATTCCTTAGTTCTAAGTTGCAGTACATAACAGTATGTCCCGCCCTGTTTAAAAAAAAAAAAGTTTTTTTTTTTTTTCTCCTCTCCTCTTCCTGGGTTATCTTCAGTATGTGTACCATCCAGGAGCTTGCTCAATGCTTGAAAGGATTGACTCTGGAGGTTGCCGATCTTCAGCAGTACATGAGTAAATACCCTGCAGAATGCTATGAAGAACTTAAGGTAGGATTACCTGAGTGTTTCTCGGGTAAACAACAGAATTTTTTTTCATTTAAAAACGCTTGTTTGTTGTATTTTCGGCTCAGACCTAAATCTTCTGGGAGTGAACTACAGTGTGTAGGCATTATTATTAGTGATGAGCGAGCACTAAAATGCTTGGGTACTCGTTGCTCGGGTCGAGCACATTGTAATACTCGGGTGCTCGACCCGAGCAACGAGCCCAATGTAAGTCTATGGGAAACTCGAGCATTTTTCAGGCGGCTCCACCCGGCGGTCTGCAGAGGGCCTAAAAATTTCCCAAATCGATGGGAACAGTGCCCAAATGACATGGGAACAGCATGGGGAAGACCCCTGGAAGCATTTCTAACTCCCAAGTCACTGCTGTCAACAACGTTGTCAGAGTATTACGCCACTTTTACGGACTCACAATAAAACATACAAAAACAAAACCAAAATGGATTTTCCTGGGAAATATATTAAGGAACATCCTTTCCAGGGTAATGACTTGTATATATGGCAAAATAAATAACCAAAACCAAAAATACTCCTCCACACATTGGGCTATGTTCACACGTAGTTTTTGATGCGATTTTGCACTTCTGCATTGCTTTCAGCAAAGACAAATGCATACACTGGGAAATGTCATTTTAACATTTTACAACCTTATCTGGCCATGTGGTGTGTGACACATCATCAGACACATGCATACAGTGCTGAAAAGACATGGGACCAGCATGGGGAAGACCTCTGGAACCATTTCTGACTCCCAGGTCACTGCCTAAAAGTGTGCCCATCATAAGTGATTCTTGGCGCATGCGAAGATGCCTCCCGCCATGCACCTGTCGTTGCAGACATCACCATCCACGTCCTTGTCCCAGTGCAGCATTCAGTTTTCCCTACCCCATTCCTTGGAATGCAAGCGCAAGTATGCAGGCAGCCACCCACCCACAGGCTGCAATACTATACTGCCAAATTTTTGACAGCTGCTTGCACTTGAAATGTGGCCTTTTAGGCTCGTGGAGGCGGAAGCTTTTCATAACCTCATGCCTGCGGCGGCCGGGTGTCCATACTCGGTCCCCAGCCGCCACTGTTTCTCCCGGTGTCGTCTCCGCCTTCCACAAGCATGGGTCCCACAACATTACCAGTGCCCTCCCCAGTGCACTTACTGGGAAGGACCGCCTAACCACAAACACGTGGACAGGTGAATGTGGCCAGGGACGGTATGGAGCCACTCCACAGCTTTTTTTGCTGAGAGTTGTATTTAGCTCGGCGAAAGGTCTGGCATAGAGGGAAACCATATCTATTCTGGGTGTCATTTCTCCGTCACCAGGTTCCGGACATTGACACACACGACCATGCCTGGCTGTATGTTCAGCGGTGAGAGCCACAGATCAGACTGCTGTGTTACAGCTTTCAACAACTCTGCAGCGCTGGGCGGTTTGTCAATTAAGTATTAAGCATGTTATCTTCAGCACAGCCTGTTGCTGCTTGGCCAAGACAGTGCTGCAGTGCTGTCAGCTTGTGACTGATGTGGTCATTTCGGAGATGGAGGAGGAGGTGCATGAGCTGAACAATGTGATTACATTGTTGCTAAATTGGTGACGCTGTTTTTTATACTAAAGAAAGATCCTATTGTTTTGTTTTTTTTTATGTATTTTTTTAAGACAAATGCATTCACCGGGAAATGTCATTTTAACATTTTACAACCTTAGCTGGTAATGTGGTGTGTGACACATCATCAGACACTTCCTGTTTTATTTATGATGGAGGGACTCTGAAAGTCATAAAGCCTATTTTTATAGGGACATCAGACGGCCCTTACTATTCTTAAAAGGCCAGCAGTCGGCCCTAGCTATTGTTAGAGAGCCATCAGCCGGCTATGCTTTGTTGTTCCCATTATTAACAAGTGGGTCTCCTATACTGTTATAGCTTATCCAGTGACTGCAAGGGCTGCCAGAAATTTGGATGCAACCCAATACCCCTTTGAAGAGACATAGAGGAGGGTCTCAGTAAAAAAATGTTCCCATTATAAAGGATCGGGTCTCCTATAAGTGGTAATGCCCATGCTGTGACTGCAAGGGCTGCCAAAATTTGGGAAAAACCCCATTAAGAATTTAAAGACACATAGAGCAGGGCCACAGTAACAAGGTACGACATGTTCCCATTAGAAAGGAGAGGGTCTGCTATACAGTTATAGGGTATGCAATGAGTCCAATGGCTGACAATTTTAGGAAAAAACCCACTAAGAATTTAAAGACACACAGAGCAGGGCCACAGTAACAAGGTACGACTTGTTCCCATTAGAAAGGAGAGAGTCTGCTATACAGTTATAGGGTATGCAGTGAGTCCAGCAGCTGACAATTTTAGGAAAAACCCCACTAAGAATTTAAAGACACATGGAGCAGGGCCACAGTAACAAGTACGACATGTTCCCATTAGAAAAGAGAGAGTCTGCTATACAGTTATAGGGTATGCAGTGAGTCCAACGGCTGACAATTTTAGGAAAAACCCCACTATGAATTTATAGACACATGGCCCCGGAGCTGGGCTCACTGAGTGACAGGACACCGCTCCTGAGCTCAGCTCCGGGGCCCGCTCGCTGGTTCGGCTCATTATCCCTGGCTCCTCAGCATCAGCGGTCAGAGAATTAAAGCTAGGGACACATAGGACATGTGAGTATAAGGATTTTATTATTTTATTCTTATTTTTACAGGTGGATACTGCGGGAGCAGACACTACTACCCTCATCATTGTCTCCTGCTGGTGCTGATCGCAGCACCGGTAGGAACCATGATGAGGGCAGTGTTCAGCACCCCGCGCATGGGAACAGTGCTAACTGTACAGTGATTCCCAGGCACCGTTCCGTGTGATCTTGATGCTGCTCAGGGGTGGCACATGGTTGCCACATGTGACACACAGGGAAACATGAGACACGGATATCTCTGGTACCGGTTTATACCGAAATATACGGACATGTGAAACCGGCCTAAATCGGCTGCGAAAAATCCTCCGAATAAACAAACTGCTCAATCGTCAGGTGAAATGATCTTTTGGCATGCACACAACATTATCATTCTTGGCACAAGACTTGTGCTGCCGAGAACAATGACAGCCAATGAACAATCGTCTAATACAGATCATTCAGAGTGTATCTGAAGCGCAGTATTCCTGTGTAAATTGTCTATTAACCCCTTAGTGACTGAGACAATTTGGACATTAATGACCAGGCCAAATTTTTGAATTCTGACCAGTGTCACTTCATGTGGTAATAACTCTGGAACGCTTCAATGGATCCCGCTGATTCTGAGACTGTTTTTAGTGACATATTGTATTTCATGATAGTGGTAAAAAATTTTGATACGACAATTTGGTGAAAATGTTGAAAATTTTGCAATTTTCAAACTTTTAATTCCTATGCCTTTAAACCAGAGAGTTATGTCACACAAAATAGTTAATAAATAACATTTCCCATATGTTTACTTTACAACAGCACAATTTTTAAAACATATTTTTTTTTTGTTAGGAAGTTAGAAGGTTTAAATGTTGACCAGTGATTTCTAATTTTTCCAACAAAATTTACAAAACTATTTTTATAGGGACCATATCACATTTGAAGTGACTTTGGGAGGCCGATATGACAGAAAATACCCAAAAGTGACACCATTCTAAAACCTGCACCCCTCCAAGTCCTCAAAACCGCATTCAAGAAGTTTATTAACCCTTCAGGTGCTTCACAGGAACTAAAGCAATGTGGAAGCAAAAATGAAAATTTTTTCATAAAAATTTTACTATAGCCCCAAATTTTTTATTTTCACAAGGGTAACAGGATAAAATGGACCACAAAATTTGTTGTGCAATTTCTACTGAGCATGTTGATTCCCCATATGTGGGGGAAAACTATTGTTTGGGCACACAACAAGGCTTGGAAGGGAAGGAGCACCGTTTTGACTTTTTGAACGCAAAAAAGACTGAATCAAGAGTGGATGCCATGTCACATTTGGAGAGCCCCTGACATGAAAAACAGCAGAAACCCCCACAAGTGACAGCATTTTGGAAACTAGCCCCCTCAAGGAATAACACATTTAGATGTGAGAACAATTTTTTTTTTTTTTTACAAAAACACTGTTTTAGCACCAAATTTGGACCCAACAATTTGTTCTGCAATTTCTCCCGCATGTGGCAGCATTCTATATGTGGATATACACTACTGTTTGAGCACCCGGCAGGGATCAGATGGGAAGGAGCGCTACTTGGCTTTTAGAACGCAGATTTCTTTTGAATAGATTATGGGCTCCATTAGTTTAGCCCCTGAGGTGCCAAAACAGCAGAACCCCCACCCCCAGGTCACCCCATATTGGAAACTCCACTACCTAAGGAATTCATCTAGGGGTGTAGTGAGATTTTGAACCCATGGATGCCTCACAGAATTTTATAACATTGAGACATGGAAATTTGTTCTCAGTAGCGATCTGGGAGTCAGAGATGCTTCCAGGGGTCTTCTCCATGCTGTTCTCCTTCCATTCAGCACTTTTACCATCCATTTCCTCATTTTCAGTGCCCCCCAGACCTCCTTGTAGGGTCTTCTGGAAAAATGCTTTGATTTCTCATTGACGCTCATTATACTCGTTACTTGAAATGAGCATCCAAGCATTAGAAATTGTTTAGGTCGAGTAACGAGCATCTGAGCATTTTAGTGCTCACTCATCTCTAATTTTTACCTGTGGATTTTCAGCATTTTATGCAATGCAATGCAATTCTGACTTTAAACTCTGAATGTCCACAAGAAAATTGACATGTTGAGGATTTCAAACACACACGGCTGGTCAGTTTACGCTATGTAAAAAAAAATTAAACAGTGGACCCCAGGATGGGGGACATTATACAAGGAAGGGGCCTAGGATGGGGGTTATTATACCAGCAAGGAGCCCAGGATGGGGGACATTACACCAGGAAGGGGTTAAGGATCGGGATTATTATACCAAGATGGAGGTCATTATACCAGGAAGGGGCACAGTATACCAGGAAGGGGTCCAGGATGGGAGAAATTATACTAGGAAGGGGCTGGGAATTCTGGGACATGGTTATACAATGGAGGACATTATAACAGGAAAGGGTCCATGATGGTGTCAGGATGGTGTACAATATTACAGTAAGGGGCCCAGTACAGGAGACATTACACCAGGAAGCCCCCATGATGGGGGACATTATACCAGGATGGGTGACATTGTTACACGAAGGTACCAGAATGTGGAACATTATTACAATAAGGGGTCAAGGACAGGGGACATTAAACCAGGAAGAGGCTCAGGATGGGGGACATTATTACTGGAAAGGGCTCAGGATGGAGGACATTTTACCAGAAAGAGTACAGGACAGGGGACATTATACAACCCCTGGCAAAAATTATGCTTGGTCTGAAAAAAATTACCCTTACTGAGTACCACATTTTTAATCTTGATTTCTTTTAGTGTTTCTTAAAGCCCTAAAGTTGCCATTTGAAATGACTTTAGTTTTGTGCCATGTCTGTGATCTGCTTTTTTTCAACAACATTAAACAACTGAATGAACATCCTCCGAGCCCGGTGATTCCATAATTTTTTCCAGGGGTTGTAATAGGAAGAGGCAAAGGATGGAGGAAATTATACCAGGAAGAGGTGTAGGTGGAGGTGACGCGCCCCCTGGGCCGTGGGGTACCAGGTGCTGGGCCTATGGATGCCGGTATGGGGGATATCACGGTGGCTGGCCCGGTCCGTGACCCAGGGTGGTCAGTAAAAGGAGGAATATGTATAGGGGATTTGGAAAGTTCTGGAGCCGTCCTCTGGAGCTGGTGTTACGGCAGCAGGGATGGTGTGGCTCTCCACAGGTAGAGCTAGCTCCAGGGCAGCGTGAGGTGTAATGGATGGTGGTGCAGGGAGAGACGGCAGGATGGTCCCGGAGGAAAGAAGGACACTCACACGGGGGTAAGCTTCTGTACCTTTACTGGTGATGTTGCAGGCACGGTCCAGGGTACTCCGGACAAGGGCGCACTTTTGGACTCTCCCTAGTGAGCGGGTATAGGGCCTCCTGATCCGTGGCTTTACTCGCTAAGCTTCTGACCTGCCTGGAGCTAGGCCTAGCTTGGTTGCTGTCTCTCTTTTGCACCTGCTGACCTGGTGGTAGGGCCTACTCTTGCAGATCACTCTCCCTGGATGCTGGGGCCTCCGTGACTACTAGCCCTGGTACTGCAATCAGTATTTGGTGAACCTGGGACCTGTAGTCCTCCAGGGGTTCCGGTGGTTCCTACTGGGTATTGAGGGTCCCTGTAGGCGCGGACCCGGTGTCCGGTATATATCTCGGGGTGAGCCTGGTAAGCTCCTCTGCCCCCTTGGCTACTTCTTTCTTCTCCTCTATCCTTCGGCCACACTCAGGGCCCTCACTAGGCCTTCACACGTGCTGTAGGCCTTGGCTCGCTAAGCACAGCAGCCAGCTTGCTGCCTCTTCGCTGCTCTCTGAGCGTCAGCACGCTCTCTGCTCAACTCTGAGCTCTGTCCCTCTCTGTGTCTGAGAGACTCACTAACTAGACTGAGCTGCCTGGCTCCACCCTCCCTTTATATATCCCTGAAGGACTCCCTCTGGTGGTCTGAGGTGGTAGGGTGGAGGTGTGTGAATGTGTGAGGGCCTCTTGTGGAGAAGTCCATCCATGCACCCTTCTGGGTTCTGTGGCACCAGTGCACAGCAGGGCGCCACAGAGGGACATTATTACAGGATGGTGGTCAAGATGGGGGACAATATTAAAGAAAGCGGCCAGGATGGGGAATATTGCAAAATCATTGCAAAATGAGCAGAAATGCAGACATGTATTGCACACTTAGGTATAGTTGTGAGAAGAACCAAATTTGTTTATATTATGTGATGTATTGGAATTTATGAATGTGTCTATCATAATGCAATGGCAATCTGAACTGTGGGTACAGTATAGAAAGTATAGAGTAGTAAAGGCACAGACAAGTGATGCGAACAAAGGATGATTATTTCCTCCATCAACAGATGACTTATGAAATAATAATAATAATAATAATGAAACAATTTATATAACATAACCATTATATCCCTAAATGTATTACACTGTAGTAAAACAGATAACCTTTCCTAAGGCTAGGGTCAAACAAGCATATATGTCTCATCCAAGGGAATTGGGTCGATTAGACAAATCACACTCTGATAAAACTCTAATTAGAGTTTTATCAGAGCATGATCATAGTGTGTTCCGATTCTGTTGGATGAGAAGATGGAGAACAAAATTTCTCCATCTTCTCCATTATGTCAGTCCATGAAAATCGGACTGCACTCAAATGTAATCTGAGTGCAATCCAATATTTTCCTTCGACTCATAGACTTGCATTGCCAAGTGCGCTCCGAATTTTGGATCAAACTAGTACATGCTGCAATTGTTTTCCTCGGACCAGCTCTGTCTGAGAAAAAAATCTGACATTTGCACTGCCCTATACAATAATAATGATCTAAGTGCGATCCTATGTTTTGTTGGATCACACTAGGACTGATAATACGGTTGTCTGCTCAAGCCCTTAGAATAGGTCATCAATGTAAGAGTGATTGGGGTCTGACACACAGAAGCCCCACACAGGGCCAATTGTAGCTTTTCTGCAATCTAAAGGTCCGTTTACATGAACTGGCCAGTGGCACTATATGACCGCTGATCAATAAACTAAGTATCAATGGTTGTTTCAGTGGCAGTTTACGCAGGCAGACCAAAGCAAACGATGAAAACTGAGTGATCGATCATAGTTCTCGGCAGTGTGAGACCTGTTTATCCAGGACGATGCCAAGCTGAGAATGATGATCTTTTGTTTTGCACAAAATATAATTTCCCCCGATGAATGAGTGTTTTACTGATTTATGGAATGATTGGCAGCCTGATTACACGTCAAGATAACAGTGAAACCAGCGTTTTGAACAATGCTTGCTCCTTACTAAGTGGTTTGTCCCTCACTTAGGGGCATCTCCATTTATACTGTGATTGATTCTTATAATTGTTATTATTGTTTTTGCCGTTTTCATTTAAGGTATTTATTTCTATCATAATTCTGGATGATTACATCGATATGAAATGTTTTGCTGTAGTTTAATCATGGTTCTTTGAATTTCCCCATCATGTCTGGTGTAAGTAGTGACATTTGTTGTCCTATATTGCAGCCCTGTCTGCCTGTGAGATGGAAGCTGAGAGGAAGCTGCAGACGTGTCAGTTCTAAGCGCACACAGCTCTGCAGTGAGATCAGGAGAGCAGAGAGCGGCCATCACACATCACACTGGGAACTCCCCTTCATGTGAGATAAGGAGGCAGAGTTATCTTCCAGGCAGCGTCGTCCCCAGAGCCAGGAAGAGGTCATTTACATAAAGTGATAAAAGATGATTTATCAACAACAAGGCATCAGATATGAGGCATACAGGCATCACTCTCCTCTGCAGTCCATAACCTATATGCCCATATTAATAGTTTACAGCAGGCCAGAATTGCTAATCTGGCGCACCAGGCATTTTCCCAGTGGTCCACAGATGTGTGCATTGTAGTAGGCCACGGGGCCCGCTGATCCGGCCACCGGCCTGCTGATCCGGCCACCGACCCGCTTTTCTGGCCGCTGGCCCCTTAAATCTGGAGGCACAGCCGGGATTGGGGCGCTCTGCGCCTGCACGCAGGGTTCAGTATTTGAACCGCTGCATGCGTCACATATAAGAACACATCAGCGTTCTCTGTGGGAGGAGAGCGCGATCCTCTCTCCCGCCTTTACAACACCGGCTGCAGCTGTTGGTGCAGCGCAGCCCAGTGCCGTACCGAATCAGGAAGCGGATCTCTGCAGCTCTGCTCCTACCTGGGTGAGTACAGTGGCATGATGATGTATGCTGTTGTTTAGCCAGTAAAAAACATGTTTCTGGTACCCAGGGGTGGGGGGTGGGTATGACCTCTGGGGCTGGGGGCTTACATATGGGGCTAGGGGCTGACCTCTGGGGCTGGGGGATTACTTATGGGTCTGGGGGCTGACCTCTGGGGCTGGGGGATTACTTATGGGGCTGGAGGCTTACTTATGGGGCTGGGGGCTGACTACTAACTTCCGGGGCTGACTGATGTGTTTATGGATCTGTGATACATATTCAGCAGTTGCTGTGTGTCCTATGTGATGTATATGTGTCTCCTGTGATGTGTGTTTCATAATATAGTATAATGTGGTCTTAATTATAATGTAAAGTTGTGTATATACAGTACAGACCAAAAGTTTGGACACACCTTCTCATTTAAAGATCTTTCTGTATTTTCATGACTATGAAAATTGTACATTCACACTGAAGACATCAAAACTATGAATTAACACATGTGGAATTATATACTTAACAAAAAAGTGTGAAACAACTGAAAATATGTCTTATATTCTAGGTCCTTCAAAGTAGCCACCTTTTGCTTTGATGACTGCTTTGCACACTCTTGTCATTCTCTTGATGAGCTTCAAGAGGTAGTCACCGGAAATGGTTTTCACTTCACAGGTGTGCCCTGTCAGGTTTAATAAGTGGGATTTCTTGCCTTATAAATGGGATTGGGACCATCAGTTGTGTTGTGCAGAAGTCTGGTGGATATCTGTCACCCTGGCCTGGATGCCACAAGTGTAATTAAAGCTGTGTCTGAGAGCAAGGGGGAGGTTCTTTAGTCAGGGGAACATTAGCATGCAGTACCTCCTGTCTCAGGCCAGTAGGGGGAGCAGGCTGCCCCTATAAAAGCTGTTACTGGGGGCAGGGTTAGAGAGAACTGGATGGCCTGTCTCAGCACTGAGACTTGTCCCAGAGCACAGCAGGGACAGAAAGTTGTATTGCACCTAAGAGGAAGTGTGGCAGGAGGAGAGCCACAAGCCAGAGACAAGAGGCGAAGAGAGCCTGTCTTGGCAGATAAAAGACTTACTTTACCAGACTTTGGTGTCTGAGGCTGGGAGGATTCTACATCCTCCAGCAGATAACCAGTCCGCAAGGGACTGTATATTCCTTGGCCTAAGAAGCCTGGAGGCCCTGCCACAACCGAAGGGACCAGTAAAGCCGTACAAGGCTGGGAGCAGAAAGGAACCCACGTCGCAGGCCAAACAGGTGAGAATACACGGAAAGCTCGGAAACGTGGGCTGTTACCCTATAACGAGGAGATAGCCAGAAGGAGCGCAGAAAGCACGGTAGGCCTACACCCTCACCCTGACCAGGGCCAATTTCCCCGTTGCTCTCAGACATCCAGGTCCCCTCCTAGCTGGGACTGTTTATGAGTCAGTTTACCTGTTTCAGTAAAGACCCTGGACTGCAACCAATTGTCTGTGTGCTTCTTCGCGCCTCCAGCACTACCAGTACTGGGACTCTCACCACCATCACTCCCACCATCCACTACACTGCCGTGGGCCGCACTCTTCCCGTGGGGAGTCACACCATCCCAGCTGCACACATCATCAGCCCCAGCGGTCTGCCTTGCAGCGGCGGTTCCTAATGACCGCAAATCCACGGGTGGCGTAGTCGGACATAATCAACAACACATAACGGACTACCGCTGGCCTGACCACCCTGAGCCACGGAACCGGGTTGCCACTACTACTCCCATCGTTCCCCCTATTGCCCGGATCCGAGTGCCCCACGGCCCAGGGGGCAAGTCAGATACACAGCTGATAGTCCTACTGAATAGACTGTTAGAATTTGTATTATGGCAAGAAAAAAGCAGCTAAGTAAAGAAAAACGAGTGGCCATCATTACTTTAAGAAATGAAGGTCAGTCAGTCCGAAAAATTGGGAAAACTTTGAAAGTGTCCCCAAGTGCAGTTGCAAAAAACATCAAGCGCCACAAAGAAACTGGTTCATATGAGGACCACCCCAGGAAAGGAAGACCAAGAGTCACCTCTGCTTCTGAGGATAAGTTTATCCGAGTCACCAGCCTCAGAAATCGCAGGTTAACAGCAGCTAAGATTAGAGACCAGTTCAATGCCACACAGAGTTCTAGCAGCAGACACATCTCTTCAACAACTGTTAAGAGGAGACTTTGTGCAGCAGGCCTTCATGGTAAAATAGCTGCTAGGAAACCACTGCTAAGGACAGGCAACAAGCAGAAGAGACTTGTTTGGGCTAAAGAACACAAGGAATGGACATTAGACCAGTGGAAATATGTGCTTTGGTCTGATGAGTCCAAATTTGAGATCTTTGGTTCCAACCACCGTGTCTTTGTGCGACGCAGAAAAGGTGAACGGATGGACTCTACATGCCTGGTTCCCATCGTGAAGCATGGAGGAGGAGGTGTGATGGTGTGGGGGTGCTTTGCTGGTGACACTGTTGGGGATTTATTCAAAATTGAAGGCATACTGAACCAGCATGGCTACCACAGCATCTTGCAGCGGCATGCTATTCCATCCGGTTTGCGTTTAGTTGGACCATCATTTATTTTTCAACAGGGCAATGACCCCAACACACCTCCAGGCTGTGTAAGGGCTATTTGACCAAGAAAGAGAGTGATGGGGGGCTACGCCAGATGACCTGGCCTCCACAGTCACCAGACCTGAACCCAATCGAGATGGTTTGGGGTGAGCTGGACCGCAGAGTGAAGGCAAAAGGGCCAACAAGTGCTAAGCATCTCTGGGAACTCCTTCAAGATTGTTGGAAGACCATTTCCGGTGACTTCCTCTTGAAGCTCATCAAGAGAATGCCAAGAGTGTGCAAAGCAGACATCAAAGCAAAAGATGGCTACTTTGAAGAACCTAGAATATAAAACATATTTTCAGTTGTTTCACACTTTTTTGTTAAGTATATAATTCCACATGTGTTAGTTCATAGTTTTGATGCCTTCAGTGCGAATGTACAATTTTCATAGTCATGAAAATACAGAAAAATCTTTAAATGAGGTGTGTCCAAACTTTTGGTCTGTACTGTATAGTGTAGAGATGTTTATATAGTATGGTGCTGTGTACGTAGTGTAGTATATAGTTTGGAATCCACACTATATACACTGGCACATCCCTACACTATATAATATATATAGTATATAAACAGCTCGACTCTATATTCTTTTGCACAGTATATAGTGTGGAGCTGGGTATATAATTGATTGTAGAATATATTGTGGAGCTGTGTATGATTTGTATACTTCCTCTGCCCTGTATACATGGTGTCATTCTCAGCATCTGCTCTTATTATGTTTGCGTGTGTGTGTACATACATACACGCATAATATAATAATATATATATCTCAACAATCTGATTAATTGTCAAAAAAATGGAGGACTCTTCTTTATTAGCCCATGTGGTTATGTTTCGGATTCATGTTCTGTTATGGAACTGAATTGTCGTCATAGAGGCTGGCATCTGCAGGGTACAAATGTATATATACAATGCACAGTACCACTCATCCTGTCCTGTATATATACAATGCACAGTACCACTCCTCCTGTCCTGTATATATAGACTGCACAGTACCACTCCTCCTGTCCTGTATATATACACTGCACAGTACCACTCCTCCTGTCCTGTATATATACACTGCACAGTACCACTCCTCCTGTCCTGTATATATACACTGCACAGCACCACTCCTCCTGTCCTGTATATATACACTGCACAGTACTACTTCTCCTGTCCTGTATATATACACTGCACAGCACCACTCCTCCTGTCCTGTATATATACACTGCACAGCACCACTCCTCCTGTCCTGTATATATACACTGCACAGTACCACTCCTCCTGTCCTGTATATATACACTGCACAGCACCACTCCTCCTGTCCTGTACATATACACTGCACAGTACCACTCCTCCTGTCCTGTATATATACACTGCACAGTACCACTCCTCCTGTCCTGTATATATACACTGCACAGTACCACTCCTCCTGTCCTGTATATATACACTGCACAGCACCACTCCTCCTGTCCTGTATATATACACTGCACAGCACCACTCCTCCTGTCCTGTATATATACACTGCACAGCACCACTCCTCCTGTCCTGTATATATACACTGCACAGTACCACTCCTCCTGTCCTGTATATATACACTGCACAGCACCACTCCTCCTGTCCTGTACATATACACTGCACAGTACCACTCCTCCTGTCCTGTATATATACACTGCACAGTACCACTCCTCCTGTCCTGTATATATACACTGCACAGCACCACTCCTCCTGTCCTGTATATATACACTGCACAGTACCACTCCTCCTGTCATGTATATATACACTTCACAGTACCACTTCTCCTGTCCTGTATATATACAATGCACAGTACCACTTCTCATGTCCTGTATATATACAATGCACAGTACCACTCCTCCTGTCCTGTATATATACACTGCACAGCACCACTCCTCCTGTCCTGTATATATACACTGCACAGCACCACTTCTCATGTCCTGTATATATACAATGCACAGTACCACTCCTCCTGTCCTGTATATATACACTGCACAGCACCACTCCTCCTGTCCTGTATATATACACTGCACAGCACCACTCCTCCTGTCCTGTGTATATACACTGCACAGTACCACTCCTCCTGTCCTGTACATATACACTGCACAGTACCGCTCCTCCTGTCCTGTATATATACACTGCACAGTACCATTCCTCCTGTCCTGTATATATACACTGCACAGCACCATTTCTCCTGTCCTGTATATATACACTGCACAGTACCACTTCTCCTGTCCTGTATATATACACTGCACAGTACCACTCCTCCTGTCCTGTACATATACACTGCACAGTACCACTCCTCCTGTCCTGTATATATACAGTGCACAGTACCACTCCTCCTGTCCTGTATATATACACTGCACAGCACCACTCCTCCTGTCCTGTATATACACTGCACAGTACCACTCCTCCTGTCCTGTATATATACACTGCACAGCACCACTCCTCCTGTCCTGTATATATACACTGCACAGCACCACTCCTCCTGTCCTGTATATATACACTGCACAGCACCACTCCTCCTGTCCTGTATATATACACTGCACAGTACCACTCCTCCTGTCCTGTATATATACACTGCACAGCACCACTCCTCCTGTCCTGTATATATACACTGCACAGTACTACTTCTCCTGTCCTGTATATATACACTGCACAGTACCACTCCTCCTGTCCTGTACATATACACTGCACAGTACCACTCCTCCTGTCCTGTATATATACACTGCACAGTACCACTCCTCCTGTCCTGTATATATACACTGCACAGTACCACTCCTCCTGTCCTGTATATATACACTGCACAGCACCACTCCTCCTGTCCTGTATATATACACTGCACAGCACCACTCCTCCTGTCCTGTATATATACACTGCACAGCACCACTCCTCCTGTCCTGTATATATACACTGCACAGTACCACTCCTCCTGTCCTGTATATATACACTGCACAGCACCACTCCTCCTGTCCTGTACATATACACTGCACAGTACCACTCCTCCTGTCCTGTATATATACACTGCACAGTACCACTCCTCCTGTCCTGTATATATACACTGCACAGCACCACTCCTCCTGTCCTGTATATATACACTGCACAGTACCACTCCTCCTGTCATGTATATATACACTGCACAGTACCACTTCTCCTGTCCTGTATATATACAATGCACAGTACCACTTCTCATGTCCTGTATATATACAATGCACAGTACCACTCCTCCTGTCCTGTATATATACACTGCAGGTCTTTTTTTTATTGATAGAATAAGTACAGTACATGACAGAACAATAATACATTACAGGACACCGAACATAAGAACAAAACAAGACGACAAATCACAGAAAATAGAAACAAAATAAATCCCCCCAGGAATATATACATATACAAGAAATAAATATTATAAAACCTATAAAACCCCCGGCCCAGCTTCATTCATACTACTATATACAATCCCACACAACACTCACACCGTCCTATATACACATAAAACACCGTCCTATATACAAGATTATATACAATAAAACACTAAACCTAATATAACGTATATACAACCAGGAACTAACACTAACCTACTGGTCCCACTGCCTGACCTTAGTCACCCCCTTACCGCACCTCATTCACACCACAGAAAAACAAAAATAACAAGATATACAATAGTGACATGAACAATTTTTTTTTTTTTTTTTTTTATATTTTTTTTGTAATTTTTAATATATATACATAAAACACAGACCTACACTAACTATCCCGCCACCCCTGATCTAGCTCTGGCCACAAAGTTCAGGATTACTCCGAGCTAGGATCAGGCCCCAAAGTTTTTCCCCAGGCGGGGCCTGGACCAGGCCAGATCAGTCCTCTTATCACCGCCGATGAAAACCCCCCCAAATCCCCCACCCAACCTAACTAAAACCCCCTATTATACATTATATACAATATATACAGAACACAACCTACACACTCACCATCCAAGGCTCAAGTTCGATGCCGGCAAACCTTCTATTCAGGAGACAGAAATACAAAACAAAAATCTAGGGTGAAAAGACATCAGCCCACCACCAGGATATAGGAGTACTACCGGACTAAGACACCCTGAAGGAAAAGCCCCTCCAGAGACGGGCCGCCCTCCGGGCACCCAGTCTTTCATGCTCCAGAGAACGTACCTTCACCAGGTCACCTAGGATGTTCCTACAGACTTCATCTACATGGAGGATTTTACTCTGCGTCGAGACTAAAACTCGTGCGTTCCACGTGAAATACCTGACCACTGCGCTGACTATGAATAAAGTGTCTCGGTCCCTTCTCCCAAGGTCTCCGAACGCTCCATAGGCCCACCCGGCGTAGGACAGAGTAGCCAGCCGCGGCCAACCAATGGAAGCCCCCACCCTGTTGTACACCTCTGTATTAAAGGGACAATGAAGCAGGAAGTGCTCCATGCTTTCCAGCACGTTAGCACAAGCCTCACGGGGGCAATTCCTGTCCTCGGAGCTCCTGTACTTCAAATTGTCCCTCACATACAGCTTACCATGGAAGCAGCGCCAAGTCAAGTCCCAGTACTTCTCGGGGATCCTGGTAGAATTTAACAAACTCAACCCAACCTCCAGATACCGACTTGGGCAGTCTTTGAGGGCCAATGGACTCTGAAAATGAGAAAGCAAGACCCTCATATCGAGGAGTTTCCTCGGGAGGGACCTCACCTCCCACATTCCCAGACCCCACCGGCGGATTATTTTCAGAACCGGGGTAACATAAGCCGGGAGATGCCCGTGTGGTGTGCGAAGATCCTTCAATCTTCCCCCTGTCTCCCATTCCTGGAAGAAAGGCTGAAACCATCCCTTGCAGGAGAATACCTACGGAGGAGCCCTCTCTTTCCAGAGGTTTGACACGTTCACTTTCAAGAAGGTGTTCACTAGGAACACCACGGGGTTCACCATATTCAAACCCCCTAGTCTCCTCGTGTGGTAAGTGACCTCCCGCTTGACTAGGTTCAGTCTGTTACCCCATAACATCTGGAAGAACAGACTGTAGACCCGTGTCCAGAGAGGCTCTGGCAAGACACAGACGCTGCCCAGGTAGATTAGCAAGGGGAGCAGGAAAGCTTTGCACAGGCCAACCCTTTCCCTCAGGGTCAAAGAACATCCCCTCCATTGGTCCACTCTTTGGGCGACACCTTTGATTCTGCCTTCCCAGTTTTTCGTGGAGTAATCACCCTGGCCGAATTCGATGCCCAGGACTTTGGCATGTTCTTGGGGTTCGGGGAGGGTGTCCGGAAGATCAAACCCGGGATCTCCGCCTCCCAGCCAGAGACTCTCACACTTATCCTGGTTGACCTTGGACCCGGATGCTCCGAGTAGCGCTCCACTCGCTGCCTCCCCTTGCGAAGAAACAAATACGGTGACATCGTCCGCGTAGGCCACCACCCTCAGGATAGCCTCCGGTGCCGCCCCGCCCATCCGCACCCCCGCCAACGGTCCACAATCGATCCTTCTGAGGAAGGGATCGATTGCAAACGTGTAAAGCAAAGGGCTAAGAGGACAGCCCTGACGGACACCGGATCCTACCCCGAAAGGTCGTCCAATCCACCCATTCACCAGAGGGAAAGTCTCAGCCCCTGCATATAAGGTCTTAAGCCTGTCCACAAACCCTCCAGGCAGACCATACCTCAAAGAGTGGACCAGAGGTACTCGTGGTTAACCCGATCAAAGGCTTTTGCCTGATCCAAGGTCAGCAAGAACCCCTTCCAGAGGCCCGCCCTGCCTTGCTCCACGGCCTCTCGGACACCTAGAACAGCACTAAAAGTGCTACGGCCAGGAACGCAACAGTGCTGAACCTCCGAAAGGAGCCGGGGTGCAAACTTCACCAGCCTGTTGAAAAGTATCTTAGCCAAAATCTTCCTGTCCACATTGATAAGTGCTATGGGACGCCAGTTCTCAATGCGTGACGGATCCTTACCCTTTGACAAAATGATCAAAGCTGACCTCCTTAACGATCTCGGCAGAGTGCCCGAGGAGAGACACTCGTTAAGCACCTGAGTCAAGAGGGGGACCAAAGAGTCCCTAAAGGTCCTAAAGAACTCGGATGTTAAGCCATCCGGACCTGGCGACTTTTTGGGCCTAAGCCCATCGATCGCCAGTCTCACTTCCTCTTCTTTGATCGCTTCTGCCAAATCGCCCAGCGAGAGGTCAGCCCCTGGCTCAGGAACAGATTCAGTCAGGAAAGCCGACATCCCGTCACGATCAAGCTCCCTCTTTCCCAAGAGGTACGAGTAGTAGGAACTGACGACCTCCAAGATCACTGACCTGGACCTTCTCAGGGACCCCGTACTGTCCACCAGCCCCGTCACTATCTTACTATTCACTGACATCTTACAGTTTCTGTAAGGGTCGGGCGAGCAGTACTTCCCGTAGTCCCTCTCGAAAACCATAGATGCGTGCCTATCGTACTGACACCTCTTCAGCAAGGACTTCACTCTGGAGATCTCCTCGCGGCTACCTCCAGTCAAGACAAGATGCTCGAGTTTCCTCCTCAGGCTCTGATACAGGCGATCCCTGTTCAGGCTTCTGAAGTTCGAGAGCTGCCGGAAGAATCTCGCCACCCGATTTTTGAACATCTCCCACCACTCTGACTTAGTGTTACTTAGGCCCAGCAATGGTACCTGGCTCTGAAATAATTCCTCAAAAGAACGTCTTACAGCTTCTTCCTCAAGGAGTGACGAATTCAGCTTCCAATAACCTCTTCCCATCCGAGGAGTCTCTGTAACGTTCAGAGAAAACATAATCAAACAGTGATCGGAGAACTCCACCTCCACAACCGACAACGGTGAAGAGACGGCCTCCTCCTTCAAATAAAACCTGTCTAGCCTAGACCTGCACTGACTATCTCTAGAAAAGGTGAATCCCGTGTTGCCCGGGTTGTGCCGGATGTGGACATCCACCAGGCGAGCCTCACTCACTATCCTGTTTAACGCGACCCAGTCATAAGACAGCCGGTCTCCGGAACCTCCTCTATCACAGGATCTCGTGACATTGTTGAAATCCCCTCCGAAGACCACCTGCCGACTCGAAAATAAAAAAGGTTTGATCTTCAGGAAGAGACATTTGCGGTCCCACTTGGACTGGGGACCATAGATGTTAATGAGCCGAAGCTCTTGTCCCCCCATGGAGACATCTAGGATCAAGCATCTCCCCATTTCTAATTCGATCACTCGTCTGCATTCAACCGCTGCGGTCTTAAAAAGGACCGCCACCCCGCTATACGGCTCGGCCGCAAGAGACCAGTAGGAGGGCCCATGCCTCCACTCCCGCCTTGCTTTATGCAAGGTTGATATATCGGTCAACCTGGTCTCCTGCAAAAATAAAATGTCGGCGTCAAGTTGGCCGAGAAAATGAAAGGCCGTGTACCTTGCCGCATCTGACTTTATGCTGCAAACATTAATAGTTGCCAACGTCAATGGGATGGGTGCCGCCATCATGAATGGTTGAATTAGATAGCCTTTTTCTTCCCACCACTGACAGTCCCAACCTCTTCCTCCGATAATGACGGGTTTTTAGTGCGCTTAAGACAAACAGACTCGTCCATTCTCTCCTTACATACATTCTTGCCCCCGTCTGGTGGTCCTGGGTTAGTCGTCCCCCCAGAGGGCTTTGTATTTGCCCCCGAGAGGAAGACCCAGCCATCTCCTGAGCCGCAACCACCTTGTCCGCAACCTCCGGCCCCGGGTCCCCATTTCCCCCCTGCAGAGGGAGGTCCTGGAGAGCCCCGAACCGGTTGGAGAGATCCACCAGAGGGGGGGCGGCTGAACCCTCCAATGGCGCTTGGATCACGGCCAGAGAGTCAGAGGGGTCGCACTCCAAAGAGGCAGCTCGAGACCTGGTCCCCCTCCTACCTCTGGCCGTTTTCCTGTTACCCTTTTTCTTTTTCTGTGACCACTCCCCCTCTCCCTCATCTAGACTGTCACCAGAAGAGGGTTCCTGGGAAGACGTGGCGTCCTCTCGCTCTTCCCTTTCAAGTCTCTTGACCTCCTCGCTCAATTCACTGTCTTTAGGATCCTCAGCTGCAAGTGAAGTACCTGGGTCAGAGTTTAGGGACATTACTCCCTGCCCCCTGTCCACACGGCGCTGCTCCTGCCGCCTGATGGTGGATGGCGGCAGCTTGCTCCTCACCGGTTCCCTGCCTCCCCGCCTCTACTGGTCCCTTCACCGGCAAGATTAGTCCTGGCTTTCGCTTGTCCCGCACTCGCCGCTTTCAGGACAGCATTGGCGAAGGAACGTGGAGAGCGACTGAACGGGTGACCGAGGTCACCACACAAGTTACACCTAATCCTGCGACAGGCAGCAGCAAGATGACCAAGGTCCCTACACAGTGCGCATTTCTGGGTGGTACACTGCGCACTGAAGTGTGTGGGGCTACCGCACCTGTGACAGACCTTAGGCTGCCCCCGGTAGAAAATCAAGATCCTATCCCTCCCCAAAAAGGTTGAGGAGGGGATATGGGTAATAGTGTTTCCCGAAACCTTCAATCTCACCATGAAGGTCCAGGCTCCTGACCAGATACTATGGCCATTCAGATTCTTTTCGGGAATATTGGTGACCTCTCCGTATCGACTCACCCAGGTCGTAATGTCCATACAGGAAAGCGACTCGTTACTAGTCAAAACGGTCACTTTCCTGACTGAATCTTGGCGGGTTATTGCCAGGGGAAAGAGACCATGCCATTGGGGGCGACTCCGAGCCAGCTCATGGCAAGACCAGAAAAGCTCAAGGCCCTCCGGTCTCACGAAGCTGACATCGAAGTAGGAGGTCCCGTAGGGATGGATCAAGGCAAAGATGTCATATGCCGCAAAGCCCATCCCCAGCAGGAGCTCAACCACCTTCCACCTATCAGGACAGGCATCCTTGCTTACCCACTGGAGACGGACCACGTTCCTATGGTTACTCCTCTGCCCCGTTGTCGACAGAGACCAGACATGTCTCTCTATCCAGAAAGACAGATCAACCTCCCTCCCCTCTATAGTGATGGAGCTCTCCCCTCTCCTCAGGGCGTCCAGGAGCTGCTGTTGCAAGTCACCATCCCCAGGGCCACCAGACGAGGGCGCACTACTACCCCCAGCACTGACAGCTCCTGAATAGCTTTGGGCTGAAGCCCCCGCCAATGCTGGGGGGGGCAGCGGGACCAGCACCTACTTTCCCCCCACCAACACCAGTGCTGCTCCCACCATTCACTTCACTACTACTCCCACCATTCGCAGGACCATTACTCCCATCATTCACCCCACTACTCCCACCATTTGCTGCATCACTACTCCCACCATTCATTCCACCACTACCCCCACCATTTGCTACACCACTACTCCCACCATTCCCACTACTCCCAGCATTCATTCCACCACTACCCCCACCATTTGCTACACCACTACTCCCACCATTCCCACTACTCCCACCATTCACTCCACCACTACTCCCACCATCTGCTCCACCATTACTCCCACCATCTGCTCCACCACTACTCCCATCATTCACTACACCACTACTTCCATTCCCTTTACTTGTCACCCCATTACCTCTGCTGTTCTCTGCACCTTCCACAGTCACCTCCATTCCTTCCTCCCTTGTGTCTGGTGTCTCTGCACTCACACCTGCTGGGCCGGGGGAGGGGAGCACTTCCAGAGACTCCTTTCCCTGCAGCACCACACCCTTTTCCCTTTGGTTGCTGCTGGCTTTCTGCAGGTCGTCTGCTGGAGCGCCCCGCCCCCCTACTGCAGCATTTTGGTCCTTGTTCTGGCCAGACTGTTTTCTCGGCACCTCTGCCCGCCCTGCACCCACAGACTTTGGGGTCTTAGTGTCCTTTTTGGGCGCTGGGGCACACTGCCCCCCTGTCGCAGCAGTGTGCCCAGTGTTCTTTGCTGATGTGTTTTTCACATCCTTCCCTGCCCCCCCAGCCCCGGTGATAACCGGCTTAGCCGCAGAGGGCAGGGTGGGAAACTCCACAGAACTCCCTATGTCCGGCGCTGTGAGTACCTCCACAGCCTCGCCCCCTGCACTGTTCCCCGCACAGATGGCAGCATCGCCGGACGTCCGCCTCCTCTCCCCACCTTGCCTCTGCCTCGAGCCCACTGCAGAGCCCGTGCCTTTAGGTTTGGTGGGGTTTAAACAGAAGGTGGCAGGTGCAACATCAGACATTGGTACATATGACGCGCCCCTGGGCCTGTGTCGCGCTGCGTTGCGCACGCGGGAGCTTACCCGGAGCCGGATCTGTTTAGGGTTGTAGTCTCGTGGCGGTGACCCGGTCCGTGCCCAGGGAGTCAAACTGGACGGCAGTCTGTTAGCGGTAGAAAATGGTTGATGACTACGCCACCCGTTGAATGCAGCCAGGGGGCTGCTGCTGCAGGGCAGACCGCTGAGGCCGGTGGAAGGATGGTGCAGCGTGATAGTATAACCCCCAACGGGAGGGGTATGGCCTCAGGGCAGCCGACGTGGATGATGGGGGTAGCAGGAACCACTCAGAGACGGTATGGTAGCGTTCAGGGTCTTTACTGGTAACAACGATAGACCCTCCCGGAGTACTTGCTAGCGAACGGGGCCTGGTCAGTCCTTGAGCAGATGGGATCTCCCCTGGCCAGGCGTAGTTGTAGGCCTCCCAAGCTGACTGTACTCTTCTGGCTACCTTGCTAGAAGCTGATGTAAGTAGCCCACGTCCCTGAGTGTACCGTGTGGTGCTCTCCCGTATGGCCGGTGACTCGGGGCCTTCTAATGGCTTCCGCTCCACGATGGCGGTGCTGGTCCCACGCGTGTGACCGGGACTTCGGGCTTCTGGGCCAGGGGACCTGAAATCCCCTGCCTGACGGATTCTGCTGCTGGGTAGAAGTTAGTCCCCACAGCCTCGGACTCCGGGTCCGGTAAAGAATCTTCTTAGTCAGGGCGAGCTCTTTAGCTGCCAGCCCCTGACTCCTTGTGACTCTGCTGCTTCCTATGCTGCTCTTGTCTCTACTCTTCCTGGACTCACTAACTCTGCCTCAGCCCCGGGTTTATACAGGGGAAGTTCTTCCCCTCCCAAGGCTGGGCAGGAGGTGTGGCATGCACAGGATCCCTGACCAAAGGACCTCCCACCTGCTCTCAGACGTAATATCTCTATCACTGTGACAACCAGACCCCTGGGGTGTCACACTCCCCCCTAGTGAAATTTAGTACTCCGGGACTAAACACTTTTTAGAAAAATATAACAAGGTATATCAAAGAACAATAAAATACAATAAGGAAACACAATAAGATGGTCACGGATGTCCGCAACCGGGTGCAGTCTTTGAAGAAAAGCAAAGGTGTCCATTTCACCAACACAGGGAGACGTAACCAGGTAGGGGTCTGTCCTACCCCGAGTCCTTAACAGTCTCTAGTCCATCCTGGGTTACGCTCCAACTATATACAAAGGATTCCCGGCAAATCCACCGAAGACTCCTAAAAACAACTAGAAACACAAAATTACACACAAGCAACAATAAACAGGTAAACATTGTAAAACAACTTAAACATTTAGATCCTCCAACGTGCGGGTAACTGGCCTCTAGTGGCCCTAGTGGACCTACGGAGCTGACTGTCTGGCCCTGAACTACAGGGTGTAGGAGCTGTCAAGGGTAAACTGGGCAGCTGTCTACCGGCTCTTTGTCTCACTAGGGGTACGGCAGGCTCACTATAAGCAGAGGGTGGATTCTCCTGTTCCGCTTGGGTGGAGTCTTCTGCCTCCTGGACCGGCTGCTCTTCCAGCTCTACCCGTTGCTCCGTAGGTTCTTGGGATGATGGTTGGAGGAAGGTGAGTACGGGTACCACAACTGCACCATTGACTTGAGTCCAAGACCGAGGGAAGTCCCCGAGCACGGTACTAACCATATCTTCCCTTTCTTCCACGGGTCGATGGTCTTCCTGTTCCTCCTCAGGGTTCCTCAGTTGTTCGGGGCACTTCTTCAGGTGGTCCCGGGATACAATGGCTGTGGTTTCCCCTCCGTCTTTACTGATGGTACAGACCTTCGGGTTCTCGTGGCTTGAGGGCAGTACGGTGTACGGGTCCTTCTCCCACTGGTCGTCCAACTTGTGGAGCCGTCTCTTCCTCTTCAAGACCTGCTCTCCGGGTACCAGGGGAACAGCGGGAGCATACTGGTTGTAAGTCTTCTCTTGTCTTTCCCTAGCCTGACAGAGACTTCGCTCCACGCTCTCCTGTACTTTCTGGTACTGCTGCTGCCTCTCTGTGTCCCAGTCTGTTTCTGGTGAAGTGTCCTCGGGCGTCAGGACTCCCATTTCCAGGTCAACAGGTAACTTACCAGGTCTTGCCCTCATTAGGTAAGCCGGGGTACAGTTGGTGGAACCTACCGGGATGTGGTTGTATAGGTCCACCAGATCGGGCAACTTTTCAGGCCACAGACTGCGTTCTTCCAGGGGCAACGTTTTTAGAAGATCCATTACCACCTGGTTCATTTTCTCACAAAGTCCATTAGTTTGCGGATGGTAGGGTGTCGTCCTTATCTTCCGGCAGCCATACAGATTGCAGAATTCCTGGAAGACCTCCGCTTCAAAGGCAGGTCCCTGGTCCGTCAGCACTTGGTCCGGGTACCCGTGTGGACGGCAAAAGTGCTGCTGGAAGGCTCTAGCTGCTGTTCGAGCCGTTAAGTCCTTGACGGGGACGACAACCAGAAACCGGGAGTAATGATCCACGATGGTTAACGCGTAGACGTAGCCACTTCTGCTGGGGGTCAGTTTTACATGATCCAAGGCTACCAGTTCCAACGGTTGCCGGGTGACGATGGACTGCAGGGGAGTCTTCTGGCTGGCCCGGTCCTTCCTTCTCAGATTGCACGGGCCACAGTCTCTGCACCACTTCTCGATGGTTCCCCTCATGCCTACCCAGTGGAACCGCTCGCGCAGCAGGAACTCCAGCTTTTTCCACCCGAAGTGTCCAGCTCCGTCGTGGTATGCCTCCATCACCATGGCTGCGTCTCTTCGTGGCACCACTACTTGCCAGAGTAGTTCATGCGTCCTGGAGTTAACCATTCTGCGGCACAACTTCCCCTTGTAAAGGAACAGTCGACTCTTCTCTGCCCATAGTTGTTTGGCTTCCTCTGGAGCGTCTGATTCCAGGCTAGCCTCCGGGCGAGTCAGCATCTCCTTCACCAGTCGGACGGCAGGGTCGCTGTCTTGCGTTTCCGCCCAGTTGTAGTGAGGTAAGGGGTTCAACGTAGCAGCCTGCTTACTCCTTACCCGGTGGGAATACTGGATAGTCCCATGACGGTGGAACGCAGGGAGTTCAACTTCTTCCAGTCCCTCCGGATCTTCTCCTCCGTCCGGCAGGTTGGGCATCCTGGATAGGGCGTCCGCGTTGGTATTGGAGCGCCCTGCCCGGTATTTAATTGTGAACTCGTAGTTGGACAGACGGGCCATCCACCTCTGCTCCAGGGCACCGAGTCTTGCCGTGTCCAGGTGTGTCAGCGGGTTGTTATCCGTGTATACGGTGAACCGGGAAGAAGCGAGGTAATGCTTAAAGCGCTCGGTGACTGCCCATACCACGGCCAGGAACTCTAGCTTAAATGAGCTATAATTCTCGGGATTCCTTTCGGTGGGTCGCAGTTTTCGGCTGGCATAGGCGATTACTCGCTCTTTCCCCTGCTGAATCTGGGACAGTACGGCTCCTAGCCCGACGTTACTGGCGTCGGTGTAGAGGATGAAGGGCTGGCTATAGTCCGGATACGCCAAGATTTCATCCCCCGTGAGGGCCATCTTCAGCTGGCGGAAGGACTCTTCCTCTAGCTCTTCCCATTTGAAGGGCGGCTTCTGGTTCTTGGCCTTCCGGGACTGGCCTATCAGGAGGTCCTGCATAGGCGCCGCCTTTTTGGTGAAACTGGGAATAAACCTTCGGTAGTAGCCTACCAACCCTAGGAACTGCCGCACTTCTTTTACGCTGGAAGGGCTTGGCCATCCTTTGATTGCGGTGATCTTATCGGGGTCGGGAGCCACTCCGTCAGCGCTCACCACGTGTCCCAGGTATTGCACCTTTGGTTTCAGGAGGTGACACTTGGAGGGTTTCACCTTTAGGCCGTAACTCGCCAGAGCTTCGAACACCTCCGCCAGGTGTTTCAGGTGGTCCTCATAAGTTTTGGAGTATACGATGACATCGTCCAGGTACAACAGGACCGTCTCGAAGTTTCTGTGGCCCAGACAGCACTCCATTAATCGTTGGAAGGTTCCTGGGGCGTTGCAGAGTCCGAACGGCATGCAGGTGAACTCGCTAAGTCCCATCGGGGTGGTGAATGCGGTCTTCTCCCGGTCCGCCTCTGCTACAGGAACCTGCCAGTACCCGCTAGTGAGATCCAAGGTAGAGAAGAAGTTAGCAGATCTTAAAGCAGCCAATGACTCCTCTATCCTTGGTAAGGGGTACGCATCCTTGTGTGTGATACGGTTGATTTTCCGGTAATCTACACACATCCTCATGGTGTTGTCTTTCTTTTTGACTAAAACTAGTGGGGCTGCCCAGGGGCTACAGCTATCCCGGATTACCCCAGCCTCCTTCATGTCTCTAAGCATCCCCTTGGCGTGTTGGTAATGTGCAGGGGGTACGGGTCGATACCTCTCTTTTATGGGAGGATGATCTCCCGTGGGGATGCGGTGTTCTACCCCCTTGACTCGCCCGAAGTCTAACGGGTGTTTACTAAACACTCTCTCATACTCTTGAACCACCCGATAGACTCCTTGTTTCTGGTGTGAGGGAGTGGAGTCAGTACCCAGATGTAGTTGCTGACACCAGTCCTCCATGTCTTTCTTAGAGCCGTTACCTTCCTCCGGGTGAGATGGAGGCAAGGGTTCCACAGATTGTATAGAATTTTGATTAGTGGTATATAATTTGGCTAGCGTGGCATACCGGGGCAGGTACACTTCCCTCTCCCCGATATTTATTATGCGAACGGGCACCCTCCCATGGCGTACATTGACCACCCCCCGTGCTGTCAAAATGGTGGGCCTACTGTCTGAGTAAACTGGTTCTACCATTGCCTGGTAATCTCTACCTCTCAGACCAATAGCTGCCCGGCACCAAATCATCATTTCACTTTTTGGGGGCATGGCAATAGGAAAAGGGTCACACATTCTTACGCTACCAATCTCACCGCCGGAGAGTTCCACTTGTTGCCGTTGCATCAGTGCCCGGATCTCTTTCTGGAGCACCCGCTGCTCGCCGGAGCTGGCATTCTTGGCAACCTGCTGTAAAAGGAAAATCACCTCTGCAAGACAATTTTCAATTACATTAGTTCCTAGAGTTATTTTTGGGTGACTCTCATGTTTGTCAATATCTACAATGATCAGTCCCTGTGCGGCCAGTTCGACTCTACCAATTTTGATGGTCACCTCTTTAAATCCGATCTGTGGCACGGGCTGACCATTGCTGGCGATGATACTCAAGTCGTCGTCAGGGTAGCGGGTAATATCCGAGTCATTCCAGTACTGCTTGAAGAGCACGTACGGGATGGTGGTGACCTGTGACCCGGTGTCCAGTAGGGCACTCATGGGAATGCCATCCAGTACCACAGGCAAGACTGGACGTCCTCCCACATATCTGTCGCGCCAGTTCGATGGGCCTGGTGATCTTTTTCCTGGGGGTTGGCCCTCTACCCCAGGTTGTGCCCGTTTAAAGAACAGTACCTTTCCATATGTCCGGGTTGATTGCAGCGGCGGCAGATGGGTCGTCCGTCCTCGCTGTATCGGTCACTGGGTCTTCCTCTGGCCGGTGGGGTCCTCCTTGGTCGACGCCACGGGATGTCCTCCGGTCCGGATGCCAGCTGGATCTTCCCTGGAGTGGAAACCTGTAAAGACTGCACAGTTCGGGTTAGCGCAGCAACGCTTTTAGCTAGCTCTTGGACCTGATGGTGTAGGTCTGGAGCCGGGTCATTGTCCAAAGCCTGCGCATCAGCTCCCACAGGCCCTGCTGACAAGGGCGCCGCCTCCTGGTAGTAAGTGGTAGTGGGGCGTCTGTGGGTCACAACGCCACCTGGTGCCGGTTCTCGGAGCACCCGGATGGCTCTGTCCTTGAACTGTGCAAATTCTAGATGAGGGTCCTGTAAGGCCATTGCCCGCAACTGGGTGCGGTGGGCATTGCAATATAAACCCTCTATAAATTGTTCGGTCAACAGCCTGTCCTCGTTTCCCACTCCATTAGGGTCGGTCTGCTTAATGGCCCTCAGGGCCTCTTGTAGGTTGAGTGCATAGTCCCTTATACTCTCATGCGCTCGCTGCTTGCACCCGTAGAATCTAAGTTTAATCTCGGCTGAGGTGCGGGTATCAAAGGTGTCCTTCAGCCGGGTTAGTATCCCTGCGACAGTCTTCCTCCCAGGTGGCCAGGATTTTACTTCCCTTTTGGCTGCCCCAGTTAGTTGGGCCACCAGGATGCTCACTTTTTGCTCTTCTGTGAGGGGGTACACCTGGAAGAGGCTATCCAGCTTTTCTCTAAAGTCATGCAGGGTATGTGACTCCCCTGAGTACTGGGGTAGCCAAGCTGCTCCCGGGATATAGGGCATGGTGAAGGGCATAACTGCAACAGCGGTAGCGCTGGCGGGGGTTGAGGCAGTGGAGCTCTCCTCCGTATCCGACATCTTCCTCCCCCCTAGTGGACCGTGGCCTACCTTGCGATGATCCTGTTCCGTAGGCCGCGGCTCCGCAGTGGATCGTCAGGGTTGAGGACCTTCCGTCGCGCTCCTGTGACGTCGGCGTCTGCTGGGCTCCTTCCAGGACCTTACGCAACATCCGGACGTGAGGCGGGGCTTCAGTTCTCGCGCGCTTTCGGAGTCCACGCCCCTCTTCTTCCCGCGCGGCGTCCTCAAGATGGCGTCCAATGGCGGGAAAACTCCACGGATGGCGGGAAGAAGGCTGAAGATGGCGCCGGATGGCGGGAAACTTCACCGATGGCGGGAAGAAGGCTGAAGATGGCGCCGGATGGCGGGAATCTTCACCGATGGCGGGAATCTTCACCACTGGTAAGTTTGAACAGTCTTTGCTTTTCAGGCACGCAGTACCCGGTGGTTGCGGGCACGTGATCCTGCCGACTACGCCAAAGTTGACGCGCCCCTGGGCCTGTGTCGCGCTGCGTTGCGCACGCGGGAGCTTACCCGGAGCCGGATCTGTTTAGGGTTGTAGTCTCGTGGCGGTGACCCGGTCCGTGCCCAGGGAGTCAAACTGGACGGCAGTCTGTTAGCGGTAGAAAATGGTTGATGACTACGCCACCCGTTGAATGCAGCCAGGGGGCTGCTGCTGCAGGGCAGACCGCTGAGGCCGGTGGAAGGATGGTGCAGCGTGATAGTATAACCCCCAACGGGAGGGGTATGGCCTCAGGGCAGCCGACGTGGATGATGGGGGTAGCAGGAACCACTCAGAGACGGTATGGTAGCGTTCAGGGTCTTTACTGGTAACAACGATAGACCCTCCCGGAGTACTTGCTAGCGAACGGGGCCTGGTCAGTCCTTGAGCAGATGGGATCTCCCCTGGCCAGGCGTAGTTGTAGGCCTCCCAAGCTGACTGTACTCTTCTGGCTACCTTGCTAGAAGCTGATGTAAGTAGCCCACGTCCCTGAGTGTACCGTGTGGTGCTCACCCGTATGGCCGGTGACTCGGGGCCTTCTAATGGCTTCCGCTCCACGATGGCGGTGCTGGTCCCACGCGTGTGACCGGGCCTTCGGGCTTCTGGGCCAGGGGACCTGAAATCCCCTGCCTGACGGATTCTGCTGCTGGGTAGAAGTTAGTCCCCACAGCCTCGGACTCCGGGTCCGGTAAAGAATCTTCTTAGTCAGGGCGAGCTCTTTAGCTGCCAGCCCCTGACTCCTTGTGACTCTGCTGCTTCCTATGCTGCTCTTGTCTCTACTCTTCCTGGACTCACTAACTCTGCCTCAGCCCCGGGTTTATACAGGGGAAGTTCTTCCCCTCCCAAGGCTGGGCAGGAGGTGTGGCATGCACAGGATCCCTGACCAAAGGACCTCCCACCTGCTCTCAGACGTAATATCTCTATCACTGTGACAACCAGACCCCTGGGGTGTCACACATACTTATAACTCACCACCTCCTGTGCGGCTCCTCCGGTCTTCTTCTTCTTCCTCTTCCCTGTCTCCTCCACTGGTTTGTCCTCACCGAAGGAAAACCGCGTCAGGTCCACTGGAGACTCCAGCAGTCGGATCTCCCTCAGCAGTCCTCCTTCCTCCTCCTCCCCCGACACTCCAGCCTCTGCTGTGGGAGTCCTCTGCCCTGCAGGGAGACCACTTGAGCTCCGGCTCTGCCCCTCACTGGCTCCAGCAACTGAGACTCCAGTCACCTCTTCATCCTCCTCCTCCTCTTCACTAAGGACGCCGGCTGGCGGTTCTCCTGAGGTGTTTAACCCCTTCATTTCTGAGAACCGCCGCTGGTTCTTAAACCTCTCCAGGAAGGGACCTGCGCTTTTCTCAATCCCCTCCCGGAGGAGCACTAACCTGACCACCTCGTCTCTGAGGGCTTTAACCCTCTGGGAGGTCGCGGGTCTCTCCTTGTTGGACGCCCGGGTGTTCAGGACCCGGGCCTCCCTCAGCTCCTCTTTCAGCTGGGTTAGTGCTTTGCCGGCGTCCTCGTACTCTCGCAACGTGGCGACCACTCGGGAGGAGAAGGAACTTGTGGACTCGCTGGAGCTCATCTCCCCCCAGGATCTTGCTGGGCTCTTGTTCCTGGGGCCTGGGGTGCCCCGGTCTCCCTCTCTGGGCTGGCGGTGAACAGTCTCGGGGTTGGAGCAGGTGGATGTATTCTTCCTCACCCTTCCCGATCTCCTCACTCCCTCCTGGGCCGGTTGTTGAGGCTCCTTCTCCCCCGCCGGCATAGACCGGGGGATAGGAGGCTGGGAAGCCATGCCGGCCTCCCAGTAAGCCTGCCTCTCCCTGGGGAGAAGAGAGGCAGACGACGACCCTCCTCCTGGAAGTGCTTGAGCTCCACAGACAGCTGCTACTCTCAGCACCACTCCTCCTGTTCTGTGTATATACACTGCACAGCACCACTCCTCCTGTCCTGTATATATACACTGCACAGCACCACTCCTCCTGTCCTGTATATATACACTGCACAGCACCACTTCTCATGTCCTGTATATATACAATGCACAGTACCACTCCTCCTGTCCTGTATATATACACTGCACAGCACCACTCCTTCTGTCCTGTATATATACACTGCACAGCACCACTCCTCCTGTCCTGTGTATATACACTGCACAGTACCACTCCTCCTGTCCTGTACATATACACTGCACAGTACCGCTCCTCCTGTCCTGTATATATACACTGCACAGCACCACTCCTCCTGTCATGTATATATACACTGCACAGTACCACTTCTCCTGTCCTGTATATATACACTGCACAGCACCACTCCTCCTGTCCTGTATATATACACTGCACAGCACCATTTCTCCTGTCCTGTATATATACACTGAACAGTACCACTTCTCCTGTCCTGTATATATACACTGCACAGTACCACTCCTCCTGTCCTGTACATATACACTGCACAGTACCACTCCTCCTGTCCTGTATATATACAGTGCACAGTACCACTCCTCCTGTCCTGTATATATACACTGCACAGCACCACTCCTCCTGTCCTGTATATACACTGCACAGTACCACTCCTCCTGTCCTGTATATATACACTGCACAGCACCACTCCTCCTGTCCTGTATATATACACTGCACAGCACCACTCCTCCTGTACTGTATATATACACTGCACAGCACCACTCCTCCTGTCCTGTATATATACACTGCACAGCACCACTCCTCCTGTCCTGTATATATACACTGCACAGTACCACTCCTCCTGTCCTGTATATATACACTGCACAGCACCACTCCTCCTGTCCTGTATATATACACTGCACAGTACTACTTCTCCTGTCCTGTATATATACACTGCACAGTACCACTCCTCCTGTCCTGTACATATACACTGCACAGTACCACTCCTCCTGTCCTGTATATATACAGTGCACAGTACCACTCCTCCTGTCCTGTATATATACACTGCACAGCACCACTCCTCCTGTCCTGTATATATACACTGCACAGTACCACTCCTCCTGTCCTGTACATATACACTGCACAGTACCACTCCTCCTGTCCTGTATATATACACAGCACAGCACCACTCCTCCTGTCCTGTATATATACACTGCACAGTACCACTCCTCCTGTCCTGTATATATACACTGCACAGTACTACTCCTCCTGTCCTCTATATATACACTGCACAGTACCGCTCCTCCTGTCCTGTATATATACACTGCACAGCACCACTCCTCCTGTCCTGTATATATACACTGCACAGTACCACTCCTCCTGTCCTGTATATATACACTGCACAGTACTACTCCTCCTGTCCTCTATATATACACTGCACAGTACCGCTCCTCCTGTCCTGTATATATACACTGCACAGCACCACTCCTCCTGTCATGTATATATACACTGCACAGTACCACTTCTCCTGTCCTGTATATATACACTGCACAGCACCACTCCTCCTGTCCTGTATATACACTGCACAGTACCACTCCTCCTGTCCTGTATATATACACTGCACAGCACCACTCCTCCTGTCCTGTATATATACACTGCACAGCACCACTCCTCCTGTCCTGTGTATATACACTGCACAGTACCACTCCTCCTGTCCTGTACATATACACTGCACAGTACCGCTCCTCCTGTCCTGTATATATACACTGCACAGCACCACTCCTCCTGTCATGTATATATACACTGCACAGTACCACTTCTCCTGTCCTGTATATATACACTGCACAGCACCACTCCTCCTGTCCTGTATATATACACTGCACAGCACCATTTCTCCTGTCCTGTATATATACACTGCACAGTACCACTTCTCCTGTCCTGTATATATACACTGCACAGTACCACTCCTCCTGTCCTGTACATATACACTGCACAGTACCACTCCTCCTGTCCTGTATATATACAGTGCACAGTACCACTCCTCCTGTCCTGTATATATACACTGCACAGCACCACTCCTCCTGTCCTGTATATACACTGCACAGTACCACTCCTCCTGTCCTGTATATATACACTGCACAGCACCACTCCTCCTGTCCTGTATATATACACTGCACAGCACCACTCCTCCTGTCCTGTATATATACACTGCACAGCACCACTCCTCCTGTCCTGTATATATACACTGCACAGTACCACTCCTCCTGTCCTGTATATATACACTGCACAGCACCACTCCTCCTGTCCTGTATATATACATTGCACAGTACTACTTCTCCTGTCCTGTATATATACACTGCACAGTACCACTCCTCCTGTCCTGTACATATACACTGCACAGTACCACTCCTCCTGTCCTGTATATATACAGTGCACAGTACCACTCCTCCTGTCCTGTATATATACACTGCACAGCACCACTCCTCCTGTCCTGTATATATACACTGCACAGTACCACTCCTCCTGTCCTGTACATATACACTGCACAGTACCACTCCTCCTGTCCTGTATATATACACAGCACAGCACCACTCCTCCTGTCCTGTATATATACACTGCACAGTACCACTCCTCCTGTCCTGTATATATACACTGCACAGTACTACTCCTCCTGTCCTCTATATATACACTGCACAGTACCGCTCCTCCTGTCCTGTATATATACACTGCACAGCACCACTCCTCCTGTCCTGTATATATACACTGCACAGTACCACTCCTCCTGTCCTGTATATATACACTGCACAGTACTACTCCTCTTGTCCTCTATATATACACTGCACAGTACCGCTCCTCCTGTCCTGTATATATACACTGCACAGCACCACTCCTCCTGTCATGTATATATACACTGCACAGTACCACTTCTCCTGTCCTGTATATGTACAATGCACAGTACCACTTCTCATGTCCTGTATATATACAATGCACAGTACCACTCCTCCTGTCCTGTATATATACACTGCACAGCACCACTCCTCCTGTCCTGTATATATACACTGCACAGCACCACTCCTCCTGTCCTGTGTATATACACTGCACAGTACCACTCCTCCTGTCCTGTACATATACACTGCACAGTACCGCTCCTCCTGTCCTGTATATATACACTGCACAGCACCACTCCTCCTGTCCTGTATATATACACTGCACAGCACCATTTCTCCTGTCCTGTATATATACACTGCACAGTACCACTTCTCCTGTCCTGTATATATACACTGCACAGTACCACTCCTCCTGTCCTGTACATATACACTGCACAGTACCACTCCTCCTGTCCTGTATATATACACTGCACAGTACCACTCCTCCTGTCCTGTATATATACACTGCACAGTACCACTCCTCCTGTCCTGTATATATACACTGCAGGTCTTTTTTTTATTGATAGAATAAGTACAATACATGACAGAACAATAATACATTACAGGACACCGAACATAAGAACAAAACAAGACGACAAATCACAGAAAATAGAAACAAAATAAATCACCGCAGGAATATATATATATATACAGGAAATAAATATTATAAAACCTATAAGACCCCCGGCCCAGCTTCATTCATACTACTATATACAATCCCACACAACGCTCACACCGTCCTATATACACATAAAACACCGTCCTATATACAAGATTATATACAATAAAACACTAAACCTAATATAACGTATATACAACCGGGAACTAACACTAACCTACTGGTCCCACTGCCTGACCTTAGTCACCCCCTTACCGCACCTCATTCACACCACAGAAAACCAAAAATAACAATATATACAATAGTGACATGAACAATTTTTTTTTTTTTTGTATATTTTGTAATTTTTAATATATATATATATAAAACACAGACCTACACTAACTATCCCGCCACCCCTGATCTAGCTCTGGCCACAAAGTTCAGGATTACTCCGAGCTAGGATCAGGCCCCAAAGTTTTTCCCCAGGCGGGGCCTGGACCAGGCCAGATCAGTCCTCTTATCACCGCCGATGAAGAACCCCCCCAAATCCCCCACCCAACCTAACTAAAACCCCCTATTATACATTATATACAATATATACAGAACACAACCTACACACTCACCATCCAAGGCTCAAGTTCGATGCCGGCAAACCTTCTATTCAGGAGACAGAAATACAAAACAAAAATCTAGGGTGGAAAGACATCAGCCCACCACCAGGATATAGGAGTACTACCGGACTAAGGCACCCTGAAGGAAAAGCCCCTCCAGAGACGGGCCGCCCTCCGGGCACCCAGTCTTTCATACTCCAGAGAACGTACCTTCACCAGGTCACCTAGGATGTTCCTACAGACTTCATCTACATGGAGGATTTTACTCTGCGTCGAGACTAAAACTCGTGCGTTCCACGTGAAATACCTCACCACTGCGCTGACTATGAATAAAGTGTCTCGGTCCCTTCTCCCAAGGTCTCCAAACGCTCCATAGGCCCACCCGGCGTAGGACAGAGTAGCCAGCCGCGGCCAACCAATGGAAGCCCCCACCCTGTTGTACACCTCTGTATTAAAGGGACAATGAAGCAGGAAGTGCTCCATGCTTTCCAGCACGTTAGCACAAGCCTCACGGGGGCAATTCCTGTCCTCGGAGCTCCTGTACTTCAAATTGTCCCTCACATACAGCTTACCATGGAAGCAGCGCCAAGTCAAGTCCCAGTACTTCTCGGGGATCCTGGTAGAATTTAACAAACTCAACCCAACCTCCAGATCCCGACTTGGGCAGTCTTTGAGGGCCAATGGACTCTGAAAATGAGAAAGCAAGACCCTCATATCGAGGAGTTTCCTCGGGAGGGACCTCACCTCCCACATTCCCAGACCCCACCGGCGGATCATTTTCAGAACCGGGGTAACATAAGCCGGGAGATGCCCGTGTGGTGTGCGAAGATCCTTCAATCTTCCCCCTGTCTCCCATTCCTGGAAGAAAGGCTGAAACCATCCCTTGCAGGAGAATACCCACGGAGGAGCCCTCTCTTTCCAGAGGTTTGCCACGTTCACCTTCAAGAAAGTGTTCACTAGGAACACCACTGGGTTCACCATATTCAAACCCCCTAGTCTCCTCGTGCGGTAAGTGACCTCCCGCTTGACTAGGTTCAGTCTGTTCCCCCATAACATCTGGAAGAACAGACTGTAGACCCGTGTCCAGAGAGGCTCTGGCAAGACACAGACGCTGCCCAGGTAGATTAGCAAGGGGAGCAGGAAAGCTTTGCACAGGCCAACCCTTTCCCTCAGGGTCAAAGACCAACCCCTCCATTGGTCCACTCTTTGGGCGACACCTTTGATTCTGCCTTCCCAGTTTTTCGTGGGGTAATCACCCTGGCCGAATTCGATGCCCAGGACTTTGGCATGTTCTTGGGGTTCGGGGAGGGTGTCCGGAAGATCAAACCCGGGATCTCCGCCTCCCAGCCAGAGACTCTCACACTTATCCTGGCTGACCTTGGACCCGGATGCCTCAGAGTAGCGCTCCACTTCTGACATCACCGCTGCTGCCTCCTCTTGCGAAGAAACAAAGACGGTGACATCGTCCGCGTAGGCCACCACCCTCAGGATAGTCTCCGGCGCCGCCCCGCCCATCCGCACCCCCGCCAACGGTCTACAATCGATCCTTCTGAGGAAGGGATCGATCGCAAACGCGTAAAGCAAAGGGCTAAGAGGACAGCCCTGACGGACACCGGATCCTACCCCGAAAGGTCGTCCAATCCACCCATTCACCAGAGGGAAAGTCTCAGCCCCTGCATACAAGGTCTTAAGCCAGTCCACAAACCCTCCAGGCAGACCATACCTCAAAAGAGTGGACCAGAGGTACTCGTGGTTAACCCGATCAAAGGCTTTTGCCTGATCCAGGGTCAGCAAGAACCCCTTCCAGAGGCCCGCCCTGCCTTGCTCCACGGCCTCTCGGACACCTAGAACAGCACTAAAAGTGCTACGGCCAGGAACGCAACAGTGCTGAACCTCCGAAAGGAGCCGGGGTGCAAACTTCACCAGCCTGTTAAAAAGTATCTTAGCCAAAATCTTCCTGTCCACATTGAGAAGTGCTATGGGACGCCAGTTCTCAATGCGTGACGGATCCTTACCCTTTGACAAAATGATCAAAGCTGACCTCCTTAATGATCTCGGCAGAGTGCCCGAGGAGAGACACTCGTTAAACACCTGAGTCAAGAGGGGGACCAAAGAGTCCCTAAAGGTCCTAAAGAACTCGGATGTTAAGCCATCCGGACCTGGCGACTTTTTGGGCCTAAGCCCATCGATCGCCAGTCTCACTTCCTCTTCTTTGATCGCTTCTGCCAAATCGCCCAGCGAGAGGTCAGCCCCTGGCTCAGGAACGGATTCAGCCAGGAAAGCCGACATCCCGTCACGATCAAGCTCCCTCCTTCCCAAGAGGTGCGAGTAGTAGGAACTGACAACCTCCAAGATCCCTGATCTGGACCTTCTCAGGGACCCCGTACTGTCCACCAGCCCCGTCACTATCTTACTATTCACTGACATCTTACAGTTTCTGTAAGGGTCGGGCGAGCAGTACTTCCCGTAGTCCCTCTCGAAAACCAAAGATGCGTGCCTATCGTACTGACACCTCTTCAGCAAGGACTTCACTCTGGAGATCTCCTCGCGGCTACCTCCAGTCGAGACAAGATGCTCGAGTTTCCTCCTCAGGCTCTGATACAGGCGATCCCTGTTCAGGCTTCTGAGGTTCGAGAGCTGCCGGAAGAATCTCGCCACCCGATGTTTGAACATCTCCCACCACTCTGACTTAGTGTTACTTAGGCCCAGCAATGGTACCTGGCTCTGAAATAATTCCTCAAAAGAACGTCTTACAGCTTCTTCCTCAAGGAGTGACGAATTCAGCTTCCAATAACCTCTTCCCATCCGAGGAGTCTCTGTAACGTTCAGAGAAAACATAATCAAACAGTGATCGGAGAACTCCACCTCCACAACCGACAACGGTGAAGAGACGGCCTCCTCCTTCAAATAAAACCTGTCTAGCCTAGACCTGCACTGACTACCTCTAGAAAAGGTGAATCCCGTGTTGCCCGGGTTGTGCCGGATGTGGACATCCACCAGGCGAGCCTCACTCACTATCCTGTTTAACACGACCCAGTCATAAGACAGCCGGTCTCCGGAACCTCCTCTATCACAGGATCTCGTGACATTGTTGAAATCCCCTCCGAAGACCACCTGCCGACTCGAAAATAAAAAAGGTTTGATCTTCAGGAAGAGACATTTGCGGTCCCACTTGGACTGGGGACCATAGATGTTAATGAGCCGAAGCTCTTGTGCCCCCATGGAGACATCTAGGATCAAGCATCTCCCCATTTCTAATTCGATCACTCGTCTGCATTCAACCGCTGCGGTCTTAAAAAGGACCGCCACCCCGCTATACGGCTCGGCCGCAAGAGACCAGTAGGAGGGCCCATGCCTCCACTCCCGCCTTGCTTTATGCAAGGTTGATATATCGGTCAACCTGGTCTCCTGCAAAAATAAAATGTCGGCGTCAAGTTGGCCGAGAAAATGAAAGGCCGTGTACCTTGCCGCATCTGACTTTATGCTGCAAACATTAATAGTTGCCAACGTCAACGGGATGGGTGCCGCCATCATGAATGGTTGAATTAGATAGCCTTTTTCTTCCCACCACTGACAGTCCCAACCTCTTCCTCCGATAATGACGGGTTTTTAGTGCGCTTAAGACAAACAGACTCGTCCATTCTCTCCTTACATACATTCTTGCCCCCGTCTGGTGGTCCTGGGTTAGTCGTCTCCCCAGAGGGCTTTGTATTTGCCCCCGAGAGGAAGACCCAGCCATCTCCTGAGCCGCAACCACCTTGTCCGCAACCTCCGGCCCCGGGTCCCCATTTCCCCCCTGCAGAGGGAGGTCCTGGAGAGCCCCGAACCGGTTGGAGAGATCCACCAGAGGGGGGGCGGCTGAACCCTCCAATGGCGCTTGGATCACGGCCAGAGAGTCAGAGGGGTCGCACTCCAAAGAGGCAGCTCGAGACCTGGTCCCCCTCCTACCTCTGGCCGTTTTCCTGTTACCCTTTTTCTTTTTCTGTGACCACTCCCCCTCTCCCTCATCTAGACTGTCACCAGAAGAGGGTTCCTGGGAAGACGTGGCGTCCTCTCGCTCTTCCCTTTCAAGTCTCTTGACCTCCTCACTCAATTCACTGTTTTTAGGATCCTCAGCTGCAAGTGAAGTACCTGGGTCAGAGTTTAGGGACATTACTCCCTGCCCCCTGTCCACACGGCGCTGCTCCTGCCGCCTGATGGTGGATGGCGGCAGCTTGCTCCTCACCGGTTCCCTGCCTCCCCGCCTCTACTGGTCCCTTCACCGGCAAGATTAGTCCTGGCTTTCGCTTGTCCCGCACTCGCCGCTTTCAGGACAGCATTGGCGAAGGAACGTGGAGAGCGACTGAACGGGTGACCGAGGTCACCACACAAGTTACACCTAATCCTGCGACAGGCAGCAGCAAGATGACCAAGGTCCCCACACAGTGCGCATTTCTGGGTGGTACACTGCGCACTGAAGTGTGTGGGGCTACCGCACCTGTGACAGACCTTAGGCTGCCCCCGGTAGAAAATCAAGATCCTATCCCTCCCCAAAAAGGTTGAGGAGGGGATATGGGTAATAGTGTTTCCCGAAACCTTCAGTCTCACCATGAAGGTCCAGGCTCCTGACCAGATACTATGGCCATTCAGATTCTTTTCGGGAATATTGGTGACCTCTCCGTATCGACTCACCCAGGTCGTAATGTCCATACAGGAAAGCGACTCGTTACTAGTCAAAACGGTCACTTTCCTGACTGAATCTTGGCGGGTTATTGCCAGGGGAAAGAGACCATGCCATTGGGGGCGACTCCGAGCCAGCTCATGGCAAGACCAGAAAAGCTCAAGGCCCTCCGGTCTCACGAAGCTGACATCGAAGTAGGAGGTCCCGTAGGGATGGATCAAGGCAAAGATGTCATATGCCGCAAAGCCCATCCCCAGCAGGAGCTCAACCACCTTCCACCTATCAGGACAGGCATCCTTGCTTACCCACTGGAGACGGACCACGTTCCTATGGTTACTCCTCTGCCCCGTTGTCGACAGAGACCAGACAGTCTCTGCCCCTCTATCTCGGAAGGCTGAAAGACCATGTCTCTCTATCCAGAAAGACAGATCAACCTCCCTCCCCTCTATAGTGATGGAGCTCTCCCCTCTCCTCAGGGCGTCCAGGAGCTGCTGTTGCAAGTCACCATCCCCAGGGCCACCAGACGAGGGCGCACTACTACCCCCAGCACTGACAGCTCCTGAATAGCTTTGGGCTGAAGCCCCCGCCAATGCTGGGGGGGCAGCGGGACCAGCACCTACTTTCCCCCCACCAACACCAGTGCTGCTCCCACCATTCACTTCACTACTACTCCCACCATTCGCAGGACCATTACTCCCATCATTCACTCCACTACTTCTCCCACCATTTGCTGCATCACTACTCCCACCATTCATTCCACCACTACCCCCACCATTTGCTACACCACTACTCCCACCATTCCCACTACTCCCAGCATTCATTCCACCACTACCCCCACCATTTGCTACACCACTACTCCCACCATTCCCACTACTCCCACCATTCACTCCACCACTACTCCCACCATCTGCTCCACCATTACTCCCACCATCTGCTCCACCACTACTCCCATCATTCACTACACCACTACTTCCATTCCCTTTACTTGTCACCCCATTACCTCTGCTGTTCTCTGCACCTTCCACAGTCACCTCCATTCCTTCCTCCCTTGTGTCTGGTGTCTCTGCACTCACACCTGCTGGGCCGGGGGAGGGGAGCACTTCCAGAGACTCCTTTCCCTGCAGCACCACACCCTTTTCTACCCTTTTCCCTTTGGTTGCTGCTGGCTTTCTGCAGGTCGTCTCCTGGAGCGCCCTGCCCCCCCTACTGCAGCATTTTGGTCCTTGTGCTGGGCAGACTGTTTGTTGGGCACCGCTGCCCGCCCTGCACCCACAGACTTTGGGGTCTTAGTGTCCTTTTTGGGCGCTGGGGCACACTGCCCCCCTGTCGCAGCAGTGTGCCCAGTGTTCCTCGCAGATGTGTTTTTCACATCCCTCCCGGCCCCCCCAGCCCCGGTGATAACTGGCTTAGCCGCAGAGGGCAGGGAGGGAAACTCCACAGAACTTCCTATGTCCGGCACTGTGAGTACCTCCACAGCCTCGCCCTCTGCACTGTTCCCTGCACAGATGGCAGCATCGCCGGACATCCTTCTCCTCTCCCCACCTTGCCTCTGCCTCAAGCCCACTGCAGAGCCCGTGTCTTTAGGTTTGGTGGGGTTTAAACAGAAGGTGGCAGGCACAACATCAGACATTGGTACATACTTGTAACTCACCACCTCCTGTGCGGCTCCTCCGGTCTTCCTCTTCCTCCTCTTGGTCTCCTCCACTGGTTTGTTCTCACCGAAGGAAAACCGCGTCAGGTCCACTGGAAACTCCAGCAGTCGGATCTCCCTCAGCAATCCTCCTTCCTCCTCCTCCCCCAACACTCCAGCCTCTGCTGTCGGAGTCCTCTGCCCTGCAGGGAGACCACTTGGGCTCCGGCTCTGCCCCTCACTGGCTCCAGCAACTGAAACTCCAGTCACCTCTTCATCCTCCTCCTCCTCTTCACTAAGGACGCCGGTTGGCGGTTCTCCTGAGGTGTTTAACCCCTTCATTTCTGAGAACCACCGCTGGTTCTTAAACCTTTCCAGGAAGGGACCTGCGCTTTTCTCAATCCCCTCCCGGAGGAGCACTAACCTGACCACCTCGTCTCTGAGGGCTTTAAACCTCTGGGAGGTCGCGGGTCTTTCCTTGTTGGACGCCCGGTTGTTCAGGACCCAGGCCTCCCTCAGCTCCTCTTTCAGCTGGGTTAGTGCTTTGCCGGAGTCCTCGTACTCTCGCAACGTGGCGACCACTCGGGAGGAGAAGGAACTTGTGGACTCGCAAGAGCTCATCTCCCCCCAGGATCTTGCTGGGCTCTTGTTCCTGGGGCCTGGGGTGCCCCGGTCTCCCTCTCTGGGCGGGCGGTGAACAGTCTCGGGGTTGGAGTAGGTGGATGTACTCTTCCTCACCCTTCCCGATCTCCTCACTCCCTTCTGGGCCGGTTGTTGAGGCTCCTTCTCCCCCGCCGGCATAGACCAGGGGATAGGAGGCTGGGAAGCCATGCCGGCCTCCCAGTAGGCCTGCCTCTCCCTAGGGAGAAGAGAGGCAGACGACGACCCTCCTCCTGGAAGTGCTTGAGCTCAGGAGGCAGGTGCTACTCTCAGCACCACTCCTCCTGTCCTGTGTACTGTATATATACACTGCAAAGTACCAATTCTCCTGTATACAGTATATACACTGCACAGTACCTGTATATATACATATATACAGTATATATACAGTCCTGTATATATACAGTCCTGTATATATACCTGTATATATACAGTATATATAGACTGTATATATACAGTCCTGAATACAGTCCTGTATATATACACTGTACATATACACTATATATATACACAGTCCTGTATATATACACTGCACAGTCCCATTTCTCCTTTCCTGTATATACTGTATACTGCACAGTACCACTTCTCCTGTCCTGTGTATATATGACTCGCCCCCTGGGCCGTGGGGCACTCAGACCCGGGCAATAGGGAGACGATGAGGGTAGTAGTGGCGACCCGGTCCCGTGGCTCAGGGTGGTCAGACCAGTGGCAGTCTTTTAGATGTTTTAGATAATGTCCGACTACGCCACCCGTGGATTGCGGTTATTAGGAACCGCCGCTGCAGGGCAGACCGCTGGGGCCGATGATGTATGCAGCTGGGATGGTGTGACTCCCCACGGGAAGAGTGCGGCCCCAGGGCAGTGTAGTGGATGGTGGGAGTGATGGTGGTGAGAGTCCCAGTACCGGTAATGCCGGAGGAGTGAAAAAGCACACAGACAACGTACTGCAGTCCAGGGTCTTTACTCACGATTAATATCCAAGTCACTTCTGCGGGGAATGACTGCCCGAGCCGTGCTGCGTCCACCAGGTGAGGGGCTCGGTCAACCCCCAGACAGCTCAGGAGTATGGCTCAAGACCCCCTTTTGTCCTTTCTCTGGCCTGCCTCACCAGTGACCCACTTTTGTCCAGCTACCGCGGACTTGTGCGGTTAAACGTGGGCCCCGTCCTCCGCTGTCCTATATGGTGCCTTCCTAGCAGGTTTGATGAGGTGTCGCACCAATAAATGATCACGACCTCCGGTCTTTGGCTGAGGGTTGTTTCTCCTCCACCAACTTGGGATCTGGTACCCTTAATCTGCCTGACCCTGCACCCTGGATTCTCGTGGGTTCTTAGGGTCCCTTCCACCTTCTTGTTCCTGAGCCCTTCTGTTTCTCTCTCTCTCTCTTCTTCTCCTTTTCTGTTCCTTTCTCGTGGAGCTGGGATGAGACGTAATCTCAGCTCCACTTCACCTCCTCTCTCTCTCTCTCCACTCTCCTCCTCGGCCTCTCACTAGGCCCACTCTGGAGTAGAGCTCCTACAGAGCCTCTACTCCCTGTCTTCTCTTCTCTGGACAGAACCTAGATCTAAGATGGTGCCCACCTTTTATACCTCCCTCTAGCCATGAGCCCAGGGGACCAGCAACCAATGAGCTCCTATCTACGCTCAGGAACCAACCCCTATCTGCCCCTACAGCACTGGGTGTTCCACCCCCCTCCCCACTCCAGACAGGGACATAGTTGGTCGTGCCTGCACTTCTGTCTAGTGGGAGCACCGCTGAGCTGTCCCTCGGAAATGGGGTGTGTGTGCTGTATGCAGCTAACTGAGCCCTGGTCCATACTCCATCCTTACCCGGGAGTGGAATATCACACCTCTGGTCTGAGGTGCAATACCCCTGTAGCGGCCGAACCCTCGGGGCGCTACATATACACTGCACAGTACCAATTCTCCTGTATATATACACTGCACAGTACCACTTCTCCTGTATATATACACTGCACAGTCCCACTTCTCCTGTCCTGTATATATATACTGCACAGTACCACTTCTCCTGTCGTGTAAATATACACTGCACAGTACCACTTCTTGTTTCCTGTATATATACACTGCACAGCACCACTCCTCCTGTCCTGTATATATACACTGCACAGTACCACTTCTCCTTTCCTGTATATATATACTGCACAGTACCACTTCTCCTGTCCTGTGTATATACACTGCACAGTACCACTTCTCCTGTATATATACACTGCACAGTCCCACTTCTCCTTTCCTATATATATATACTGCACAGTACCACTTCTCCTGTCGTGTAAATATACACTGCACAGTACCACTTCTTGTTTCCTGTATATATACACTGCACAGCACCACTCCTCCTGTCCTGTATATATACACTGCACAGTATCACTTCTCCTTTCCTGCACAGTACCACTTCTCCTGTCCTGTGTATATACACTGCACAGTACCACTTCTCCTGTTTATATACACTGCACAGTCCCACTTCTCCTTTCCTGTATATATATATACTGCACAGTACCACTTCTCCTGTCGTGTATATATACACTGCACAGTACCACTTCTTGTTTCCTGTATATACATATACACTGCACAGTACCACTTTTTGTGTCCTGTTGTCGTGAGGCAACATTAGACTTTGGTTGGGTTAATATTGGTTTTTTATTTTCAATATTCCTATGATAAAATAAGAATAAATATTGGAAAACTAATTTAAACATCCCAAGTATCCCCTATCCTGAGAACTTTCCAATCACTGGGGGTCCGTCCACTGAGACCCCCATAATCCCGAGATCCAGAGCTCTGAAGAGCACCATGTTAGTGGGGCTATGGTGGATCATACACACTGCTGCACTATTCACATGTGGCTCATCAAATAACTCCTTAAAGGGAGTGATGAGGGGCACGACTAAGTAAAGCCAAATTTACTGATCTGGGGTAATGAGTGTTACAGTATGTGGGCTGGTGGGGTTTGTCTTGCAGGGCTGCTTTTTTGTCCCAGTCCGGCCCTGGTTTACAGAGATCAAATGGAGTTTTTTAAATTAATTTTCTCATTGTAATATTAATAGAATTCATATGAAATGAAGTGAAATATGTTGCAAAAGTTATTTTTATTATTGAAAAAAATATAAGATACTGATATTCAACTGTGAACTGGATACAAGGCACAAGATAAATGCATGAATACAGTGCAGGTTGGATTACTTTGCCTTATTTCGGCTTTGTGGAATTAAGTTCATAAAATAAGCACCTAAAAGAAGAAATCACACTAACAAATGACGCACCCCCTGGGCCATATTCTTTAGGGGAATACCCGGAGCCGGATCAGATGGGGGTTGTAGTCTCCGAGTGGCTGTGACCCGGTCCGTGCCCAGGGTGTCAAGCTCAGAGTATGTGGCAGTCCTACAGATGTTACAAAGTTCGTTATGTCGACTACGCCACCCATTGGATTGCGGTCACTACGGCCGCCGCTGCAGCAGGGTCCGCTGAGGCTGATGGTGTTGGTGCAGCTTTAGATAGTATAACCCCCAACGGGAGGGGTATGGCCTCAGGGGGTCAGGTGCAGAGGATGGGGGTTGTGGTGGTGCAGCGTAGATGATTAAAGACAGAGTCGGGTTGTGCAGTTCAGGGTGTTTACTTACTGCAGATATTCCGGTCACTCCGGCCTTGAGTGACCACCCGAGCCGTGCTGCGTCCACCAGGTCCTGGATTCAGCCAACCCCCAAGCAAGTCCGGAGCGTGTCCCTGAGCCCTCCTTCTTGTCCTTTCTTCTGGCCGTCCCCACCAGGGATCCACCTAGGTCCAGCTCCCTCGGGCCTTCTGTTGGGAGACCCTTGGCCTTGGGTTCCCTGACCCTACACGTGGTTTGCCTTCAGGGTGGATTTAGTGGGTGGCCGTGGCAGATCCTGCCCACGGCCCCCGGTCTCTGGCTGAGGTGTGCTTTAGCCCCCACCAGTTTGGGATCCGGTACCCTATTGCCAACTCTTCACCCTAGGTTTGTATATGGGTTCTCAGAGTTCCTTTTTGTTTCCCCCTCTGGGTCTCTCTTTCTCTCTTCTCTCACTCTTGCTCTGGGGCTGCTCTGCTCTCTTCCTCTGACTTCTCACAGACTGACCGACTGTGGCAGACTGACTGACTGTGGCAGACTGACCCTGATCTTAGATGGTGCCCACCTTAAATACTCCCTCTATGTGTGAGCTCAGGTGACCAGCACCCAATGAGCTCCTATCTTTACCCAGGCTGCTCCCCCTATCTGCCCCTACACTACTGGGATGTACCACCCCCCTCCCACTCCAGCCAGGAACAGACTCGGTCGTACCTGCACATTTCTAAGTGGGAGTACCGTTGGTCTGTTCCTCGGAAATGGGATGTGTGTAGTGCATGCAGCTTTCTGAGCTCAGTTCCACACTCCATCCTTACCCGGGAGTGGAATATCACACCTCTGGGTTGAGGTGCAATACCCCTGTAGCAGCCGAACCCTCAGGGTGCTACATTCCCCCCTGGTAAATCACAGCACGTCCTCGGGCTGTAAGATATAAAACATCATCCAAACATACAATTTTTTTTTTTCATAAACAACATAATAAAACATATAAAACATATATTAGCAGCATCATAAAACTTTTTCATAAATAGCATTCTCGTCTTCTGGTTCCTCCTCCGGACACTGTGCAACGTGTGCCCGGGAAAAGTGCAACAGTTTCTCTTAGAAAAAATGGTTTTCCTATAAAACCGGTAGGGGGCGCTTTAGGAAGCGCAACTATTTACAAGGGGTAGTAGGGCCGCTCTCAGTCCTCGGCCAGCTAATGGGAATAGGGATGACCGCTCTCAGTCCTCGGTCAGTGGGATTAAGGGAAATACGGGTAACAGTTCAATTCTCTGGTCCCAACGGGGACTATATTAGCAACAGTTCACTGTGCCCCGACGGGCAACTATATACAGCTTGTACTCTGCTGTACTTAACGACGACGTCCTCCTGCTCTTTCTTTGTGGTTACCTTTAGCTTCAGACCCGTCCGGGTCCTCTTGCTCTTCCTCACACCGCAGCTCCTCCTCCGTCAGGCGATGCACATGGAGGGCGTAGGGTCCTTTGGCACACTTGTGCCGGGTGAAGGTGACCTCGTCCCCTATATACAGGTCACGTCCTCTGTGTCCCTCCGGTAGGTGGGACTCAACGTCTCTCCTTGTCACGAAGACGTCGCCTGGGGTGCGGTGATCTCGGATGAAGCCCCACCCGTGCTGCATATTAAACTTGATCACAGTCCCGGTGGAAGGGGGACCATGAGCTGCACGGGGACTCCTCCTGGCCCGGCTCTTCTGCTCCGCGCTCTTTATTTGGGCTTGTTGTTCCCGGACCCGCCTCTCTCTCCGCTCCCTCTCAAAGACCTCGAGCTGCTGGCGGCAGCACTCTGCACGCTCCGCTGCGGCTGCCCGAGTCTCCTGAGTGAACCCCATGAGGTCTTCTCCGGTGGGGTCCCACTCAAACTGTGCCTCCTCTAGCGGGGGCGAGGTCCTTTTTACGGGCTTTGGAACCGGAATCAGGGGCTCGTCTAGGGGTCTCTCTTTCCGGAGTCGGGGATGGTGAAACTCCGGTGGCCATATAAAGGGCTGCCCATCCGGGCACGTATGTTGGGCGAACAGATCTTCTCCCAGATGCGGCACTCTTGGTTTTATGGGCGCGGTGGTGGTGGCGCCCGGGTTGCCCAGGCCTTGCGGCCAGGCCTGGGGCACCTGGAAAGTGAAGGGCACCGTAAGGACGGCGGCGCCCTGGGCTACTTGGCCCTGCGACCAGGCCGGTGGCTCCGCGGAGGTAGGGGGCGCTGTTGGTATTGCGGCGCCTGGGGGTACTAGGCCTTGCGACCAGGCTGGTGGTACTTCCTGCTTGGTCACGCTCGGGGTCGAGGCGTGTGACGTCACAGGGGTCGCGGCTCCCGTTTGAGGCCTAGTCTGCGGCGGTGACGTTGCAGCGACGGGCACGGCAGGGGATACTTCGGGCTCTGCGACGGGGAGCTGGGGCAGGTACGCGGTTTCCCGGTTTGGGGTAGAAACGTCCCCTTTACCTGCCTCCTTTCGTTCGGCTCCCTTCTCGGCGCCGTCTCCGGCCTTCAGTCCTCCTGCGCCATCCTCAGAGGCGGTCTGTCTCCTCGTCTCGGGTGGCGTGCTCCGCTGACGGGTTCTTGTCTGCTGGGCCATCTCACGGCTCCACTCCGCCAACGTCTCCCGCTGCACCCGGGCCATCCTCCGTGCGAGGCCCTCCAGCGCGGTCTGTGCACACTCCCGATCTCGGGGGAGCTGTGCCAGGACCTCCACTAAGCCTAGTGGGGTCGTTGCTTCTAGCAGGCTCCTGACCAACGGGTCGGTGCTGCTCTGCTCTCCTTTCGTTGTCTCCAGCAGGCTCCTGGCCAGCGGGCCGGTGCTGCTCTGCTCTTCTTCCATCTCCGGGTAAGCTTCTTCTGGACTCTCCTCCAGACGTCTTGTCTCCGGGTGCGCTCTCTCCAGACTGCTCCAGGCGACACCCATCTTTGCTCTCTCCTTCTCAGTCCTCCCACCTCGAGGGCGGTCCCGGGGCCACTTGGTGATTGTCAGCTCCAGGGGCAGTTCTTTCACGCTGACAGACACCTCTAGCATCACAGTCTCTGTTGGTGGGGGCGGTTTCCACTTTTGGCGCCATTTTCGGTCCTGGCCCACGATGGGAGGTGGCCTCTTGCCACCCTCTGGCACGCCCATAATGGCGTCCGCTCCCCCAAGGCGGGAAATCTTCGGAAATGGCGGGAATCGTCTCCCAGTGGCGGGAAACTCTGCAGATGGCGGGAAAAAGCTGTTAATGGCGGACAACCGGCGGGAATCGATCTGTGATGGAGTCCGATGGCGGGGACCCTCCGGAACCGGCAGGAGACTTCTTTTTGAGGTAAACTCGTTCTTTTCTTCAGGCACGCAGTACCCGGTTGTTGTGGGCACGTAATCCTGCCGACTACGCCAAAGTCGACGCACCCCCTGGGCCATATTCTTTAGGGGAATACCCGGAGCCGGATCAGATGGGGGTTGTAGTCTCCGAGTGGCTGTGACCCGGTCCGTGCCCAGGGTGTCAAGCTCAGAGTATGTGGCAGTCCTACAGATGTTACAAAGTTCGTTATGTCGACTACGCCACCCGTTGGATTGCGGTCACTACGGCCGCCGCTGCAGCAGGGTCCGCTGAGGCTGATGGTGTTGGTGCAGCTTTAGATAGTATAACCCCCAACGGGAGGGGTATGGCCTCAGGGGGTCAGGTGCAGAGGATGGGGGTTGTGGTGGTGCAGCGTAGATGATTAAAGACAGAGTCGGGTTGTGCAGTTCAGGGTGTTTACTTACTGCAGATATTCCGGTCACTCCGGCCTTGAGTGACCACCCGAGCCGTGCTGCGTCCACCAGGTCCTGGATTCAGCCAACCCCCAAGCAAGTCCGGAGCGTGTCCCTGAGCCCTCCTTCTTGTCCTTTCTTCTGGCCGTCCCCACCAGGGATCCACCTAGGTCCAGCTCCCTCGGGCCTTCTGTTGGGAGACCCTTGGCCTTGGGTTCCCTGACCCTACACGTGGTTTGCCTTCAGGGTGGATTTAGTGGGTGGCCGTGGCAGATCCTGCCCACGGCCCCCGGTCTCTGGCTGAGGTGTGCTTTAGCCCCCACCAGTTTGGGATCCGGTACCCTATTGCCAACTCTTCACCCTAGGTTTGTATATGGGTTCTCAGAGTTCCTTTTTGTTTCCCCCTCTGGGTCTCTCTTTCTCTCTTCTCTCACTCTTGCTCTGGGGCTGCTCTGCTCTCTTCCTCTGACTTCTCACAGACTGACCGACTGTGGCAGACTGACTGACTGTGGCAGACTGACCCTGATCTTAGATGGTGCCCACCTTAAATTCTCCCTCTATGTGTGAGCTCAGGTGACCAGCACCCAATGAGCTCCTATCTTTACCCAGGCTGCTCCCCCTATCTGCCCCTACACTACTGGGATGTACCACCCCCCTCCCACTCCAGCCAGGAACAGACTCGGTCGTACCTGCACATTTCTAAGTGGGAGTACCGTTGGTCTGTTCCTCGGAAATGGGATGTGTGTAGTGCATGCAGCTTTCTGAGCTCAGTTCCACACTCCATCCTTACCCGGGAGTGGAATATCACACCTCTGGGTTGAGGTGCAATACCCCTGTAGCAGCCGAACCCTCAGGGTGCTACACAAACATGTGATGGGGCATCTCCTTAATGTCCAAAAGTGATCTGGTTTCCCAATAGTATATATTTTCAACCAGTTTATTTTTTAGAGAAATAACTAATGCCTGATCCTTCTTCTGGAGGGATTGAAATGCCAGATCCTTCATTTTGATCAATTATTGTGTGCCAGATCCTTCTTCTGGAGGGATTGAAATGCCAGATTCTTCATTTTGATCAATTATTTTGTGCCAGATCCTTCTTCTGGAGGGATGACAATACCAGATCTTTCATCTTGACCGATTATAGTGCCAGATCCTTCTTCTGGAGTGATGATTATGCCAGATCGTTCATCTTGACCAATTGTTGCACCAGATCCTTCTTCTGGAGTGATGACAATGCCAGATCCTTCATCTTGACCAACTATTGCGCCAGATCCTTCTTCTGGAGTGATGACAATGCCAGATCCTTCATCTTGACTGATTATTGTGCCAGATCCTTCTTCTGGAGTGATGATAATGCCAGATCCTTCATCTTGACCGATTATGTCGCCAGATCCTTCTTTTGGAGTGATCACAATGCCAGATCCCTCATCTTGACCGATTATAGCGCCAGATCCTTCTTCTGGAGTGATGATAATGCCAGATCCTTCATCTTGACCGATTACAGAGCCAGATCCTTATTCTGGAGTGATGACAATGCCAGATCCCTGATCTTGACCGATTACAGAGCCAGATCCTTCTGGAGTGATGACAATGCCAGATCCTTCATCTTGACCGATTATTGTGACAAATTCCTCGCCAGATCCTAATCCAGATCCTTCAAAAACTAAAAAATTCAATAGTTAGCAGCCATCAATTTCATAATTAGTTACTAAACAGCAAAAAAATATTAAAACTACAAAAGAACAAGCAGATTAGTATCCAAGAGCAACTTTGTGTGTTAAGGAACACAACGCGCTGGGGTTTATTCACGTGGGAAGAATTAGATTATAAAACAGCTCAATTGGGGATATTTATTAAAATTATCAGAGAGAGGGCATGAATTTACTAGTCTTTAAAAATGTCACTAATTGCAGCAAATGTATCACATTGGTGTATGTGCAACCATGGTAGAAATGCAAAAATTCAGCCATTTTGTTCCTTATGCCACTTCATAGATAGTATGCACATGAACATCAAGTTAATATATATCACATTATAAATTTGTAATTACTTGTTAAATTATTACATTTGTTCTTAGCAGTAAACTATAATATATACAGTAATTATGTTTAGAATACTCTAAATATTATAATATATACTATTACGATTACAATACAGTTATATAAAAAAGTTTGGGCACCCCTATTAATCTTAAGCTTAATGTTTTATAAAAATTTGTGTTTTTGCAACTGCTATTTCAGTTTGATATATGTAATAACTGTTGGACACAGTAATGTTTCTGCCTTGAAATGAGGTTTATTGTACTAACAGAAAATGTGCAATCTGCATTCAAACAAAATTTGACAGGTGCATAAGTATGGGCACCCTTATCATTTTCTTGTTTTAAATACTCCTACCTACATTTTACTGACTTACTAAAGCACTTTTTTTGGTTTTGTAACCTCATTGAGCTTTGAACTTCAAAGCCAGGTGTATGCAATCATGAGAAAAGCTACTTAAAGTGGCCACTTGCAAGTTGTTCTCCTGTTTGAATCTCCTCTGAAGAGTGGCATCATAGGCTCCTCAAAACAACTGTCAAATGATCTGAAAACAAAGATTATTCAACATAGTTGTTCAGGGGAAGGATACAAAAAGCAGTCTCTGAGATTTAACCTGTCAGTTTCCACTGTGAGGAACATAGTAAGGAAATGGAAGAACACAGGGACAGTTCTTGTTAAGGCCAGAAGTGGAAGGCCAAGAAAAACATCAGAAAGGCAGAGAAGAAGAATGGTGAGGTCAGTCAAGGACAATCCTCAGACCACCTCCAGAGAGCTGCAGCATCAACTTGCTGCAGATGGTGTCACTGTGCATCGGTCAACTATACAACACACTTTGCACAAGGAGAAGCTGTATGGGAGAGTGATGCGAAAGAAGCCGTTTCTGCAAGCACGCCACAAACAGAGTCGGCTGAGGTATGCAAAAGCACATTTGGAGAAGCCAATTTCTTTTTGGAAGAAGGACCTGTGGACCGATGAAACCAAGATTGAGTTGTTTGGTCATACAAAAAGGCGTTATGCATGGCGGCAAAAAAACACAGCATTCCAAGAAAAACACTTGCTACCCACAGTAAAATTTGGTGGAGGTTCCATCATGTTCATTGAACATCTGTGGGATCATTTGAAGGGGGCTCTCCATGCTCGGCGACCATCAAACTTAACTGAACTGGAAATGTTTTGTAAAGAGGAATGGTCAAAAATACCTTCATCCAGGATCCAGGAACTCATTAAAAGCTACAGGAAGCAACTAGAGGCTGTTATTTTTGCAAAAGGAGGATCTACTAAATATTAATGTCACTTTTCTGGTGAGGTGCCCATACTTATGCACATGTCAAATTTTGTTTGAATGCAGATTGCACATTTTCTGTTAGTACAATAAACCTCATTTCAAGGCAGAAACATTACTGTGTCCAACAGTTATTACATATATCAAACTGAAATAGCTGTTGCAAAAACACCAATTTTTATAAAACAATAAGCTTAAGATTAATAGGGGTGCCCAAACTTTTTCATATAACTGTATTATACTATTACTATTACCTATGGTAATGACCAATAGAATTATTGGAAAATAAGTTACACAATGTAAACTATCTACATTATGTGGAGGGCGACAATCGCAGAAGCCGTTCTTGTAGCAAGATTCATCAACAGATAGAAATATCTAACTGCTTGGTGTGTCCAAGAATGCTATCACACATAAAGACACATAATGCCGCCTAAGCTGTGCCCAAAGTAAGGTCTACCCAGGGATTCCCCATAGAAGAGTCTGTAATTAATAGTGGAATTAAATGAACACATTGATGTTGGATTTATATTCTTACAGGATTACAACAATAGAGCATAAGATATTACCATACAAATATTACATATAATAAGAAGCAGTAAGAAGTCAGACAATAGATACATATAATGGAACATTGTGCATTTGAGTGTTTAATTAATTGAAGACATTGATGTTGGATTTAGATTCTTACAGGATTAAACCACTAGAGCATAAGATATTATGATATAACTATTACATATACTAAGAAGCTGTAAGAAATCAGACAATAGATAAAGGAACTGGACTTACGAGGTGCAGAAAATATGGGGGTCACGCAGCAGAGGAGGAGAAGGTAAGTGGCCTGCATGGTGGTCCTCGCTTCTGTATGACTACAGGTAAGAAGTGAGGAGCAGATGGAAGAGGCCTCTTTATATAGGACTGGGACACTACATTTGGGGGAGGGGTCAGTGGTAATAGCTCCGCCCCCTTGTATCTAATGTAAATGACACTAATGGTTACATAGTAACATCAGATCTGGTGGTTACACTTCACATTACACATCGTCATAGATTATTTTATTTAAGTAGTAATTTATATTATTTATATTGTTGGTGACTTTTGTAAGTTTCTTCTGTTTTCTTCTGAATATACGGAGATGTATTGTGTAGCTCCAGCAATGTAATGATCTGTATAATTTGATTACTTTAACAAATATATATATTAGACTAAAAAGCATCAGGGCCCCTGCACACTATAGTATTACAGATCTGTACAATACAGCGACGTCCATAGAAAGTAATAACCAATCCTGAATCTGAAGCCTCATTCCTATATTACTATACACTGCAAAATACAATCCTATAACACTACAATCCTATACACTCCATAATGGATAATGTCTACTGTATATATCCCCTAAGACAGACAGATTTCCCCACTATGTATAACAATGCGGATAAGGCGAACGATACAAAATCCATGGAAAATAACAATCTTTATTAGAGCATAAAAATATATAGATATACAATTGGAAGTGATACTGCACAAAGATTAGGAGGAGGAGGAGGATTGCAGCCCAGTTATAGTATAACAGAAGTAATGTGCATTTTATCCATAGTGGGCATAAACCAAAGTGGGACTAAGTAACCAAAATCATAAGTGCCCACTAGGTACATGTGACACCCCAGGGGTCTGGTTGCCACAGTGATAGAGATATTACGTCTGAGAGCAGGTGGGAGGTCCTTTGGTCAGGGATCCTGTGCATGCCACACCTCCTGCCCAGTCTTGGGAGGGGAAGGACTTCCCCTATATAAACCCGGGGCTGAGGCAGAGTGAGTGAGAAAGAAGACAGAACAAGAGTAGAGAAGAGAAGCAGCATAGCAAGAAACATCAGGAGCTCTGTGGGGAGCAGTGTTACAACGAGTCAGGGGCTGGCAGCTGCAGAGCTCGCCCTGACTGAGAAGATTTCTAACCGGACCCGGAGTCCGAGGCTGTGGGGACTAACTCCTACCCAGCAGCAGAAACCGTCCGGCAGAGGATTTCAGGTCCTCTGGCCCAGAAGCCCGAAGGCACTGTCACACGCGTGGGACCAGCACCGCCATCGTGGAGCGGAAGCCATTAGAAGGCCCCGAGTCACCGGCCATACGGGTGAGCACCACACGGTACACTCAGGGACGTGGGCTACTTATTCCCGCCTCTAGCAAGGTAGCCAGAAGAGTACAGTTAGTTGGGAAGGCCTACAACTCCGCCTGGCCAGGGGAAGTCCCATCTGCTCAAGGACTGACCAGGCCCCTATCACTAGCAAGTACTCCGGGAGGGTCTTTCTTTGTCACCAGTAAAGACCCTGAACTACACCGCACCGTCTCTGAGTGGTTCCTGCTACCCCCATCATCCACGTCGGCTGCCCTGAGGCCATACCCCTCCCGTTGGGGGTTATACCATCCACGCTGCACCATCCTTCCACCGGCCTCAGCGGTCTGCCCTGCAGCGGCAGCTCCATAGCTGCATTCAACGGGTGGCGTAGTCACCAACCATCTACTGCTAGTACATCGCCGCTCAGTTTGACTCCCTGGGCACGGACCGGGTCGCCGCCACGAGACTACAACCCTCAAGAGATCCGGCTCCGGGTAAGCTCCCGCGTGCGCATCGCAGCACGACACAGGCCCAGGGGCGCGTCAACTTTGGCGTAGTCGGCAGGATTTCGTGCCCGCAACCACCGGGTACTGCGTGCCTGAAAAGCAAAGACTGTTCAAACTTACCAGTGGTGAAGATTCCCGCTATCCGTGGAGGTTTCCCGCCATCCGGCGCCATCTTCGACCTTCTTCCCGCCATCCGTGGAGTTTTCCCGCCATTGGACGCCATCTTGAGGACGCCGCGCGGGAAGAAGAGGGGCGTGGACTCCGAAAGCGCGCGAGAACTGAAGCCCCGCCTCACGTCCGGACGTTGCGTAAGGTCCTGGAAGGAGCCCAGCAGACGCCGACGTCACCGGAGCGCGACGGAAGGTCCTCAACCCTGACGATCCACTGCGGAGCCGCGGCCTACGGAACAGGATCATCGCAAGGTAGGCCACGGTCCACTAGGGGGGAGGAAGATGTCGGATATGGAGGAGAGCTTCACTGCCTCAACCCCCGCCAGCGCCACCGCTGCTGCAGTTATGCCCTTCACCATGCCCTATATCCCGGGAGCAGCTTGGCTACCCCAGTACTCAGGGGAGTCACATACCCTGCATGACTTTAGAGAAAAGCTGGATAGCCTCTTCCAGGTGTACCCCCTCACAGAAGAGCAAAAAGTGAGCATCCTGGTGGCCCAACTAACCGGGGCAGCCAAAAGGGAAGTAAAATACTGGCCACCTGGGAGGAAGACTGTCGCAGGGATACTAACCCGGCTGAAGGACACCTTTGATACCCGCAACTCAGCCGAGATTAAGCTTAGATTCTACGGGTGCAAGCAGCGAGCGCATGAGAGTATAAGGGACTATGCACTAAACCTACAAGAGGCCCTGAGGGCCATAAAGCAGACCGACCCTGATGGGGTGGGAAACGAGGACAGGCTGTTGACTGAACAATTTATAGAGGGTTTATATTGCAATGCCCACCGAACCCAGTTGCGGGCAATGGCCTTACAGGATCCCCATCTGGACTTTGCACAGTTCAAGGACAGAGCCATCCGGGTGCTCCGAGAACCGGCACCGGGTGGCGTTGTGACCCACAGGCGCCCAGCTATCACTTACCACCAGGAGGCGGCGCCCTTGTCGGCAGGGCCTGTGGGAGCTGATGCGCAGGCTTTGGACAATGACCCGGCTCCAGACCTACGCCATCAGGTCCAAGAGCTAGCTAAGAGCGTTGCTGCGCTAACCCGAACTGTGCAGTCTTTACAGGTTTCCACCCCAGGGAAGATCCAGCTGGCATCCGGACCGGAGGACATCCCGTGGCGTCGACCAAGGAGGACCCCACCGGCCAGAGGAAGACCCAGTGACCGATACAGCGAGGACGGACGACCCATCTGCCGCCGCTGCAATCAACCCGGACATATGGAAAGGTACTGTTCTTTAAACGGGCACAACCTGGGGTAGAGGGCCAACCCCCAGGAAAAAGATCACCAGGCCCATCGAACTGGCGCGACAGATATGTGGGAGGACGTCCAGTCTTGCCTGTGGTACTGGATGGCATTCACATGAGTGCCCTACTGGACACCGGGTCACAGGTCACCACTATCCCGTACGTGCTCTTTAAGCAGTACTGGAATGACTCGGATATTACCCGCTACCCTGAAGACGACTTGAGTATCATCGCCAGCAATGGCCAGCCCGTGCCACAGATCGGATTTAAAGAGGTGACCATCAAAATCGGTAGAGTCGAACTGGCAGCACAGGGACTGATCATTGTAGACATTGACAAACATGAGAGCCACCCAAAAATAACTCTAGGAACTAATGTAATTGAGAATTGTCTTGCAGAGGTGATTTTCCTTCTACAGCAGGTTGCCAAGAACGCCAGCTCCGGCGAGCAGCGAGTGCTCCAGAAAGAGATCCGGGCACTGATGCGACGGCAACAGGTGGAACTCTCCGGCGGTGAGATTGGTAGCGTAAGAATGTGTGACCCTTTCCCTATTGCCATGCCCCCAAAAAGCGAAATGATGATTTGGTGCCGGGCAGCTATTGGTCTGAGAGGTAGAGATTACCAGGCAATGGTAGAACCAGTTTACTCAGACAGTAGGCCCACCATTTTGACAGCACGGGGGGTGGTCAATGTACGCCATGGGAGGGTGCCCGTTCGCATAATCAATATCGGGGAGAGGGAAGTGTACCTGCCCCGGTATGCCACGCTAGCAAAATTATATACCATCAACCAAAACTCTATACAGTCTGTGGAACCCTTGCCTCCATCTCACCCGGAGGAAGGTAACGGCTCTAAGAAAGTAATGGAGGATTGGTGTCAGCAACTACACTTGGGAACTGACTCCACTCCCTCCCACCAGAAACAGGGAGTCTACCGGGTGGTTCAAGAGTATGAGAGAGTGTTTAGTAAACACCCGTTAGACTTCGGGCGAGTCAAGGGGGTAGAACACCGCATCCCCACGGGAGATCATCCTCCCATAAAAGAGAGGTATCGACCCGTACCCCCTGCACATTACCAACACGCCAAGGGGATGCTTAGAGACATGAAGGAGGCTGGGGTAATCCGGGATAGCTGTAGCCCCTGGGCAGCCCCGCTAGTTTTAGTCAAAAAGAAAGACAACACCATGAGGATGTGTGTAGATTACCGGAAAATCAACCGTATCACACACAAGGATGCGTACCCCTTACCAAGGATAGAGGAGTCATTGGCTGCTTTAAGATCTGCTAACTTCTTCTCTACCTTGGATCTCACTAGCGGGTACTGGCAGGTTCCTGTAGCAGAGGCGGACCGGGAGAAGACCGCATTCACCACCCCGATGGGACTTAGTGAGTTCACCTGCATGCCGTTCGGACTCTGCAACGCCCCAGGAACCTTCCAACGATTAATGGAGTGCTGTCTGGGCCACAGAAACTTCGAGACGGTCCTGTTGTACCTGGACGATGTCATCGTATACTCCAAAACTTATGAGGACCACCTGAAACACCTGGCGGAGGTGTTCGAAGCTCTGGCGAGTTACAGCCTAAAGGTGAAACCCTCCAAGTGTCACCTCCTGAAACCAAAGGTGCAGTACCTGGGACACGTGGTGAGCGCTGACGGAGTGGCTCCCGACCCCGATAAGATCACCGCAATTAAGGGATGGCCAAGCCCCTCCAGCGTAAAAGAAGTGCGGCAGTTCCTCGGGTTGGTAGGCTACTACCGAAGGTTTATTCCCGGTTTCACCAAAAAGGCAGCGCCTATGCAGGACCTCCTGATAGGCCAGTCCCGGAAGGCCAAGAACCAGAAGCCGCCCTTCAAATGGGAAGAGCTAGAAGAAGAGTCCTTCCGCCAGCTGAAGATGGCCCTCACGGGGGATGAAATCTTGGCGTACCCGGATTATAGCCAGCCCTTCATCCTCTACACCGACGCCAGTAACATCGGGCTAGGAGCCGTACTGTCCCAGATCCAGCAGGGGAAAGAACGAGTGATCGCCTACGCCAGCCGAAAACTGCGACCCACCGAAAGGAACCCCGAGAATTATAGCTCATTTAAGCTAGAGTTCCTGGCCGTGGTATGGGCAGTCACTGAGCGCTTTAAGCATTACCTCGCTTCTTCCCGGTTCACCGTGTACACGGATAACAACCCGTTGACACACCTGGACACGGCAAGACTCGGTGCCCTGGAGCAGAGGTGGATGGCCCGTCTGTCCAACTACGAGTTCATAATCAAATACCGGGCAGGGCGCTCCAATACTAACGCGGACGCCCTGTCCAGGATGCCCAACCTGCCGGACGAAGGAGAAGATCCGGAGGGACTGGAAGAAATTGAACTCCCTGCGTTCCACCGTCATGGGACTATCCAGTATTCCCACCGGGTAAGGAGTAAGCAGGCTGCTACGTTGAACCCCTTACCTCACTACAACTGGGCGGAAACGCAAGACAGTGACCCTGCCGTCCGACTGGTGAAGGAGATGCTGACTCGGCCGGAGGCTCGCCTTGAACCAGACGCTCCGGCGGAAGCCAAACAACTATGGGCAGAGAAGAGTCGACTGTTCCTTTACAAAGGGAAGTTGTGCCGCAGAATGGTTAACTCCCGGACGCATGAATTACTCTGGCAAGTAGTGGTGCCACGAAGAGACGCAGCCATGGTGATGGAGGCATACCACGACGGAGCTGGACACTTCGGGTGGAAGAAGCTGGAGTTCCTGCTGCGCGAGCGATTCCACTGGGTAGGCATGAGGGGAACCATTGAGAAGTGGTGCAGAGACTGTGGCCCGTGCAACCTGAGAAGGAAGGACCGCGCCAGCCAGAAGACTCCCCTGCAGTCCATCGTCACCCGGCAACCGTTGGAACTGGTAGCCTTGGATCATGTAAAACTGACCCCAAGCAGAAGTGGCTACGTCTACGCGTTAACCATCGTGGATCATTACTCCCGGTTTCTGGTTGTCGTCCCCGTCAAGGACTTAACGGCTCAAACAGCAGCTAGAGCCTTCCAGCAGCACTTTTGCCGTCCACACGGGTACCCGGACCAAGTGCTGACGGACCAGGGACCTGCCTTTGAAGCGGAGGTCTTCCAGGAATTCTGCAATCTGTATGGCTGCCGGAAGATAAGGACGACACCCTACCATCCGCAGACTAATGGACTTTGTGAAAAAATGAACCAGGTGGTGATGGATCTTCTAAAAACGTTGCCCCTGGAAGAATGCAGTCTGTGGCCTGAAAAGTTGCCCGATCTGGTGGACCTATACAACCACATCCCGGTAGGTTCCACCAACTGTACCCCGGCTTATCTAATGAGGGCAAGACCTGGTAAGTTACCTGTTGACCTGGAAATGGGAGTCCTGACACCCGAGGACACTTCACCAGAAACAGACTGGGACACAGAGAGGCAGCAGCAGTACCGGAGAGTACAGGAGAGCGTGGAGCGAAGTCTCTGTCAGGCTAGGGAAAGACAAGAGAAAACTTACAACCAGTATGCTCCCGCTGTTCCCCTGGTACCCGGAGAGCAGGTCTTGAAGAGGAAGAGACGGCTCCACAAGTTGGACGACCAGCGGGAGAAGGACCCGTACACCGTACTGCCCTCAAGCCACGAAAACCCGAAGGTCTGTACCATCAGTAAAGACGGAGGGGAAACCACAGCCATTGTATCCCGGGACCACCTGAAGAAGTGTCCCGAACAACTGAGGAACCCTGAAGAGGAACAAGAAGACCATCGACCCGTAGAGGAAAGGGAAGATATGGTTAGTACCGTGCTCGGGGACTTCCCTCGGTCTTGGACTCAAGTCAATGGTGCAGTTGTGGTACCCGTACTCACCTTCCTCCAACCATCATCCCAAGAACCTACGGAGCAACCGGTAGAGCTGGAAGAACAGCCGGTCCAGGAGGCAGAAGACTCTACACAAGCAGACCCGGAAAATCAACCCTCTGCTTATAGTGAGCCTGCCATACCCCTAGTGAGCCAGAGGGCCCATAGACAGCTGCCCAGTTTACCCTTGACAGCTCCTACACCCTGTAGTTCAGGGCCAGACAGTCAGCTCCGTAGGTCCACTAGGGCCACTAGAGGCCAGCTACCCGCACGTTGGAGGATCTAAATGTTTAAGCTATCTTATATGTTTACTTGTTTATAGTTGCTTGTGTATAATTTTGTGTTTCTAGTTCTTTTTAGGAGTCCTTGGTGGATTTACCGGGAATCCTTGTACATAGTTGGAGCGTAACCCAGGATGGACTAAAGACTGTTAAGGACTCGGGGCAGGACAGGCCCCTACCTGGTTACGTCTCCCTGTTTTGGTGAAATGGACACCTTGCTTTTCAAAACTGCACCCGGTTGCGGACACGCCGTAACCATCTTATGTGTTTTTCTTATTGTATTGTTATTGTTATACCTTGTTATGTTTTTCTAAAAAAAAAAAAAAAAATATGTTTAGTCCCGGAGTACTAAATTTCACTAGGGGGGAATGTGACACCCCAGGGGTCTGGTTGCCACAGTGATAGAGATATTACGTCTGAGAGCAGGTGGGAGGTCCTTTGGTCAGGGATCCTGTGCATGCCACACCTCCTGCCCAGTCTTGGGAGGGGAAGGACTTCCCCTATATAAACCCGGGGCTGAGGCAGAGTGAGTGAGAAAGAAGACAGAACAAGAGTAGAGAAGAGAAGCAGCATAGCAAGAAACATCAGGAGCTCTGTGGGGAGCAGTGTTACAACGAGTCAGGGGCTGGCAGCTGCAGAGCTCGCCCTGACTGAGAAGATTTCTAACCGGACCCGGAGTCCGAGGCTGTGGGGACTAACTCCTACCCAGCAGCAGAAACCGTCCGGCAGAGGATTTCAGGTCCTCTGGCCCAGAAGCCCGAAGGCACGGTCACACGCGTGGGACCAGCACCGCCATCGTGGAGCGGAAGCCATTAGAAGGCCCCGAGTCACCAGCCATACGGGTGAGCACCACACGGTACACTCAGGGACGTGGGCTACTTATTCCCGCCTCTAGCAAGGTAGCCAGAAGAGTACAGTTAGTTGGGAAGGCCTACAACTCCGCCTGGCCAGGGGAAATCCCATCTGCTCAAGGACTGACCAGGCCCCTATCACTAGCAAGTACTCCGGGAGGGTCTTTCTTTGTCACCAGTAAAGACCCTGAACTACACCGCACCGTCTCTGAGTGGTTCCTGCTACCCCCATCATCCACGTCGGCTGCCCTGAGGCCATACCCCTCCCGTTGGGGGTTATACCATCCACGCTGCACCATCCTTCCACCGGCCTCAGCGGTCTGCCCTGCAGCGGCAGCTCCATAGCTGCATTCAACGGGTGGCGTAGTCACCAACCATCTACTGCTAGTACATCGCCGCTCAGTTTGACTCCCTGGGCACGGACCGGGTCGCCGCCACGAGACTACAACCCTCAAGAGATCCGGCTCCGGGTAAGCTCCCGCGTGCGCATCGCAGCGCGACACAGGCCCAGGGGCGCGTCATACACAATGAGAAAGATCAATCAAATGTGATCAAGTGGAAATGATGGAGATCGGGCAGCCACCCACAGCTTGATGCGTGTTTCACCTATCGCTTCCTCAGGGGGGCGTTGTCATATACTGCAAAACAAAAGCCCAATAATTGCAAAATATCCTACTAATACTTCCATTCTATTAGTCCAAAAAGTAAAAAGCCTATTTGGTACAATACTTCTATTCAACAAACACTCAATCAGGTCAAAGAAGTATAGATGCACAAGTTTGATAAAAAGATTTGGAACTTTTATTGAATTATTTAAAAGAAATTTATAAAACACACATAAAGGGGAAGTGAACCAATGAAGGTGCCTGCAGTGCTAGTAACAAGGGTAGTCAATCATTTATTCTGTTTAACAAGACTTACAAAAGGAGATCATATCAATGAACCCAGTGATAAATACATGAAGAATTAAATAAATAAATAAGTAAAAGGATCAGTATCCAAAATTCATTCATCTAGTAAGTATTAGTGGATAACAAGTACATACCTTAAAGTATCCAGCATAGATAAATGTAGTCAAAATGCCATGAAAGTATATATCTATAAATATGTCAATAGGTCATATAGAGAGAAGCCATAAAACCCACAAGTGGTAGACAAGTGTCAATATAGGGCAAAGTCAATCATGGCCCACAAAATACAGATGGTATCACCAAGCATAGAAATAAACAGATGGAATCATCAGGCATAGAGATAAACAGATGGAATCATCAGGCATAGAAATAAACAGAATGTAAATAAAGACAATACAGCTGTCCTTACCTGCAGTTGAAAGGTTGTATTGTCTTTATTTACATTCTGTTTATCTCTATGCCTGATGATTCCATCTGTTTATTTCTATGCTTGGTGATACCATCTGTATTTTGTGGGCCATGATTGACTTTGCCCTATATTGACACTTGTCTACCACTTGTGGGTTTTATGGCTTCTCTCTATATGACCTATTGACATATTTATAGATATATACTTTCATGGCATTTTGACTACATTTATCTATGCTGGATACTTTAAGGTATGTACTTGTTATCCACTAATGCTTACTAGATGAATGAATTTTGGATACTGATCCTTTTACTTATTTATTTATTTAATTCTTCATGTATTTATCACTGGGTTCATTGATATGATCTCCTTTTGTAAGTCTTGTTAAACAGAATAAATGATTGACTACCCTTGTTACTAGCACTGCAGGCACCTTCATTGGTTCACTTCCCCTTTATGTGTGTTTTATAAATTTCTTTTAAATAATTCAATAAAAGTTCCAAATCTTTTTATCAAACTTGTGCATCTATACTTCTTTGACCTGATTGAGTGTTACTCCCATTCTAGTAGCCACAATAACAACGTACAACTGAAGCAATAAAAAAATGCCTTTATTAAAAATAAATATAAAAATATAACAAAAGTAATTTCTAAAAATACCCATTAAATACCATGGGAAACAATTGAACTCCACAACAATAAATAAAGCTCATAGGATATGATAAAGGAGTCTATATATCATCTGATGTCTATACACATAGTATAGCACCTGCAGTATACAGGATAATATATGACTGGTATATGGTATACAGTGATTACAGAAGTCAGATATCATATACAGGATAATATGTGACTGTTATCTATTGTATAATTCCCAAATTTAACAGAAAGGAAAAAGGGACAAATTATTTGGCTTGCATAGTAGCAGAGTGCTTTGTGGAAAATTAATGACCATGCCTCGAACCATTTATTTCTATACAGATAAATGTACAAGGATGACCTGCATCTTCTAAAGCAGCAGAAGCCAAGGCATCCCGAAACAACTGCTGGGGTATCGGCCTGGGGGACATCCGTATACATAGCTAGTGTGACTGTGGATTAATTGATCTGTGATATACTGCAGTAACTGCACCTTAATCACAACATTTATTTAATCATCACACACTGGAATTACAAACCATGAGGGCTATGTCCTCATTAAAGAATACTGACACCTCGGATTGTTGTTGTTTTTTTTTTTTGTTGTTTAATACAAATCACAAATCTACAGAATCCAGAAATGTAAAATCAACTATCTACCTAAGACTAGCATCCTCTGTAATCAAAACCTTCTACCCCCATCTTCAGGACTTCTCTTGTGCTGCAGCAGTTCTCTGGAATGCACTATCCCACAGAATATGGTTAATCTAACTATGCCCTGTTCTCCCTTCCTTAATTTTCTCCAGAATCTGGTCCCTTCACTCATCTGTATCCACAGCCTCCATGCACTCTACAGCTCCTTGTATCTGTACTTATACAGATTCTGGCTGATGACTGGTTCATGTAATGGTATTTGAATTCCCCTGTTTATAATAATCATGGCCGGACCATACATGACAAGCACCTTTTTATCTTTTGTGTCACTCCTATATCTTCATAGACTGTAAGCTTGTTAGCAGGGCCTTCACTCCTCTTAGTATGTCATGAATTATGTGATAATCTGTATTGTCTTATTCAGTTTGTACATGTCTCTACTAAATATAGAAATTAAATAAAAAATATTATTATATATAACTCTCTTTGGCCCCCTGTAGTACAATGTCTCTCTTTTTGGTCCTCATTTAGAATAAAGTCCTCTTCTTTGGCCACCATTTATCATAATGTTCCCCTTTTGCTCCCATGGTATGATGCCCCCCTTTTTAGACAAAATTTACAATAATGTCCCCTCTTGGGGCCCCCATTTAAAATAATGTCCCCCTCCTTGGACCCCAATTAAAATAGTGTCTCCCTCTGTGGCCCCTACTTAGGACAATGCCCCCTTCTTTGGCCTTTGGCTCCCATTAGGTGTCAAGTATTATATATATATATATATATATATATATATATATATATATATAAAGTATGTAGACCACTCTTCTTTTGCAAACTGTCCCAGGTCTCCCATATGTGAAGTGTGTCTCCTCCCAAGAGCAATTTTGAGAGCAATTTAGATCCGGACTAAGCAATGAGTCCGGATCTAAATCCACAGGTGTTCAAAAGGATTTAGGTCCGGACTCATTGCTGCCACTTCAGAACTCTCCAGCACTTTGTTCCCATCCATTTCTTGGTGCTTCTTGAAATATGTTTGGGGTAATTGTCCTGCTCGAAGTCCCATGACCTAGGACGCAAACCCAGCTTTCTGACAATAGACACTACATTGTGACCCAAAATCCTTTGGTAATCTTCAGATTTCATGATGCTTTGCATGCAGTCAAAGCAATGAGTGCCAGAGGCAACAAAACAACCCCAAAACATCTTTGAACCTCCACCATATATGACTGTAGGTACTGTGTTCTTTTCTTTGCAGTCCTCATTCCATTTTTGGTAAACAGTAGAATGATGTGCTTCACCAAAAAGCTCTATCTTGGTTTCATCTGTCCACAAGATGATTTCCCAAAAGGATTTAGGCTTACTCACGCACATATTGGTAAATTGTAGTCTAGCTTTTTTATGTATCTATGTCAGCAGTGGGGTCCTCCTGGGTCTCCTGCCATGGTGATTCATTTCATTCAAAAGACTACATATAGTTCACGCTGACACTGATGCACCCTGAGCATGCAGGACAGCTTGAATATCTTTGGAACTTGATTGGGGTTGCTTATCCACCATTTGGACTGTCCTGCATTGCAACTTTTCATCAATTTTTCTCGGCTGTCCACATCCAGAGAGATTAGCTACAGTGCCATGGGTTGTAAACTTCTTGATAATGTTGCGCACCATGGACAAAGGAACATCAAGATCTCTGGAGATTAATTTGTAACCTTGAGATTGTTGATATTTTTCAACAATTTTGGTTCTCAACTCCTCAAACAGTTCTCTTCTCCTCTTTGTGTTCTCCATGCTTAGTTTGGCACACACAGTCATACTGTTAGAACCTTGCTCTTAGGTTTTTTCCTTTGCTGGTCTCATGACCTCGTTGGCTTATTTAATCCTGCTCCGCCCTTCTGGCTTTGCTGGACTTCATTGTATAACTACTTTCTAGCTAGCCTGTGCTCTGTATCTAACTCTGTTAGTTTGCTTGGTCTACGGACCTCAGTGTTCTATATATTTTGTTTGTTTGTCTGTCTGCTACTATTTCTGTTAGGAGGTGTCCCATTTTCCTCCCAGTCCTTAGTACTTGTAGGGATTCCTTCCCCACATCTATAGGTCTCCGTACAGACTAGCTTAGGACTTTAGCAGGTCTGATCGCAGGATCAGGTTCCCTGTTACATCGTAGGGATTCAGCTGAGTTCTATCGTAGGGACAGATTTCCTCTCTTTCCTTAGCTCTGGTAGCAGAACATAACAGTAAGTCCAGCCTGCAAATTCTCTAAGGATAGATTTTTCTGTTCCATCATGGTGTCGGTTCAGGATTTGGCTCATCGCCTGCAGGGACTCTCTCTGGAGGTGACCGAGCTCCGTCAGCACGTGAGTAACTGTCCTGGAGCACATTTCTTGGAGCCTAAGGTATGTTTGCCGGATTTATTTTTTGGTGAACACCGAGAATTTTTTTCATTTAAAAATGCTTGCTTATTGTATTTTCGTTTGAGACCCAAGTCCTCTGGGGATGAATCCCAGCGCATAGGGTTCATAATGTCACTTTTGCGCAAAGAGCCTCAGGAGTGGGCCTTTTCTTTGCAACCTAGTGATACATGCTTCAGATCAGTGGATAGTTTTTTTTCTGCTTTGGGACTATTATATGATGATCCTGACCGTGTCGCATCAGCTGAGACTGAGTTAAGACGTTTGAGACAGGGATCAGGTAATGTGGAAAAATATTGTACTCATTTCCGTCGTTGGTCTACTCAAACAGGGTGGAACGATTCTGCTCTGAAAAGTCTATTTCTTGCTGGGCTCAATGAAAGGGTTAAAGACCTGCTAATTGCTTATCCTACACCTGAAGATTTGCAACAGGCTATGCAATTAGCTATACGGGTGGATAGGAGACTGCGTGCAAGGGTTAATGAGAACAAATCCTCTGCTATGTCAGTTTCTGGTTATGAGAATGTGTGTACTAACAGTGGTGAATCGATGGAGATTGGATCGGTGGCACCTCGCTCTCAAGAAAAAGACCGTCGATTTTCTGAAGGCTTGTGTTTCTATTGCGGAAAATCTGGTCATTTGATTAAAAGCTGTGAGCTTCGTATGAAGAAAGAAAAAAAAATGGTCAGTCATGCCCGTATTGCCTGTTTAAATTCCAAGGGTGTATTTTTAGCTGCTTCCACGATTGCTCAGGAAAAATTAATGGAATTTCGGGTGTTTGTTGATTGTGGATCTACTCTGAATGTAATTGATGGGGGATTCTTGGAAAGACTCAATTTAAAACCCGAACCTTTATCATCCCCCATTGCTGTGGTTTCTGTGGATGGTTCCCCTTTGAAGAATATTACTCTCAAGGTCTGTGAATTTCCTCTCACTATTAATGGTGTTCACCATGAGAAATTGGATTTGGTAGTTTTGAATAACTTGCCTTCTCCAGTAATATTGGGATTGCCCTGGTTAAAATTTCACAATCCTGTACTGGATTGGTCTACCAATGAAATTAAATCCTGGAGCCATAAATGTTATGACAAGTGTTGTAACGGGCGTATTGCAGCTTTGGATAGGGGAGAATTGCCTGTTCCTATTCAGGATTTTTGGAGAGTTTTTTCTGAGAAGGAATCGCAGGTTTTGCCTCCCCATAGAGACTATGATTGTTCTATTGAATTTGTCCCTGGAGCGACTCTTCCTAAAAGTCGTTTATTTAACCTTACTATTCCTGAGAGGAAGGCTTTGGATGAATATATACAGACAAGTTTGGCCGCCGGTCACATTAGGCCCTCTAAGTCTCCTGTGGTGGTTGGATTTTTTTTTGTAAAAAAAAAGGACGGCGGTTTACGTCCTTGTCTGGATTTTCGTGAGATTAACAAAATTACTGTACGCAATCCTTACCCACTGCCATTGATTCCTGATCTGTTTAACCAGTTAATGGGGGCCAAGTGGTTCTCTAAAATTGACCTTAAGGGGGCATACAATCTGTTGCGCATGAAGGAGGGTGACGAATGGAAGACTGCTTTTAACACTCCTGTGGGTCATTTTGAGAATCTGGTTATGCCTTTTGGTCTTACTAATGCTCCTGCATTTTTTCAGAATCTTATTAATGACATCCTTAGACCTTTGATCGGCAAAAATGTGGTTGTGTATTTGGATGACATTTTGATTTATTCGCCGGATCTGGAGTCTCATTGGCGGAGCGTACGTGAGGTATTACAATTGTTAATGGACAATTCGCTTTTTGCTAAGCTGGAGAAATGTGAGTTCGCTGTACAGAGAATTAGTTTTTTGGGCTACATTATCTCCAGCGAAGGTTTTGAGATGGACCCGCTTAAAGTTCAAGCTGTACAGGAATGGCCTAGGCCTATTGATTTGAAATCGATACAGAGGTTTTTAGGTTTCGCCAATTATTACAGAAAATTCATAAAAAATTTTTCTAGTATTGTCAAACCTCTTACCGATCTCACCAGGAAAGGTGCTGATGCGGTTCAGTGGTCTTCTGAGGCCATTGAAGCTTTTGTGTATCTCAAGGAGAGGTTCACCTCTGCTCCCATCCTTATGCAGCCTGATGTGACTAAGCCGTTTTTGGTTGAGGTTGATGCTTCTTCGGTGGGGGTTGGCGCAGTATTGTCTCAGGATAACGGGGATGGATTACATCCCTGTGCCTTTTTTTCAAAAAAATTTTCGGAGACTGAACTGAATTACGATATTGGTAATCGGGAATTATTGGCTATTAAACTCGCATTTGAACACTGGCGCCACTTCTTGGAAGGTGCGGAATTTCCCGTTCAGGTTCTTACGGATCATAAAAATCTGATATATCTTGATGCTGCCAAGCGCCTGAATGCCCGTCAGGCTAGGTGGGCACTGTTTTTCTCGCGGTTTAATTTCTCCGTTACTTACATCCCTGGTACTAAGAATGTTAAGGCGGATGCCTTGTCTCGCAGTTTTTCTCCCATAGTCGGTGCTGAGAAAGAGGAGAACATTTTACAAGAAGGTGTTGTGATAGCTGCTTTGAACTCCGTTTTGGAAGATGAGATTCTTAAAGCACAGGAGAATGCCCCATCTAACACTCCTCATGGGAGGTTGTTTGTGCCTGGGACCTTTAGGAGAGATTTGTTTGTTGAGTGTCACGAATCTCGGTTGGCAGGTCATCCCGGAATCTCTGAGACCAAGAGACTGGTGGGTCGCAGTTTTTGGTGGCCTGGATGGCAGAAGGAAGTCATTAAGTGGGTGCGTCAATGTACTATATGTGCTAGATCTAAGTCCTCACATACTCCTGCTGCGGGGTTGCTTTGTCCTTTGGAGGTTCCCAGTGCTCCTTGGACACATTTGGCTATGGACTTTATAACTGACCTTCCCCCCTCTGAGGGTTTTACTGTCATCTGGGTGGTCGTGGACCGTTTTAGCAAGATGTGTCACTTGGTTCCCTTCGTCAAACTGCCCTGCGCTAAAACTCTCGCTAAGGCCTTTGTCAAGGAAATTGTCAGACTTCATGGCGTTCCTACTGACATTGTTTCTGATAGGGGTCCTCAGTTCGTGGCTCGTTTTTGGCGTGCCTTTTGTGACAGGTTGGGAGTTCATCTGTCGTTCTCGTCCGGATATCATCCTGAATCTAATGGCCAGACAGAAAGGAAAAACCAGGATGTTGAGCAGTTCTTGCGTTGTTTTGTGGCAGACAATCAAGAGGGGTGGTCTGAGTTTCTGCCACTTGCTGAATTTGCTCTGAACAATCATACATCTTCTTCTGCTGGTTGCTCGCCTTTTTTTTGTTGTTCTGGGAGACATCCGTCGTTTGGGTCGTTCTCCAAGTTGGGATCTGCCGTGCCTGAGGAGGAGAATTTTTCCGGTGATTTGGAGAGAGTTTGGACGGATGTGCGTGGTAATCTTCAGGAGGCCAACAGAAAATCTAAAGACTACTTTGATAGGAAACGACAGGAGGTTTTGTTCGCTGTTGGTGACATGGTTTGGTTGTCCTCTAGGAATCTGCGGTTGAGGATTCCTTCTAAGAAATTGGGTCTCAAGTTTGTAGGGCCCTTTAAGGTGCTTCAGGTTGTCAACCAATCTGCTGTTAGGTTGGAGGTTCCTACCTCCTGGAGAATTAATCCGGTATTTCATGTCTCTCTGTTAAAAAAAGCTGTTGTGTCGGATGGTGACGCCTCTGCCTCTGTTCCTCCGGTGGTGGAGGACGGGGAATATGAAATTTCTCGCATCCTTAACTCTAGACGGTATAGAGGTAGTTTGCAGTATCTGGTGGCCTGGAAAGGTTTCGGACCCGAGGATAACTCTTGGGTGAGGTCAGATGATGTTTCCGCGTCCAGACTTATCAGAGCGTTTCACAGGAGATTTCCTGATAAGCCTGGTCCTAGGGGATCCGGAGGATCCTCTTAGAAGGGGGGGTACTGTTAGAACCTTGCTCTTAGGTTTTTTCCTTTGCTGGTCTCATGACCTCGTTGGCCTATTTAATCCTGCTCCGCCCTTCTGGCTTTGCTGGACTTCATTGTATAACTACTTTCTAGCTAGCCTGTGCTCTGTATCTAACTCTGTTAGTTTGCTTGGTCTACGGACCTCAGTGTTCTATATATTTTGTTTGTTTGTCTGTCTGCTACTATTTCTGTTAGGAGGTGTCCCATTTTCCTCCCAGTCCTTAGTACTTGTAGGGATTCCTTCCCCACATCTATAGGTCTCCGTACAGACTAGCTTAGGACTTTAGCAGGTCTGATCGCAGGATCAGGTTCCCTGTTACATCGTAGGGATTCAGCTGAGTTCTATCGTAGGGACAGATTTCCTCTCTTTCCTTAGCTCTGGTAGCAGAACATAACACATACAATGCAAAGAATATGTAAATTTCTCACCTTTTTATCTGGCTTCAGGTATGATTTCATATTGCTCAAACCTGTTACTTGCCACAGGTGAGTTTGAATGAGCATCATATGCTTGAAACAAAGTTGTTTACCTACAACTTTGGAAAAGTGCCAACATTTTGGTTTGGCCCATTTTGGGAGTTTTGTGTGAAATTATGTCCAATTTGCCTTTTTTGTTTGTTTTTTTGTGTTGTTCCATTACATACAAATGAAATAAACATATCTATACCAACACATGTGTAATTACATTAATTTTCCAGGAGCAATACTTCATTTTCTGGAACAAATTCAAGGGTGAAAAACACTATGAAAAAAGCTTGAAATCTATGATGCTTTTTAACAATGGATAAAAGATGTTAAGTGTGTAAAGTGAGGGATCCTTTAAGCTTGGCCATGGACCCCCCGGGGCTCCCCGGAGCCCCGGGGCCCCGGGCGGTAGCCCAGATTGCCCTCATTATAATCTGCCTATGGTCCTAAGTGTTCCCCGGATAGTGGCCCCGGAGCTGCGCTCACTGAGTGACAGGACACCGCTCCTGAGCTCAGCTTCGGGGCCCGCTCGCCGGAGCGGCTCATTCTCCTCGGCTCCTCAGCGTCAGCGGTCAGAGAATTACAGCTAGGGACACATATGACATGTGAGTATAAGGATTTTATTATTTTCTTCTTATTTTACAATGGATCCCACTGATTCTGAGATTGTGTTTAGTGACATATTGTACTTCATGATAGTGGTAACCAATTTTGATACGACAATTTGGTGAAAATTTTGATAATTTTGCAATTTTCAAACTTTTAATTCCAGAGAGTTATGTCACACAAAATAGTTAATAAATAACATTTCTCATATGTTTACTTTACATCAGCACAATTTTTAAAACATTTTTTTTGTTAGGAAGTTAGAAGGTTTAAAAGTTGACCAGCGATTTCTAATTTTTCCAACAAAATTTACAAAACCATTTTTTTAGGGACCACATCACATTTGAAGTGACTTTGAGGGGCCTTTATGACAGAAAATACCCAAAAGGAACTAAAGCAATGTGGAAAGAAAAATGAACATTTTACTTTTTTTCACAAAAATTTTACTATAGCCCCAATTTTTTTATTTTCACAAGGATAACAAGATAAAATGAACCACAAAATTTGTTGTGTAATTTCTACTGAGCATGTTGATACCCCATATGTGGGGGAAAACTATTGTTTGGGCACATGACAGGGCTCGGAAGGGAAGGAGCACCGTTTCGACTTTTTGAACGCAAAAAAGACTGAATGCCATATCACCATATCAAAATGAATGCCGTAATGCCATTATGAAAACAAAATGCCATATGAAAAAAGTGGATGCCATATCACATTTGGAGAGCCCCTGACATGCGAAAACAGCAGAAACCCCCCACAAGTGATAGCGTGATGTCTCTTACTCGAAAAAGCCCTTTTCTTTACCCTGGGAGATGGGGGACTCGGAGTCGGGTCCTGTGATGGAGAGATGGGGTGCAGCCGTGGCCCGGACCCGACCCGTGCTCAGGGCCGTCACATTAAAAGAGATGGTGTGGGCTTATCCGGGTTGAGTGGCTGATTTACGACTACGCCACCTGTGGCACCTGGGGAAGGCCACCAGCGCCGCTGCAGTCCGCTGAGGCATAGTGTTACGGCGACCAGAGTTATTACTACTCCCCACAGGCGGAGCAAGGCCTCAGGGCAGAGAGACAGGAAGGATGGAGGGGGTAGTAGTGGAGGAAGAACGGATGCCACGTCGCGCGGTGTAGCGCAGAATAAACAGTCCGGAGGCCATAGGGGTGAACTTCCAAGGCTTTACTCACATTAGAGATGGCAGAAGGAAGGCGACTCCCTGATCCCCACGGAGTCCTGCAGTCACCAGGGATGGGGGTCCGACAACCTCCGAGCAAGTCCAGAATTCAATCGGGACCCCGCACCAGAGTGTTCCTGAACTACAGACCGTATCCTCTCCTGTCTGTGTGTGTAGATAGGCTGGGTCTCCCTCTGAACTCCTCTCAGAACAAGGGCACAGGTGGCAGCTCCGCTCCTTCCGATACCCGATGGGATCCTCTGGGCCTACCAGGCTTTACCAACCAGAACATGGAGAAGCAAGGTCGGGTGTCGGGGCCGGTACCCCTCTTGCAGCCGGACTCCCTCTGAATATATCAGATGGTGAGGACAGGTGGCGTACACTGCTCCGTCTGCATCCTCCCCGGGATCCATTAGCTGTGGAGCTACACTCTTAAGCTCCGGGCCTTCTTGGTCGTGGTCCTTGACCGGGTTGAGACATTCCTCGTCTGCAACCTGCCCCCCGTCCCAAGGCTGGGGTATGAGGGCTGTGTCTCCATCCACTGCAGGTCCACACAGGATCCACGTTCAGGGTGGGAGATCACAATACCTCACAGTAATTAACAGCACAAAGACCAAAACCAAAGATGGCTTTTTATTAAATAAGAAATTTAAAGTGTCACTAAATTGTAAGTCCTCAACCCTCACCCACTAACTGGTTCCCCTCACTCTTGGTTCCCCAGTCTCCCTGTAACCAGGAGGGTAGCACCTGGTGCATACTAGCCCCCCTGGTGGAGAAATGTGGTGTTGGATGCAAAGGTTGGGTCCCGACCATCACGCTGTTCTTACCTCGGAGGAGGAACACTACACTCCATTACAGAAGTGCAGCATCCCTGTGGCAGTCGAACCTTCAGGGGCGCCACAGTTCTACAGTGGGATGTGCTACATAATGAAGTTTCTCTTAAGGGGCACTTGGAAGATGTCCTTATCACCCCGGTCAGTAAAATCTTTATAGTGGTGGCAGGATGAGCCTAACCTATCTCGAGGGGTTCCCTGGGTACTTAGGGTCACTAGAACAATTACCACAGATGCGAGTCCGAGAGGGTGGGGAGCCCATCTAGGAGATATGGTAGCCCAGGGGACCTGGTCAGATATTGAAAAGGGTCTCTCCTCCAATTCAAAAGAACTTCTGGCGGTAGACAAGGCGGTGAATAATTTCTTACCTTTCCTTCAGGGCCAGAATGTAAAGATCCTCTTGGATAATCTAGTTGCGGTAGCATATGTGAACCACCAGGGGGATACATGGTCAAGATCGCTGATGAGAGTGACAGATCATCTCTTCCAGATTACAGAAAGTCACCTCCTTTCCCTGATGGCCCTCCATATAATGGAAAAAGAAAACATGAGAGCAGATTTCCTAAGCTGCTATCCTCTGATGCAAGGGGAATGGGAACTAAATCAAGGAATTTTTACCCAAATAGCCGAAGATGGGGGGGCCTCCGGTCAGGTAGATCCGTTTGCCACAAAACTAAATCGGAAGACAAAGATCTTGTGTTCCCTAAATCCTCTAGCTGTGGACGCTTTCCTGATACGTTGGTATTTCAGCCTGGCGTATGACTCCTCCCCCCCTGGTTGGCTGTTCTTCTCATGGTAATAAGAAAGATCAGGGAGGAGAAGGCCAGGGTTCTGCTGATCGCACCCTTTTGGCCCAGGAGGCCCTGGTTCTCATGCCTGAGGAACATGTCCATCTCTGATCCTTGGGTTCTTCCAGAGATTCCATATCTCCTTCTCCGGGGTCCGATATTCCATCCTCAAGCAACTGGCCTCCACTTGACGGTGTGGAACTTGAAAGGACACTGCCAAATCAGAAAGGTTTTTCCAAAGGTCTAGTAACCATCCTGCACAGCAGAAAACCTGTTACAACCCAGATTTATGCCACAAGTTGGAGAAAGTTTTTGTCTTTCTCTGGTTCTGGGGTTGATGGGGAAGGGGTGCCAATAGGACAAATCTTTGGAGTTTTTACAAAAAGGTCTTGAACTAGGGTTATCCACCAGCACCCTTAAAGTACAGATTTATGCCTTGGGTGCCCTATATAGCTGTGATGTAGCTTGTAGCTACTGGGTTTCTCGGTTCATTAAGGCAGCTTTTAGATCTAGACTCATTATTAAAAGCAGCTTGGGTCCCTGGGATTTAAATTTGGTTCTAAAGGCCTTGACTAGCTCGCCGTTTGAGCTAATAGTCAGCAACCCTTAAATCCCTCTCTCTTAAGACCGCTTTAATATCTTTAACCTCGGCCAGGAGCATTAGTGACATCCAGACCCTGTCTATGGCCTCGCCGTTTACTCAAATTCTGGATGATAGGCAGGATCTGGTCTAAAAATCACTCTCTCTCCCTAAGGTAGCTACTCGTTTCCACAGACTTCAGGAAGTCCTCCTACCCTCCTTTTGTCCACATCCTAGTAACCAGAAAGAGGTGGAGTTACATACGTTAGAAGTGAGGAGATGTGTGGTTAGGTACCATTCAGTTACCAAAAGCTTTAGGAAAGATAACTCGTTGTTTATATCCTACCAAGGGGCTAGGAACGGTCTAAGGTCACGAAGTCCACCATAGCTAGATGGAATTAGGAGGCCATTTCTCTATCATATACAGTATAGACCAAAAGTTTGGACACACCTTCGCATTTAAAGATTTTTCTGTATTTTCTTGACTATGGAAATTGTACATTCACACTGAAGGCATCAAAACTATGAATTAACACATGTGGAATTATATATTTAACAAAAAAGTGTGAAACAACTGGGTTCAGGTCTGGTGACTGTGAAGGCCAGGTTATCTGGCGTAGCACCCCATCACTCTCCTTCTTGGTCAAATAGCCCTTACACAGCCTGGAGGTGTGTTTGGGGTCATTGTCCTGTTGAAAAATAAATGATGGTCCAACTAAACGCAAACCGGATGGAATAGCATGCCGCTGCAAGATGCTGTGGTAGCCATGCTGGTTCAGAATGCCTTCAATTTTGAATAAATCCCCAACCGTGTCACCAGCAAAGCACCCCCACACCATCACACCTCCTCCTCCATGCTTCACGGTGGGAACCAGGCATGTAGAGTCCATCCGTTCACCTTTTCTGCGTCGCACAAAGACACGGTGGTTGGAACCAAAGATCTCAAATTTGGACTCATCAGACCAAAGCACAGATTTCCACTGGTCTAATGTCCATTCCTTGTGTTCTTTAGCCCAAACAAGTCTCTTCTGCTTGTTGCCCGTCCTTAGCAGTGGTTTCCTAGCAGCTATTTTACCATGAAGGCCTGCTGTACAAAGTCTCCTCTTAACAGTTGTTGAAGAGATGTGTCTGCTGCTAGAACTCTGTGTGGCATTGAACTGGTCTCTAATCTGAGCTGCTGTTAAACTGCGATTTCTGAAGCTGGTGACTCGGATAAACTTATCCTCTGAAGCAGAGGTGACTCTTGGTCTTCCTTTCCTGGGGCGGTCCTCATGTGAGCCAGTTTCTTTGTAGCGCTTGATGGTTTTTGCAACTGCACTTGGGGACACTTTCAAAGTTTTCCCAATTTTTCGGACTGACTGACCTTCATTTCTTAAAGTAATGATGGCCACTCGTTTTTCTTTACTTAGCTGCTTTTTTCTTGCCATAATACAAATTCTAACAGTCTGTTCAGTAGGACTATCAGCTGTGTATCCACCAGACTTCTGCACAACACAACTGATGGTCCCAACCCCATTTATAAGGCAAGAAATCCCACTTATTAAACCTGACAAGGCATACCTGTGAAGTGAAAACAATTTCCGGTGACTACCTCTTGAAGCTCATCAAGAGAATGCTAAGAGTGTGCAAAGCAGTCATCAAAGCAAAAGGTGGCTACTTTGAAGAACCTAGAATATAAGACATATTTTCAGCTGTTTCACACTTTTTTGTTAAGTATATAATTCCACATGTGTTAATTCATAGTTTTGATGTCTTCAGTGTGAATGTACAATTTTCATAGTCATGAAAATACAGAAGAATCTTTAAATGAGAAGATGTGTCCAAACTTTTGGTCTGTACATCTAGCGGCGAGGAAGTGCCAGAAGGGCTGAAGGCTCATTCCACCCCTCCCCTCCTGGGCTGAGAAGACAGGTGTCTCGATAGAAGACATATTTAAGGCTGCTACCTGGTCCTGTCCCTCTACATTCCATAGACACGATAGGTTAGATATGGGTGTATCGGCTGACCTCACCTTTGGGAGAAGAGTGTTCCAGGCTGTGGTCCTTCAATAGATTACTTCATCTCTGTAATTCTCTCGTGGTGCTGTCATGGTCGACCGATAAAATCTTAAATTACATACCGGTAATGGAATTTTTCGGAGACCATGACAGCACCCTTATATTTCCTCCTTTCACGTTTGTGGGAACACTCCCCTTTTATTAATTATAATATCACACTCAATAGGTGTCGTCTGGTATGGCAATTTTGTGATTGTTTGCTGTGCTTATTAACCTGGCAGTCCTCTCAATGCTCTGTAATCCCAACTGAGGCGGGAGAGAGGTGGCGCCCTTTTAAGCCTGTAGGTTTCCTCTCCTTGGTGGGCGGATCCCCTCTCTCGTGGTGCTGTCTCTGAAAAATCCCGTTACCGGTAAGTAACTTACGACTATACATTTGATGGAGCAATCAAAAAGTTGTACCCCAAAATGGTATTAAAAACGGTCTTAGAAAATTGAAACACAAGCCAAACAATTTGTTTGCAAAGTTTAGAATTTTTTAAAAGCAGTAAAATGTTTTCGTTTTCTTCTGCACCATTTCACTTTATTTGGAATTCATTGCCTTTTTTTTTCTATATGTTGCACAGTAAAGTGAATGGCGTCTTTCAAAAATGCTGTAATTTTGTCCCACAAAGTACACCTCAACCCTGCTGTATTGAATAGTGTCTGTGTTATTCACTATGTGATATGTGTTTTTTTATTGTATACTAATGTATAGTGACTAGTGATGATTGAGCGTGTTCTATGAACCCATTCAGCAAGCACGCTAACAGCCGTGACACTTGCAGGCACGGCGACCTTAAAAGAAATGCCGAGCATGTCAAAATACTCGGCGAGCACCTGAGCGTGCTCGCCGAAGGGGTTGATAGAACACGCTCGATCATCACTAATAGTGACCAGATGCCTCTAAGGAATCTTTTTTGGCCTCTGTTTTACTGGTGCTTGAAGTGCAAATTTTTGTAGCTCTAATGATTAAGTAATATGCAACTATGTGAACTGCAATTGCCAATTAACAATTTAAGGGTATCCATCAGATATACCCCTCCCTCCAATTCCCATTCATGACCATGCAGGATTTGGAAAGCTAAATCCATAGACACCTCTATATCTTTTATCTGTTGCTGCATTTCTGAGTGCTCTGGGAGTAACGGAGCACTAACCAAGCCTCAGCCTTCCAAGGTTGCTTCCCTGCCCAGCACCAGCCTCTTTATCTTGATTGATAGCTCACTGTCAGTTTTTTGGGACGTCAGGCACCAAGCAAGGAAAATCAGTGAGCTAGACACTAGCACTGGGAACTTTCCCTCCGTACATAAACAAAACATAAACCAAAAAAAAAGCAATTTGGCACGTTACTTAATTTATGTAGATTTATAGAATGAAATGTTGGATTTCGTACGAGCTCGATCCATGTTTTTCACAGAGCTCATATCTATTATAGTCTAGGGCTGTTCACATATTTCTGTGGACCGCGTATTTTTCACCGAAACACGTTGACCTGTCGGACTTTGATCCAAATCAAAGTTTAGAGCTTCTCGGATGCAAAACAAAGCTGATGAAAGTCTGAATGAGGCCTTACTCTATTATTTATTTTTTAAGCAGCGTTCATTCCAGGCTGCTGTACACATGAAGAGGGTTTACACACCTAAAATACATATATAAAACACAGAAACAAGCTACCATTGACAGACTAGTATGGAGGGAGACACTGCCACTACGATCTAACAGTGTGGATTCTGGTGTCTCGCTCCTTCCCTCAGGTTGTATGCCAAAAGCCTCCTCCAATAAGCAAGTTCTGGACAAGCTGCAGGTGGAGAGGGAGTGCGGGATTACGGTGAAGGCCCTGACTGCGTCTCTGTTTTACACTTACGAGGGAAAGAAGTATCTCCTGAACCTGATCAACACTCCGGTGAGTGTGACGTTTCTTCTTGATTTGTTTCTCTGTGGTCTTGTTGCGGATGTTCAACTGGTCACGGCGGTCGCGTGACCTGTCACATAACTAAATGATGTCATGGAAGGTCCTTTCACACCAACGCGAGCCGTACAAGAGACCGGACGCAGTGGAGAAAAGACCGGGGGCCATCAGAAGGTAAGTATAATGTTATTTTCTCCAATCCCCTCCATGACAGCACACCTGGAGGTAGCCTCCCCATCCTAATTAGGGACAGGAAAACAAGAGGTTAAATAGCCCCTTCCCGCTACAATCCCCAGTGTTTTCCTGTCCCTATGGGATGAAGAGGTTACCTGGGGTGCCTGCAGCCGGCAAGCAGGGCCCTATTAAATTTACCTGCCGGGCTGCAGCTCCCGTGTCTCCTTGAGAGCGGGACCCCCCACACACACACTCGCCTGCGTGTAAAGCCGAGTAGGGTTTTGGGGGCTGGGGGCCTCCTGTAGCTCCCCGGCCGGAGTCTCCTCTGTCCTCCATGGCGGCGTGCCGGAAGTCAGGCTTTTGGCCAGCGGGACGTCACTTCTGGTGCGTTCCACCGTGGAACGCATGGGGCCGCGGCGGGAAATTCAAAAGGAGAAGCCGCGGTTTGCCCTGAAAATGAGGATCCTTCACCAGATAGGTGAAAATTTGGCACTGGATCTCGGTCTCCCCTATAAAAGACCCAGATGAGAATACTCCATTAAGGTAGGACAGAATATTCTGCTACTATGGAGGGTGCTGTTCCAAAGCCTGCGTCTGCAGAGCCCAGCGCTAACCCGGCCCCAGTAAGTACTAGGTCCTAGGTTATTCCCCACTCTCTTTTGAGCAGGATCCTAAATATATTTTAAATCTCCCCTTTTTTTATTTTTAATTTAGGGAGACAAGGATCCGGCACCGACAGTGGGAGAAAGCACTACAGTTCGCAAATGTGCCATCTGTATAAAAAAGCTGGCTTCAGGGCATAAGAAACCCCTATGCTGGAAATGCACTGACAACATTGTGAAGGAAGAACAGCCTTCCCTTATGGAAGAAGTCAGGGGAATGGTTCGGCAGGAAATACAATCTTCCCTAGCCTCCTTCTCACAAGCCAGAGCTGAAGGTCCATCTCCCCCCAAAAGGAGAAAATATACGGTTAGGGAGACCTCTGATTCAGAATTAGGGTCTATGGAGGAACCGGAAGAAGGGGTCCTAAGTGAAGATCATGAGGAAGATAGGAAATATTACTTTTCGTCTGAGAATATGGAGGAATTGTTGTCGCAGGTGAGAGACACGATGCAGGTGGAAGAGGAGAAGGAAACCCGTACAGTTCAGGATGAAATGTTTGGCGGTCTGAAATCCAAGAAGAAGGTAGTGTTCCCTGTGCATGACAACATTTGGAGTCTTATTTTGGATGAATGGGAGTCACCTGAGAAAAGGCTTAGTATGGCAGGAGAAATGAAGGATAGATTCCCTCTAGATGAAAAGGCGGCTAAGCTATGGATGGAAGTCCCGAAGGTTGATGTACAGGTGGCAAGGGTTGCGAAGAAAACAACCCTTCCCTTTGAAGACTCGTCACAGCTCAAAAATCCTATGGATGGGAAGATGGACAGCCTTCTAAGGAAGGCATGGGAAACATCGGCGGCTTCACTGAAGACTAATATCGCTTCAACTTGTGTAGCTCGTTCCATGTTCCTCTGGCTCCAACAACTAGAGGAACATCTCTGGAAAGGTACCACTCAAGAGGACCTCCTAGCATCTCTTCCTTTTCTGCAGAAGGCCACTGGATTCCTAGCGGATGCCTTGGCGGAGTCGGTCAAGATTGCGGCAAGATCGGCAGCATTATCAAATTCTATGAGAAGAGCTCTGTGGTTGAAGATGTGGAGTGGGGACAACGCATCAAAATCTAAGCTTTGTTCCATTCCATTTAAAGGAGAGTATATGTTTGGGGCGGTGCTAGACGAGTTGTTGGAGAAAGCATCCGACAAGAAGAAGTCTCTGCCAGAGCCAAAGAATCCAAAAAGTTTCAGAAAGAGACCATTTCTTCTCCCTCAACAACAACAGCAGCAAGCATTTCAGTACAGAGGCAAGGGTAAAACTGGTCGCTGGAGTTACACAAAAGGGGGAAGAGGTAGGAATATCTTTCAAGGTTCTAGGCAGGACAGACAATGACGCCAAGAAGGTAGGAGGCAGAATTGCGAGCTTCCTTCCTCAATGGCAGCTTATTGATTGGAAAAGGATTTGTCGTGGCAACAGTAGACCAGCCAGAGGCTTACTACCACGTGCCAATTCATCAGGATTACAGAAAATTTCTCAGATTTGCTGTAACTCAGAACCGAGAGATACTTCATTTTCAATTCAATGTACTCCCCTTCGGCATTTCGTCAGCACTCCGCCTGTTTACAAAGATCATGGCAGAGGTAGTAGGTTTATCTAAGGAAACTGAATATCTGCATCGTCCCATATTTAGACAATTTTTTGGTGATGGTTCCCTCGGTTTCAAGTTTGGAAAGAGACCTCCAGATGACCCTCCAGATCCTGGAATCCTTGGGATGGTTGATAAACTACCAAAAGTCAGATCTGATTCCCTCCACCAGGAAGACCTCCTTGGGAATTCTCCTGGATTCTCAGCAACAAGCCTCTTTTCTGCCAAAAGAGAAGCAGATTCAGTTGAGGTCGAAAGTTTATGCACTAAAGAACCAGAGAGGAGTGTCATTAAGATTCGCCATGTCCGTCCTCGGGTCCATGACCTCATTTATTTAGGCGGTACCTTGGGCTCAAGCGCATTCAAGGGTCCTTCAAAACTACATCCTTTCCTGTTGGGACAGATCTCCAAGTTCCCTCTCCAACAGAATTCATCTGCCAGAGAAGGTGAAAGCATCTTTAAATTGGTGGCTCTGTCCAGGAAATCTGGAGAAAAGTTCAGCATGGATTCAACTTCCCTTGTTATCCGTCAAAACAGACGCAAGCAAAAGAGGATGGGGAGCAGTAGTCTCCCACGTGGCCTTCCAAGGGGTCTGGTCGCAAGAAATAGCAGAGCAGTACTCAAACTTAAGAGAAATGAAAGTGGTGGAAGAAACCCTATGGGCAGCCACTACTGTGCTTCAGGGGTCGAATGTCAGAGTCTACTCGGACAATATGACAACTATAGCCCACTTGAGACATCAGGGAAGTACAAGAAACAGGAGGTTACAGATGATCTCCGAAAGGATCTTCCACTGGGCGGAGCATAATCTACTATCCTTATCGGCTCTGCATCTGAGGGGCTCCGACAACTATCATGCAGATCTTCTGAGCAGAAAATACATTCATCCAGGGGAGTGGAGCATGAACTCGAAGATATTTCAGATGATTGTTCAAAAGTGGGAATACCCAGATGTGGACCTGTTTGCGAACCAGGAAAACGCAAAAGTAAGAGCCTTTTTCTCTTTGAAACCCGGGGATTCAGCAACAGGGATAGATGCATTCGCTCACCCTTGGAAAGTTGGGCTCGCTAATGCTTTTCCCCTGATTCTGTTAATACCAAGGACTTTACAAAAAATCAGGTCGGAAGGGCTCAAGACTATCCTAATAGCTCCAATGTGGCCAAAAAGAGCATGGTTCGGAACATTGAGCAGTCTAAGAATGGATGATCCATTGATGCTTCCTTGAATCCACGATCTGCTGCATTAGGGCCAGATTTTCCATCCGGCCCCTCAGAATTTGGCTCTAGCAGCTTGGCTTCTGAGACCACCCTCTGAAAAGCCAGAGGCTTCTCAGTACAGGTGATCCAAATGTGGCGCCCTGCTGTGCATTGGTGCCACAGAACCCAGAAGGGTGCATGGATGGATTTCTCCACAAGAGGCCCTCACTAGATACAAACACCTCTACCTTCCAACTCATACCAGCAGAGGGAGCCCAGATAGGGATATATATAGGGAAGGTGGAGCCAGGCAGCTCAGTTGATTAGTGAGTGCTCAGAGTCAGAGCAGAGCAGGCAGGCTGAGAGAGAGCCTGAGAGCGTGCCGACACTCAGATAGCGGTGAAGACGCAGCACGTCAGCTGCCTAGTAGTGAGGGCCCCGAGTGTGGCCGACGGCAAGGAGAAAAAGGGGAGTGAAACCAAGGGGGCAGAGGAGCACAATAAGCTCACCCCATTATATCTACCGGACACCGGATCCGCGCCTACAGGGACCCTTTACACCCAGTGGGGATAACCGGAATCCCAGGAGGACTACAAGTCCCTGACAAACCTGAAGGCTAGACACACACAGGATCAGGAACCACGAAGGCCCCGACGTCCAGGGAAAGTGGTTACCAACCAGAGGTCCTATTTCTGAGCATCTGGTGAAGTAAAAGCAGGACACATAAGCTAGGCTCAGTTACAGGCTGGCCAGGAGCATACATAGGGACAGACACGGATCAGGAGGCCCTATACCTGCTCCCTGGGGAGAAGTCCAAAAGTGCGCCCTTCATCTGGAGTACCCTGGACCGTACCTAACAGCTGTACCAGTAAAGGAAATGAAGCAAATCCCCTGTCTCTGTCCGTTACTCCTGCTGTGCCATCGCTTTCCCTGCACCACAATGCTCAGCGCAACCTGCATCATTTATACTGCCCTGAGGCCTGCTCCACCTGTGGGGAGCCGTTCCATCTCAAGCTGTCCTGACATCTGCCTCAGAGGACTGTTGCAGCGCTGGTGATCCTCACCAGACACCACAGGTGGCGTCACAACAAATTCCCTACAAATAATTCCTTTTGGCACTGACCGCCCTGGGCCAGCCACCGCGATAATCCCCGCAGGCAGTCTTAGGCCCGGCTGCCGGGTGCCCCACGACACCCCTGGGGGCGAGTCACATACACAGCAGAAAAGCAGAAAACCAGTCACAATTTCCATCTATGGAAAAATCTAGAAAGCTTTCAAGCTATGGTATGAGCCTCGTCCATTAGATCCCTTTCGGCCTGACGTGGCCAGAATCTTGGATTTCCTACAGAACGGTCTGTCTAAAGGATTAAGACCAAGCACGCTGAAGGCCCAAGTCTCGCCTTTAAGTTCCTATTTTGATGCTGATTTGGCCCAAAACAGATGGATTAAGAGGTTCATGATAGCTGCTTCTTGGATTAATCCAACAAGAGCTAAAATAGTTCCACCTTGGGATCTCAACGTAGTTCTTAGAGGCCTAACTATGCATCCTTTCGAGCCAATAGCCGAGGCACACATAGACAAATTGTCTTGGAAAGCGGCATTGCTTATAGCTCTGACTACAGCCAGAAGAGTGAGTGAAATCCAAGCCCTGTCTATCAGAGAGACTTATTGTCGTATTTTGGAGGACAGGATCATCCTCCAGTTGGATCCTTCTTTTCTACCTAAAGTGTCGTCTAATTTTCATATGTCTCAGCCAATAATTCTTCCGTCATTCTGTCAAAATCCATCAAATAGCAAGGAAGAAGAATTCCACGCGTTGGATGTAAGAAGGACTATAATCCGCTATTTGAGGCAGACTGAAACCTGGAGGAAGGATCAGAACCTATTTGTCCAATATGGAAGCCCCAATAAAGGAAAGAAAATTGCAAAAATATGCTAGCAAATTGGATTAAGAAAGCAATTTGTGAAACATACATAGTTCAAGATTTGCCTCCTCTGAAATCTTTGAAAGCTCTTTCTACTAGAGCTATGTGGGTCTCCTGGGCGGAAAAAGCTAGTGCATCCATTGAGCAGATTTGCAGGGCAGCTACATGGTCGTCTGTCCATACCTTTGCTAAACATTATAGACTAGATGTAATATCTAATAGAGACTTAGCATTTGGAAGGAAAGTCCTTCAGGCTGTTGTCGCTCCCTAAAATTCATTCTTTGGTATTACTCCAGGTGTGCTGTCATGGAGGGGATTGGAGAAAATAGAATTAGACTTACCAGTAATTCGGTTTCTAAGACCCTCCACAACAGCATGGGTAGTTCCCTCCATTTCTTTATTGATTGGAAAAATCCTTAGTGTTAATAAATATTTAGAGCATTCATACTGTGTGGTCCTTTGAAAACACTGGGGATTGTAGCAGGGAGGGGCTATTTAACATCTTGTTTTCCTGTCCCTAATTAGGATGGGGAGGCTACCTCCAGGTGTGCTGTCGTGGAGGGTCTTAGAAACAGAATTACCGGTAAGTCTAATTCTATTTTTTTTTTTTTTACCATTTTTATTCTTTTTTTCAACTATTAACTTGTTCACACTATATAAATACATGCCGGTTGCAAGGATTTATATAGTGTGACCAAGTTGTCAAGCACTTTCCAAGTGATGCTAAAATCGCTTGGAAAGCGGTTGACAACCCGCATGCGGACATGCATGTGAAAAATGCTTCACTTACGTTTGTCCCTGGCAGGAAAAACGCATGTAAAATCTGCATGCGTTTTTTCTGCCAGGGAGATGCAGAAACACTCAGGAAAAATCCGGAGCATTTCTGCATCGTGGGCATGTGGCGCCCCTGAGGGTTCAGTCGCCACAGAGGTACTGCACCTCACCCAGAGGTGTGGTGTCTCCCTTCACTCAGGTAAGATGGGAGTGCTGCAGAGAACCCCCCAAAACACCTGCATCCAACATTACACTGCTTCAGACCGGCTGGAAGGGCAACATGCAGAGCGCAGCTGCTGAGCCCTGTCCCTGGCTGGAGTGGGGGAAACCCAAAGGTAGGGGGAACCAGTAGTGGGTGTGGGTGGAGGAAGCAGTTAGAAGGAGCACACAGTAGGTATATAATGGGAAGCAATCTTAGGGTGGCAGTTCAGAACAGAATGGTCAGTTAGTACAGTACAGACGGTCAGTGAGGACTGTCTGGGAGCAGAGGCTCAGCAGGAGCTCTGCTCCACAAGAAGGGCCCGGGATAGAGGCCCCGGAGGGGAGAAGGGAGTAGGCTCCATTCTAAGAAGAGATCCCAGGGGTACGGCGCGTGCAGGACAGCACCCATACGCCCCGCATCTGTCAGAAGACAGAGGGATCGGTTGCCCCATTCTAATCTCCAGGGGGTCAGGTTGGTCCCGGATCCGACGTACAGGAAGGACTTCAGCATACCCGAGCGGGATTGAGAGTGGGCAGCGCAGGGCAGCAGGGAGAAGGACCTAGTGTGAAGACGGTCAAAGTAGGAACACGAGAAAGTGGGGTTCTGCCAAGCATTCCTAAACTTCCTGAGGAAGGATTGAACCCCTGCCAGGGTGAACACGGCGCAACGTGGGAGGCCTTCACCTGTAACTTGCACTTTTGTGTTTCCTGAAGAACTGTGAATTAAAATCTTGGACGACTGCACTGAGTTGCCTCCGTCTATTCCTTCACTGGTGCCATTTCCCTCCCTGCACTACAATGCCCAGCGCACCCTCCATCTATTTACACTGCCCTGAGGCCCGCGCCACCTGTGGGGAGCCGTTCCATCTCTAGCTGCCCTAACATCTGCCTCAGAGGACTGTTGCAGCGCTGGTGATCCTCACCAGACACCACAGGTGGCTTCACGACAAATCCTATAAATAATCCCTTTTGCGCTGACCGCCCCGGGCCAGCCACCGTGATATTCCCCAAAGCAGCCATACGGCCCGGCTGCCGTGTGCCCCGCGGCCCAGGGGGCAGCGAGTCACCACTTGGCGTCACGAACAGGATACGTGACCAGCCTGCCATCTGCGGGTAATGTGCGCCTAAAGAAGTGTTTTCTGCCTTGAATGTGGCGCCCGCCCCAGAAGAACGGGCGCCATTATGTGCGTGCTAAAGAACAACAGAATGGAACCTCCCGTCGTGGGCCGGGTCCCAGAATGGCTCCAAAAGCAGGCCCTGCCCCTTGCAACAGTGACTGTCCGCATAGATGTGTCCGTCAAAGCGGGGAGGCCGACACAGGGAGTGACCGACAGCAAAGTGCCATGGGACCGCCCCCGAAAGAGGAGAGGCGGTGGAGAGAAGCTGCGTAAAGACCGGGAGGTGTCAGGCCGAGCTGACGCAGTCGCGGGAGCAGGTCGGAGTGATGTCCCTGTCCCAAATGCGGCTGGCGCTGCTCCATCCCTGGTCCCCCTGCAGCCTGAGGCTGATGACCAGGCTGGGTCAGCCTGCAGAAACCAGGGGTTCCCCCGGAGGGGGCCCCACTGTTAAACTGTTTTAGTTAACTGGACTGTACATAAGTTGCCCGGAAGGGTGCAGTTGACTTCATGTTTGCTACCCAGTTACCCGTCAGGGTACAGAGACTGACAGGCTGAGGACTGTGAGAAGCCGGACGTTGACATTGTACATAGTTTAGCACTTCTTAAAGTGCATCCTATTGGTTTTATAATTACAAATATACCTCAGAACAAAAACCCGTTTGGCGTGGCGGAAGACGAGGTCCAGGATTGGATCGTCTATGCCCTGCAGCCATGCCCAGGGCCTACGTTGAGGGTTTGTGGACGGGTCCCTCATGCTGCTACTGTTGCACCCTGGTGCTGGAACTGTCTTGAAAATTGTTTTATATGACAATACTCTTATGATGTTTTATAATGTAACCAGTAACGTTAAAAGAAATGTGCCTCCCATAAAGGGAAGAAATGTTGTTTTATGCTCAAATATGCTGATGCATCTTAAAAATTTTGCATGTCAGTTATGCCTGGTTTTGATCTGTTCCAGCCCGCGGACGTGCTGTGTTTTACCGGGGGGGGGAATGTGGCGCCCCTGAGTGTTCAGTCGCCACAGTGGTACTGCACCTCACCCAGAGGTGTGGTGTCTCCCTTCACTCAGGTAAGATGGGAGTGCTGCACAGAACCCCCCAAAACACCTGCATCCAACATGCAGAGTGCAGCTGCTGAGCCCTGTCCCTGGCTGGAGTGGGGGGAACCCAAAGGTAGGGGGAACCAGTAGTGGGTGTGGGTGGAGGAAGCCGTTAGAGGGAGCACTTATACAGTAGGTATATAATGGGAAGCCATCTTAGGGTGGCAGTTCAGAACAGAATGGTCAGTCAGTCTACCATTGGGCCCTATAAGACGTTCTTCATCTCCCGTTGCAGTGGGGTTTTTATTTGTCAAAAAAAAAGACTGGGGGTTGCGCCCCCGCCTTGATTTTCGCGAGTTTAATCGGATCACGGTCTGGGATGCATATCCTCTCCCTCTCATCCCCGACCTCTTTAGAAAAAAAATTGGCTCCTACGATTTGATTAAACTAGACCTCAGGGGGGCTTATAATCTCATTCACATTGAGGAGATGAGTGGAAGATGGCCTTCAATACTCCTGAGGGGCACTATGAAAAGCTTGTGATGGCATTTGGGTTGACTAATGCTCCCGCTTTCTTTCAACACTGTTAGTGACATTTTTAGTCATCTGGCAGGTAGATCACAACAAACCAATCTTGATGACATATTAATTTACTTACCTCCAGTCACATCAGGTACATATCAGGCAGGTCTTACAGATACTCAAAGATAATAAATTATTTGTCAAACCAGAGAAATGTATGTTCTCCATTCAGGGTTAGTTCTTATCATTCACCGTTTTTGCATGGATCTGGCCAAAGTCCGGACGGTACTGGATTGGTATTATATTCAAGACTTAAAGGCATTACAAAGTTTTTTGGGTTTCGCCAGCTACTACTGTAAGTTCATCAAAAACTTTTCGGCAGTGGCCAAACCTCTGATGGACGATTTTGCCAAATAGAAAAAAAAAATTAAGATTTTATTATTTTACTTTCCATTCTTGTAGCTAAACACAATCCAGCTAAGTTTAAAATTGAAATGAAGCCCCTGTACCCCCCTCTCTAGGTGCTTCTGTACCAAGTCTTCCCTGGTCCAGGATGGTCTCTATATCACAGGCTCCAGCAATAACCTATTGACACATGATTGTGGCAGCCCTCACGTGCTGATATATCACAGTGCCAATAGAAGTGGGAAGCGGCACAGAAATCACAAAATAAAGGCAGTGTTTGTGGTAATGCAAGAATCCAGCAAGCAGAGTAATCCACACGTCATACAACAGCCCAACATGGATGATGAAAAGCTGCGTCTTCAGGCGTCTGTGTAAGAACATCATATTTTTGTTTTCCTTCCAGAATAAGCACCAAATGGAATAGCTGAATGCCAGGATACGGAGACCGGCGGGGGACAGGGAAGCGCTGTCCGCTGGATTTTGTGCTGGTTTCACAAGCGGTCACCCTGCAGTTTTCTCCGGATAATGCTGTGGAGACTTTTCACAACACATCTAATAATTGTGAACCTTCCACTCACATGTTTATTATCTTGTCCGCTGGTCAGACTGGGGGGGATGAAAGCTGGACAAGGGATGAAGAATGATCCTTATTACATATAATGGGTGCACTGAGCGATTGTGAAAAGTCGCAAAGGACTGAGAGCAGAAGGGCAGAGGGTTTCCTCTTCCTCACAGGGACCAGCACAGAAGCCGGAGCAGAAGGGCAGAGGGTTTCCTCTTCCTCACAAGGACCAGCACAGAAGCCGGAGCAGAAGGGGAGACAAGGGCTGAGCCACTTACACAGACAGAAAGCTGAGGAGAGGAGGGCATGTTATTACTCCAGGATCCGCTCCATTCATTCCCTATGTGGCATTCAAGCGCTGAACTCGGCTTTTCCGGAGCCCCATAGAGAATGAATGGAGCAGCAGTTGATCCCTGACTTTCCACTCCTTCCCGATCAGACGATGGCTCGCAGCGGTCAGACCCCACGATCAGTAAGTGATCACCGAGCCTGTGGATAAGTGATAACTTGTTTTCTACAGACATCCCCTTTAAGTAATGGAGCATGCCAGCAGAGAAGGTGGGAGGAGGCGCTGGTTACAGGGGAAACTTTACCTCTGGAGGCCGCATTTAGGGCATGTGAGGGGCGGACACTTCCCATATTCATCATTACTGAACCCCCGCTCTGTGCGGCTCTTATCTGAGCTGCAGGAGACGCAGCAGTTACTAATCAGCCGCTCTCTGTTCACTTGCAGCCGTCCGAGCTCTGCTGTGCCTGTTAGGGGTGAAGTTCGGGTCCTTCGAGGCATCTACTATGCAGCCTGCACAGCAGATCACAGCCCGAGCACAGCGTCTCCGGGTAAATCTCCACCTTGTGAGTTACTTCTTGTGCAGCAGCCCCATGCAAGTTGCTCTGCTCTCCTCGGCCAGCTCCTGCTGAATACTGAGCTCCTCTGCCCAATCTAGGAGCTCAATAGCCCTGATCACGTAAGTGGTAGCCCAGCGCTGCTGGATCAGATTTACAAGTGGCAAACTAATCAGCCCTAGGTATTTCTAATATGTGCAGAGCAGGCGACATAAGTCTGACCGGTGTCCTCATAGACCTTTCCTCAGCCGGGGTCTAATAGGAGCAGTAAAATGGCCGTCATGGGGTCCATTGTTAGATCTCAGCTGCCATAGAAACTCATTGGCACCATGATCATGCCTCCCTCTCCTGTCTAAAGTGCCTAAATGCTGTGGAAGCCCCCTACTGTGTCATACAATGGATTAAGCTGCCAGGATCAAGGTTGGCTCCACTGTGGGCAGCTGAGGCAGGAGCAGGACTGTGTTACACAGCCACACTTCTGCCGCAGATCTTGTAAGGACCTGCCTGATGATAATGTGTCCTATAGAGCAGGTCTTGGTACCGGACTGCCCTGTACATATTTACCACTAGCTGGGAACCAGTTACTTACAAGGTCTAGTTTCGAATGTGTTTCCAGGATCTGTAGTTATCAGCATTTTATCCTTAAGGCCGAGTTATAATATCACTGTAACACTCTCGCCCTGTACCTGTATACCTGCCCTGTGTGCTGCACAAAAGTATATAACAAAATGTGTGTACACAGATATCTCCTGAATGGTATTACTGCTAGATCTCCTGTACATAGAAATATGAGGTTCTTAGCGCACATTTTGAGCAAATTGTGCGAGCCCATCTGCCAACGTCAAGGCGACCTCTTCAGATGGGTCCCTACACTAACATTACACTAACTTACTAACTGGGACTAGTTTTTTGTATTATTATTATTACCACCATTTTTACTATTTATTATTATTGCATTAATGCAATTAATTGTAACTGTTATAAAACGAATTAAAAAAATGTAATTCTAATTTTTTTTTATTAATCTTGTGATTCTAATAATGGTATTACTAAAATCCCTATGCCTAAAGCTGTTGATCCAGAAGAAGGCAAAAACCCCAGGACACCTTCAGCCAATTTGTGTCACAGGGGAAAAATTCCTTCTTGACCCCGGGAAAAGGCGATCAGTCCTAGGACCCTGGATCAAACCTAATAATGTTATTACAAGTTATATAATATTACACTAATTATTGTACTACTGGAGTTATTTTAATTTGTTTTTATAAATCTATTTGATATGGTTATTATTACATTGTGCTATCTTATTACAGTATTATTCTTCTTTCCTATCACTACTAATACTGCAATATACCTACAGTGTTGATCCAGAAGAAGGCTAAAACCCCAGGACACCTTCAGCCAATTTGTGTCACAGGGGAAAAATTCCTTCTTGACCCCGGGAAAAGGCGATCAGTCCTAGGACCCTGGATCAAACCTATTAATGTTATTACAAGTTATATAATATTACACTAATTATTGTACTACTGGAGTTATTTTAATTTGTTTTTATAAATCTATTTGATATGGTTATTATTACATTGTGCTATCTTATTACAGTATTATTCTTCTTTCCTATCACTACTAATACTGCCCTATACCTACAGTGTTGATCCAGAAGAAGGCAAAAACCCCAGGACACCTTCAGCCAATTTGTGTCACAGGGGAAAAATTCCTTCTTGACCCCGAGAAAAGGCGATCAGTCCTAGGACCCTGGATCACACTGCTATTCTACCTACTACTATTACTACTGTTATTTTATTACTTCTTACTATTATCACTAGTATTATTACTCATATTACACTAATACGGATATACTACCACTATATTACTACCATCCCTTTCCCCCTAGGGATCTTAAGGTGCAGTTCTGTCCTCCTCCTCCTATTCTGTCCTCCTCCTCTTCCATCCTCCTCCACTTTCGTCCTCCTCCTCTTCCGTCCTCTTCCTCTTCCGTCCTCCTCCTCTTCTGTCCTCCTCCTCTTCCGTCCTCCTCCTCTTCCGTCCTCCTTCTCTTCCATCCTCCTCCTCTTCTGTCCTCCGCCTCTTCCGTCCTCCGCCTCTTCTGTCCTCCGCCTCTTCCGTCCTCCGCCTTTTCTGTCCTCCGCCTCTTTCGTCCTCTTCCTCTTCCGTCCTCTTCCTCTTACGTCCTCCTCCTCTTCGGTCCTCCTCATCTTCCGTCCTCCTCCTCTTCCGTCCTCCTTCTCTTCCGTCCTCCGCCTCTTCCGTCCTCCGCCTCTTCTGTCCTCTGCCTCTTCCATCCTTCGCCTCTTCCGTCCTCCGCCTCTTCCGTCCTCCTTCTCTTCCATCCTCCTCCTCTTCCGTCCTCCTCCTTTTCCGTCCTCCTCCTCTTCTGTCCTCCTCCTCTTCCGTCCTCCGCCTCTTCCGTCCTCTATCTCTTCCGTCCTCCGCCTCTTCCGTCCTCTTCCTCTTCCGTCCTCCTCCTGAGACGTAATAAATAGCATTAAAGCTGCAGTAATTATTTATATTATATATACACACTGCTCAAAAAAATAAAGGGAACACTCAAATAACACATCCTAGATCTGAATGAATGAAATATTCTCATTGAATACTTTGTTCTGTACAAAGTTGAATGTGTTGACAACAAAATCACACAAAAATCATCAATGGAAATCAAATTTATTAACCAATGGAGGCCTGGATTCGGAGTCACCCCCAAAATTAAAGTGGAAAAACACACTACAGGCTGATCCAACTTTGATGTAATGTCCTTAAAACAAGTTAAAATGAGGCTCAGTATTGTGTGTGGCCTCCACGTGCCTGTATAACCTCCCTACAACGCCTGGACATGCTCCTGATGAGGTTGCGGATGGTCTCCTGTGGGATCTCCTCCCAGACCTGGACTAAAGCATCCACCAACTCCTGGACAGTCTGTGGTGCTACGTGACGTTGGTGGATGGAGTGAGACATGATGTCCCAGATGTGCTCAATGGGATTCAGGTCTGGGGAACGGGCGGGCTAGTCCATAGCTTCAATGCCTTCATCTTGCAGGAACTGCTGACACACTCCAGCCACATGAGGTCTGGCATTGGGCACAACCCCCATCTGTGGACGTCTGGCCCTCATCCCACTCTCATGGAGTCGGTTTCTAACCGTTTATGCAGACACATGCACATTTGTGGCCTGCTGGAGGTCATTTTGCATGGCTCTGGAAGTGCTCCTCCTGTTCCTCCTTGCACAAAGGCAGAGGTAGGGGTCCTGCTGCTGGGTTGTTGCCCTGCTATGGCCCCCTCCACGTCTCCTGGTGTACTGGAATGTCTCCTGGTAGCGCCTCCAGCCTCTGGACACTACGCTGACAGACGCAGCAAACCTTCTTGCCACAGCTCGCAATGATGTGCCATCCTGGATGAGCTGCACTACCTGAGCAACTTCTGTGGGTTGTAGAGTCCGTCTCATGCTACCACGAGTGTGAAAGCACAACCAACATTCAAAAGTGACCAAAACATCAGCCAGAAAGAATTGGTACTGAGATGTGGTCTGTGGTCTCCACCTGCAGAACCACTCCTTTATTGAGTGTGTCTTGATAATTGCCAATAATTTCCATCTATTGTCTTCCATTTGCACAACAGCATGTGAAATTGATTGTCAATCAGTGTTGCTTCCTAAGTGGACAGTTTGATTTCACAGAAGTTTGATTTACTTGGAGTTATATTCTGTTGTTTAAGTGTTCCCTTTATTTTTTTGAGCAGTGTATATTTTCTCATGTCATGTATTTACTACTAAAAGTAATTTTTTACATTTAGGTTTCATTAAGTGTTTTACACCGACTATTACAGACTTATTGTTTCCCTGCACATTCAAGTTTTGTGTTTTCTTTGGGCATAGATCAGCTAATAGGCACTCAGGAAAAAAAAACAGATTAAAGATCTACAAACTCTCCCTTAAGACTAAGGAGCTCACTGATAGATTCTCAGTTAGCTAATTTTGCAGCCAGCAATAGACAGTGCAGCACAGATGCTACAGAAGGCAACATTTTTAATGAAACTCAATTACAGAAATCGATTTTAGCCCCAAATACTTGCATTAAAGTAAAAAAAATGGCCCCAAAGCTGGACAACCGCTTTAACTCCTTACCAACATCTGCCGTACATGTATGGTATAAGTCAGTAGCGGGTGTATGGAGCAGGGTCAGCTCGCCCCGTACATGGCAGATAATGGCTGTAACAAACAACCAGGACCTGCCTCTAACAGCTGCGAGTGGAGCGAAGATCTGCCCACCACTGTTAACCTGTTCAGTGCTGCTGTCAATCTCTAACAGCAGCATTAACAGCGCGCCAGCATTGGGACGCGTCGTTCCATACGCCCACCGGCGCTCCTGTGACGCGATCATAGGGCGCCAATGGACTGCTATGACATCCGGGGGTCTGCTGAAGCCTCCGTGCCTGTCATCATAACGCTTCATTTGGGCTGTAAAGAAGACCGTGGTTTTGCTATATGGAGCATTACTGTGGTATCGCTGTATATAGCACAAGCAATCAGATGATGTATACAAATACAGTGAAAAAAAGTATATATATATTTATTAAAACCCCACACGTTCAACTCACCTCCCACTAAAAATAAAGATAATAAAAATATACACATTTTGTGGTATGGTCTCTTTCAGAGAAATACAATCTATCAAAATATAAAAAAAAAAAACGATCAGTGAACACAGAAAAAAATTCAAAAAGACAAAATTGCATTTTTTCGTTCGCCTCAATACTGCAGAAAATCCTGTAAGAAGCGATGACCATGACATATGTGTCCCAAAATGTTATCAATAAAGTCCTCTTGCCCTTCAAAAAATAAGCCCCCACTCAGCTCCATCAACCCGGAAACTGAAAATGTTTCGGGTCTCAGAAAAAATGGTAACAGCATCAAAAAAAAGTTTTTTTCTTTTGCCAAAACTATTGGAGAAGTTTGGTCTTGCTGTAATCACACTGAGGAGTAGGATCCTATTACCAGGTCATTTTTACCACACAATGTGCGCCGTTAAAACCGTTCCCAGAAAAACAATGTCAGGCTTTTTTTTTCGCACTTTTACTGCACTTGAAATGTTTTTCCCGTTTTCTAGCACTATGTGGTAAATGAATGGTGTCATTTATAAGGACAGCTCATCCTACAAAATAACAAGACCTCACACTATGTGGACAGATATCAAAAAGTTAGAAAAGTTGGAAAAAGCGGAGGAAAAAACAGAAAAAAAACATAAATTGGTTATGTCGGGAAGGGGTAAAGCTGAAGAATCGCATGTAAGAGCAGAATATGGAGGAAGGTCAGATATCACAGACTGGTGGATACTACCTGCTCCATCGCTGGCAGAATACTCCACCCCCATGGTGTCCGCTGATATCTTCTCTTGTAGCAACGTCTCCAAACTCTATAAAACATCGGGAACAGTCAGCAGAGGGTTTGATGATTGGCTCATATTGGCGATATACCCAGGGGCCTTACTGGGGCCAGGGAAGATTGGGAATGAATAGCGTATTGACTGTTAGAGATGTGATCTCTTCCATTAAAGGGGATGTCTAGTTGGAACAAGTTATCACTGATCTCTGGATAGGTGATGACCTGTCCCAGTGGGAGCACCCCTTTATTATGTGGTATATATGGAGGATGTGATATCATGCAGAGTTCTAGCAGTATTACACTTCGGTCCGTTCTGCGTGCATCTGGGCCATTCCCTATGGAGGAGCGGAGCTGGGGGTAAATATCAGGATCTCGTCGCTGGATCCATCCAGATGGGAGATGTAACGAGTGCGGCGCCCCCCACTGGTGTCTCAGCGTATTATGTGTTGGGGAATAATAACTTATTGTCTGGTAAATGTGCTGACTCCTGTCAGTTGTGGTCGCTGAGTGCGTGTGATGGGATGTGGCTCCGTCCGTTATATTATATCACGTCTTATACCTATAATCTCTCACTGATCGCAGGTGTCTGTCTTCACACTCAGATGAGAAGGAACAAACTGACGATATAGGACTTTTTTTTTTTTTTCCAAATTCAAACCGAGCAATCCTATTGGCCGAGTATGAATGCAGTTACCATGGTGACAGAAGTAGCAGCAGATTTAAAGGGACAAAACACTAATATTGTACTAAAGTGTATTTTATTATATATTTCACATAACTGACTGGGTACACCTTGGTGTGGGTGGGATGGCTTTTTTTAAATCAAAAACCATGTTTACTAAGAACCCTATATTATATATATTCACTATTGCTTTTTACTTACTTATAGCAGGGTATATGCTCATATTGTTTCTATCCTAAGTTTATCTATTTTCTAATAGAGACATGACCAGTCCTCTTTAGAATTTTATAGTGACCCCATTGAGGTCATGGACTGATATTGGGGATTGCAGAGTTGGGGCAAGGTGACAGGTGACAGTAAGTGACATCAAATGAAGGCTATGGTGCATACACAGTAAATCAGTCGTGTTATTCCACAGAAATGCTGTTCTATAAGGCTGTGTGCCCACGTAGCATTTTTCAAGCGTTTATGCTGCGGAATTTCCGCAGCGGAAACGCTTGTAAAACGCTAGGTAATCCGCACCCCATGGTCCCCAAGGGGATTCCGCATGTTCTATGCACATGCTGCGGATTTTTCCGCAGCGTTTATGCTGCGTACAAAAATCCGCAGCATGTCATTTAATTTTGCGGAAGTGCAGCGGAACTCCCGCCATTGACTTGCATTGAGACGCACAGAAACCGCGACTGTACATTTTTACAATTGGCTTCTATGCGTCTCTATGTGCGGATGGTACCCAGTTCTGGAGGAGAGGAGACTCTGATCCAGACCTGGGTACCATTGTACCTGTAAAAAAAAGAATAAAATAACAAATAAAGTTTATATTCACCTGTCCGGCGTCTTCTCTCTGAATGCCAGCAGCGCTGAAGGACCTTCGGTGACGTCACAGTCATGTGACCGCAGGCCCTTCACCGCTCTGTCTCGCGATATACCGGCAGCCGGGAACCAGCCAGGAAGCAGCGCTGCAGCCACGCCGGGGCCTCGGGGGTGAGTATAGCTTTATTTGTTTTAATTTTTACGGTTCACACTGTATAAATCCATGCTGTTTCCATGGATTTATACAGTGTGACCTAGTTGTCAAGCACTTTCCAAGTGATGCTAATCGCCTGGAAAGTGCTTGTCAATCTGCATGCGGAAATGCATGTGAATCCGCATGTGGATCCGCATGTATTCTGCAGGAAAAACGCATGCACAATCTGCATGTACAATCTGCATGCGTTTTTTTCTGCCAGGGAGATGCAGAAATGCTGCAGAAATTTTCTGCTTCATTTCTGCATCGTGGGCACATAGCCTAAAACACAAAATATCTTCATATGGTGAGGAGTTGTGTTTTGTTTTCATCATTTACATTCTAGCGTGGTGATCACATAAAATGTAAAATTCCTATTAAATAATTACTGAATGACAGTAGCCTGTATCCCTGGAGGACAAGTCATTTACCGCTTCACCAGGTTTGATGTTCTAATGCATTTAGATGTTTCAGTATTTGTATATATGTATATATATATTTTTTCCCCTCTTAAGGGTATTCAAGCGCAGACAGTGACCAACTTCTTCCTCGCCTTTGAAGCACAGCTTTCAATTATTCCTGTCGTAAACAAGGTAAAAAGCTTAGAGCCGAACACTATCAGACTCCTTCAGTCCCGCAGCAGGTAAATCTGTGAACATCGCTGGCACTCCTGCTGTTCCTAGTACCGATCCCTCTATGAGCGGCTGTGCAGTAATGAAGGCAGGATTCACCCCAAACTTGCTCGTCGTTTTTTTCGATTTCCAGTTCTGGTAATTAGTTATACACATGTGTATATCCAGTGGTCAACTCACAACCTGTGTATGAATTGTTTGCTGTATGCATCGCATTTGTAGCATGCACACTGTTCATTTCATTATGGAGCGGAGTAGGAGGAGACTTTCATTACTGTTCCCTTTACTTCCTCCCTGCTGATAGGAAATGCCATGCTGTTTGCTTGTGTCCTGTGATTACAGCAGCCTGCAACAGTTTTCAAGCGTGCACTTCCCGTCTCAGGCATCAAGCAGTAAATGATAAAATTAAAACGCTGCTATCCCTTTGTTAGTCACTTTTTTATCTTCTTCCCCCTTCTACGAATGCTGTAGTCCGTTATTCTAGAACTGCTCTGAAAATGGTTCTCTCTGGAGTGTTGGGATTTGGGTTTAGGGTGGGTTAGGGAATTGAAGTTCAGATACTTTGTTCATGTTTTATACTATGGAATTACTATGTCATGTATGTTATTTGAAAGATGGAAAATTTGTATTTGGAGTTTTTCAATAAAAATTATTTGATTAAAAAAAAATCATGAAATTAAAATTCCTCCCGTTCTTGAGAAAGAATAGGATTTTTACTAAGAGGTAAATTGCACGTTCCTTGTTTTACAGGCACTTTACATTTTTGCTAGTTTTGTGCGATTACACAATTCCTTTTAAAGGCCAGTGCCAGTTGTACATCTCTCCCTAAACTCTTGTTCAGCACTATATTTTATGCCAGTTTTATTATATGGTTTCTAGATTTTGTCCAGCTTTGATAAATAATTAGTATTTATACTTTTGCTTTTAGGCTGCGTGCCCACATTGCGGATTACAAGCGTTTTTGATGCGGAATTTCCGCAGCGGAAATACTTGTAAAACGCATGGTAATCCGCACCCCATGGTCCCCAAGGGGATTCCGCAAGTTCTATGCACATGCTGCGGATTTTTCCGCAGCTTTTATGCTGCGTTCAAAAATCCGCAGCATGTCAATTAATTTTGCGTTTCCGCAAGTGGAATTGCCTTGTGCAATGCATTAAAAACGCAAGGCAATTCCGCATGTGGAATACGCGAGATAAACGCACGAAAAACGCGCGATAAATGCGTGCGGAATTCCGCATGCGTTTTTCCGGGAGAGGACTTGCAGAAATGAAGCAGAAATTTTCTGCTTCATTTCTGCAACGTGGGCACATAGCCTGAGGCGGAGTTCACACGATGCGTTTTTCATGCGTTTCCGCGGCATTTTTGCAGTTGCGTAAACGCCGCGGAAACGCATGAAAAACGCATGGTAGAAGGGCAGCAATGTTCCCCAATTGAAATCCGCATGTGCAGGTTTGCCTTGGTTAAAACTGCACAATCCTTTACTGGACTGGTCTACTAATGAGATTAAGTCTTGGAGTCCTAAGTGCTATGATAAATGTTGCAATGGTCGCATTGCGGCTGTGGAAAAAGGGGAATTATCTGTACCTATTCAGGATTTTTGGAAGGTTTTTTCAGAGGAGGAGTCGCAAGTTTTACCTCCTCATAGGGACTATGATTGCACCATTGAGTTTGTTTCTAGAGCTACTCTTCCCAAGAGTCGCTTATTAAATCTGACTATCCCTGAAAGAAAGGCCTTGGAGGAATACATACAGACGAGCTTGGCTGCTGGTCACATTAGACCTTCTAAGTCGCCTGTGGCCGTTGGATTTTTCTTTGTTAAAAAAAAAGACGGTGGTTTACGTCCATGTCTGGACTTTCGTGAAATTAATAAGATTACCGTACGCAATTCCTACCCATTGCCGTTAATTCCAGACTTGTTTAACCAGTTAGTGGGGACCAAGTGGTTCTATAAAATTGATCTCCGGGGGGCATACAATTTGTTACGAATGAAGGAGGGTGATGAATGGAAAACTGCTTTTAACACTCCGGTAGGTCATTTTGTGAATCTGGTGATGCCCTTCGGTCTTACCAATGCACCCGCGTTTTTTCAGAACCTTATTAATGACATCCTGAGACCTTTGATTGGCAAGAATGTGGTTGTGTATTTGGATGACATTCATTGGCAGAGCGTACGTGAGGTGTTGCAGTTATTGAGTGATAATTCACTTTTTGCTAAGCTGGAGAAATGTGAGTTCGCTGTGCAGAGAATTAGTTTTTTGGGCTACATTATCTCCAGCGAGGGCTTTGAGATGGACCCGGTGAAAGTTCAGGCTGTGCAGGAATGGCCTAGGCCTATTGGTTTGAAATCGATACAGAGATTTTTGGGTTTCGCCAATTATTACAGGAAATTCATTAAGAATTTTTCTATAATTGTTAAGCCACTGACTGATCTCACCAGGAAAGGTGCGAATACGGTCCAGTGGACTACTGAGGCCATTGAAGCTTTTGTGTATCTCAAGGAGAGGTTCAGTTCTGCCCCTATCCTTATGCAGCCTGATGAGACCAAGCCTTTTTTGGTCGAGGTTGATGCTTCTTCGGTGGGGGTCGGTGCAGTTTTGTCTCAGGAGAACAAGGATGGAGTACATCCCTGTGATTTTTTTTCAAAAAAATTTTCAGAAACCGAACTTAATTACGATGTTGGTAATCGGGAATTGTTGGCTATTAAACTTGCGTTTGAACATTGGCATCATTTCTTGGAAAGTGCTAAATTTCCTGTTCAGGTTTTCACAGATCATAAGAATTTGATCTATCTGGATGCTGCCAAACGCTTGAATGCCCGTCAAGCTAGGTGGGCACTTTTTTTTTCTCGGTTTAATTTTTCTGTTACCTATATCCCTGGTACTAGGAATGTTAAAGCCGATGCTTTATCTCGCAGCTTTTCCCCCATGGTTGGTACCGAGGAGGAGGAGAGCATTTTACAGGAAGGAGTTGTGGTAGCAGCATTAGACTCTGTTTTGGAAGAAGGGATTCTGAAAGCCCAAGAGGATGCCCCATCTAACACTCCTCATGGGAGATTGTTTGTGCCTAGAACCTCTAGGAGAGATTTGTTTGTGGGGTATCATGAGTCTCGGTTGGCAGGTCATCCAGGAATTTCTGGGACTAAGAGACTTATCAGTCGCAGTTTTTGGTGGCCCGGGTGGCAGAAGGAAGTCATCAAGTGGGTGCGTCAGTGTACGGTGTGTGCTAGGTCAAAGGCTTCCCATACCCCTGCTGCGGGGTTGCTTTGACCTCTGGAGGTTCCTAGTGCGCCTTGGACGCATTTGGCAATGGATTTTATTACTGACCTTCCTGTGTCCGAGGGTTTCACTGACATCTGGGTGGTCATGGACCGTTTTAGCAAGATGTGTCATTTGGTTCCATTCATTAAGCTACCCTGCGCTAAGACACTCGCTAAGGCGTTTGTTAAGGAAATTGTCAGGCACCATGGCGTTCCCACCGACATTGTTTCTGATAGGAGACCTCAGTTTGTGGCTCGCTTTTGGCGTGCTTTTTATGACAGGTTGGGAGTCCATTTGTCATTTTCGTCTGGTTATCATCCTGAGTCTAATGGACAGACTGAAAGAAAGAACCAGGATGTGGAACAGTTTTTGCGTTGATTTGTGGCAGACAATCAAGAGAGGTGGTCTGAGTTTCTGCCACTCGCAGAATTTGCTCTTAACAACCATACATCCTCCTCTGCTGGGTGTTCTTTTTTTGTTGTACTGGGAGACATCCGTCTTTTGGTTCGTTCTCCAAATTGCGGTCGGCGGTGCCGGAGGAGGAGAATTTTTCCGGTGATTTGGAGAGAGTTTGGACTAATGTACGTTGTAACCTTCAAGAGGCTAACAAAAAGTCCAAGAAGTATTTTAACAGGAAATGTAAAGAGGTTTTGTTTACTGTGGGTGACATGGTTTGGTTGTCCTCAAAGAATCTGCGATTGAGGATTTCCTCTAAAAAATTGGGTCCGAAGTTTGTGGGGCCTTTTAAGGTGCTTCAGGTGGTTAACCAGTCTGCTGTTAGGTTGGAGGTTCCCTCCTCCTGGAAGATTAATCCTGTGTTTCATGTTTCCTTGTTGAAAAAGGCTGATGTATCAGATAGGGAGGCCACTGTCACAGTTCCTCCGGTGGTGGAAGACGGCGAATATGAAATTTCTCGTATCCTGAATTCCAGAGAGCATAGAGGGAGATTGCAGTATCTCGTCGCTTGGAAAGGTTTCAGTCCCGAGGAATAACTCCTGGGTTAAGGTGGATGATGTCTCTGCCCCTAGACGTGTCAGAGCTTTCCACAGGAGATTTCCAGATAGGCCTGGGCCTGGAGGATCCGGAGGATCCTCATAAAAGAGGGGGTACTGTTAGAACCCTCCTGTTTGTTTTTGTTTCTATCTTGTGTTTTGCGGTCACGTGACCATCTTCCTATTTATTCCAGCTCCGCCCTTCTGGCCTTGCTAGACTTCAGTGTTGTTTAGACTGTCTTTCTAGCCAGGTGCTTTTGTGCCTATCTATCTCTAGTTTGCTTGGTCCTCTGGACCTCTAGTACTTTTGTCAGTTTTTCTTTTGCTCTGCAACAACTTCTGTTAGGAGGTGTCCCATTTTTGTCCCAGTCCTTAGTTCTTTTAGGGACCCCTTCCTTTCTCTATAGGTCTCCGTTCAGACTAGCCGAGGACGAAGGCGGGTCTGTTCACAAGGAACAGGTTGCCTGCTACAACGTAGGGACTCAGCTTAGTCTTACTGTGGGGACAGCTCTCCCCTTCTTTCCCTAGTTTATGTTGCAGATCATAATAATCTTGGATCTACTCATACTTAACAGACAGAACCTTCAGTGTTTCTCACTCACACACCACCTCCTCATCTCGCATCCTATCTGTCAGTGTTCCCCAAGGTTAAGTCATAGGACCCCTGCTCTTCTCCATCTACACCTTCGGCCTGGGACAGCTCATAGAGTCCCACGGCTTTCAGTATCATCTCTATGCTAACGACACACAGATTTACCTCTCTGGACCTGATATCACCTCCTTACTAACCAGAACCCCAAAATGTCTGTTCGCTATCTCATCCTTCTTCTCTGCTAGATTTCTAAAACTTAACATGGATAAAACAGAATTCATCATCTTTCCCCCATTTCACTCAGCCTCCCCATCTGACCTATCCATCAAAATCAATGGCTGTCCACTTTCCCCAGTCCCACAAGCTCGCTGCATCAGAGTAACCCTGGACTCTAACCTCTCCTTCAAGCCACATATCAAAGCCCTTTCCTCCTCCTGCCGACTCCAACTCAAAAACATGGATCCGCATATTCCTCAACCATGAATCTGCAAAAACACTAGTGCACGCCCTCATCATCTCCCGCCTCGACTACTACAACCTCCTGCTCTGTGGCCTCCCCGCTAACACTCCCGTACCCCTCCAATCTATACTAAACTCTGCTGCCCGACTAATCCAACTGCCTTCCGCCTACTCCCCGGCCTCTCCTCTCTGTCAAATGGTTCACCGACTCCCCATTGCCCATAGACTCCAGTTCAAAACCCTAACCGTGGCATACCAAGCCATCCACTACCTGTCTCCTCCATACATCTGTGACCTAGTCTCCCGGTACACACCTACACGCAACCTACGATCCTCACAAGATCTCCTTCTCTACTCCCCTCTTATCGTTTCTTCTCACAATTGCATACAAGATTTCTCCCGTGCATCCCCCCTACTCTAGAACTCTCTACCCCAAAACATCAGACTCTCGCCTACCGTGGAAACCTTCTAAAGGAACCTGAAAACCCACCTCTTCCGAAAAGCCTACAACCTGCAGTAATCATTGCTCCACCACACCGCTGCATGACCAGCTCTACCCTCACCTACTGTATCCTCACCCATCCCTTGAAGATTGTGAGACATCGCAGGTAGGGTTCTCTCTCCTCCAGTACCAGTTTGCCATTGCGTTTTTGTTCAAGATTTTTGCAATTGTGTTTGCTATGTATACCCCCTTTTTCACATGTAAAGCACCATGGAATAAATGGAGCTAGAATAATAAATAATAATAATAATAATAATAAAGTGCCACACACAGTGTCCTGGTATCTCATCCATGCTCTTTCTATTTTATCTTTCATTTGCAGAGATATTAGCAATGAAAGTATTTGGCACCTAATGAGTTAAAAAAAATTAAGTCCAAGTAGATGTTATCAGAGTTTTCACTGGGGGTGCGAAATTCTTCTCCCTGCATGATGCTGACCAATTATAAGCAGACGACAACACTGAAAAGAAAGATGATCACATCCCCACCATAGCTTAGAGCAGATTTCTCAGTGTCTAAGATGTAAGGATACAGACCTGGTCTCCTGGGCTAACCTCCTGCATGATTAGAGCACACAACTGACTAATACCTTTCAGTTAAGGTCTCTGTGGGTGAAGGGGCAGCACAAGAGAGTTTAGTTGTGCAACATTACAAACCTTTCTAACAGCTTTCCTCCTCTTATGGCACTCTCACCTCTGCTGTTCTGCGCCTATCCCAAACTGCCTGTCCAGAAATGAGAGCACAGTGTCAGTATCACACTTAGATCCGTTGTGCTCAACTTGTACTCATTCTGCAGTGAAATTAGAGCAGACTGTCATTGCATTTCACCATAGAAGTAACCCAGAACACACTGCTCCTGTGTGAGGTGTAATAACAGCCTAATATCACTGCAGAAAGAATACAAGTTGCTTGAGCACAGAAGACATAAGTGTGATACTGGCACACTCCATAATCAGGAGAGTCAATAAAAGGGTTTGTAATGTGACACAGAGAAACTCAGCTGTGCGGCTCCTTCCTTGTCTAAGAGCTGTTACCTCTGCTTTCTAATCATGCAGAAGGTTAGACCAGGAGATCAGGACTCTCCATCATTACACATCTTAGGCTAGGTTCCCACGATGAGCTTTTGGTGAGTTTTTGATGTTGCAGAATTTCTGCACCCATTAAGATAGGTTACTTGCATTATTTCTAAAATATGCAGCGTAAAAACTCACTAAAAACTCATAGTGAGAACGTAGCTTTATACCCTAAGAAACCCGCTTTGAGCTATGGTGGGGGCGTGTTCTTCTTTTCTTTGAGTGTTGCTGCTTGCTTATGATTGGTCAGCATCATACAGGAGAAATCTGCAGCATATTTAAGGATTTCTCACAAGCCTCATTCGGGTAAGGCTGAGTGCCCACGTAGCGTTTTTCAAGCGTTTATGCTGCGGAATTTCCGCAGCATAAACGCTTGTGAAACGCTAGGTAATCCGCACCCCATGGTCCCCAAGGGGATTCCGCATGTTCTATGCACATGCTGCGGATTTTTCCGCAGTGTTTATGCTGCGTACAAAAATCCGCAGCATGTCATTTAATTTTGCAGAAGCGCAGCGGAACTCCCGCCATTGACTTGCATTGAGACGCATAGAAACCGCGACTGTACATTTTTACAAGCGGCTTCTATGCGTCTCTATGTGCGGATGGTACCCAGTTCTGGAGGAGAGGAGACTCTCATCCAGACCTGGGTACCATTGTACCTGTAAAAAAAGAATAAAAAAACAAATAAAGTTTATATTCACCTGTCCGGCGTCTTCTCTCTGAATGCCGGCATCGCTTGAGGACCTGCGGTGACGTCACAGTCATGTGACCGCAGGCCCTTCACCGCTCTGTCTCGCGATATGCCGGCATCCAGGAACCAGACAGGAAGCAGCGCTGCAGCCACGCCGGGGCCTCGGGTGTGAGTATAGCTTTATTTGTTTTCATTTTTACGGTTCACACTATATAAATCCATGCTGTTTGCATGGATTTATACAGTGTGACCTAGTTGTCAAGCACTTTCCAAGTGATGCTAAAATCGCCTGGAAAGCGCTTGTCAATCTGCATGCGGAAACGCATGTGAATCCGCATGTGGATCCGCATGTATTCTGCAGGAAAAACGCATGCACAATCTGCATGCGTTTTTTCTGCCAGGGAGATGCAGAAATTTTCTGCTTCATTTCTGCATCGTGGGCACATAGCCTAAATGCAAAAAGGTAAATAAAATTACCAAAATTTCCACAACAAAAGTGTAGCTCTACCTACAGCGTATTCACACCCAGACTATAAGATTATGGCCGGTCTCTGGGTGGGTGTTTTTTTACACAGTAGTCAGAACCTACAACATTGTGGTGCCGTGCATTACATGGGCTATACTAAGGGAGCGCCTGTCAGCATAGAGCGAATACGTCCATATACCGAGCAGCAGAAAGTGTAAGAGAAGAACTATAGAAGGATGGACCATAGTGGAGCATTCCGGACTGGAGCAACATAAGGAGCCAGAAGGCTTCCCCCCGGTATTCCATGCTATGTGCTCCTTATAAAGAGACATCTCTCCATAGACCCCTCTGTGAAGACCACCCCCTTATCCAGATGATACATTCTCACTTCCACCATATATAATGCAGACTGGCCATTTTTTTTTTTTTTCAGAAAATCCCCAATTTTGGGTCGTCAGCTGTAAAAGAAGAAATGCTTTACACCAGTGCTGGGAACCTATGGCAGCGTGCAGAGGGGGCAGCAGAGCCCTCCTGGGGGGCACCATGGCCGCAGCACTAGCGCTACTGGATCGGGCCGGCGGGGAGAACTCTGAGCCGCCGAGTGCCGGCACCAGCTCCGCTACTGCAGCTAGATGTGCGATCTCTCTCGGACGGAAACACATCGAGCTGAAGTGTATTGCAGCGCACGAACTAGCCAGGCCCGTGCGCTGCAATACACGCTGCCGGCCAATCAGAGGCCATCGGCTGCCGGCCAATCAGAGGCCAGCATGACGTCGACCGGTCAATCAGAGGCCAGCGTCTGCCGGCCAATCAGAGGCCAGCATGACGTCGGCCGGCCAATCAGAGGCCAGCGGCTTCCGGCCAATCAGAGGCCAGTATGACGTCGGTCGGCCAAAAGAGGCCAGCGGCTGCCGTCCAATCAGAGGCCAGCATGAACTCGGCCGGCCAATCAGAGGCTAGCGGCTTCCGGACAATCAGAAGCGGCAGCCTGCAAATCAGAGGCCAGCATGACGTCGGCTGGCCAATCAGAGGCCAGCGCCCGCGGACCTGGCTAGTACTTGCGCTGCAATACATTTCAGCTAGATGTGCCGACTACAGGAGAGGACGCAGCGCGGGAGAAGAAGGAAGGTGAAGAGGAGGGTTTATTATGTGTTTTTTTTTTTTTAATATGCGATGCACAGTGACTGGGGGGGAGAGGGAGCATGTATACCAGGATTGAGGGGAGGGCCAGCATATACACCAGGATTGAGGGGGTCCAGCATATATACCAGGATTGAGGGGAGGGCCAGCATATATACCAGGATTGAGGGGAGGGCCAGCATATATACCAGGATTGAGGGGAGGGCCAGCATATATACCAGGATTGAGGGGAGGGCCAGCATATATACCAGGATAGAGGGGAGGGACAGCATATATACCAAGATTGAGGGGAGGGCCAGCATATATACCAGGATTGTGGGGAAGGCCAGCATATATACCAGGATTGAGGGGAGGGCCAGCATATATACCAGGATTGAGGGGAGGGCCAGCATATATACCAGGGTTGAGAGGAGGGCCAGCATATATACCAGGATTGAGGGGGGGGGCATATATACCAGGATTGAGGGGAGGGCCAGCATATATACCAGGATTGAGGGGAGGGCCAGCATATATACCAGGATTGAGGGGAGGGCCAGCATATATACCAGGATTGAGGGGAGGGACAGCATATATACCAGGATTGAGGGGAGGGCCAGCATATATACCAGGATTGTGGGGAGGGCCAGCATATATACCAGGATTGAGGGGAGGGCCAGCATATATACCAGGATTGAGGGGAGGGCCAGCATATATACCAGGGTTGAGAGGAGGGCCAGCATATATACCAGGATTGAGGGGGGGCATATATACCAGGATTGAGGGGAGGGCCAGCATATATACCAGGATTGAGGGGGGGGCATATATACCAGGATTGAGGGGGGGCATATATACCAGGATTGAGGGGAGGGCCAGCATATATACCAGGATTGAGGGGAGGGCCAGCATATATACCAGGATTGAGGGGAGGGCCAGCATATATACCAGGATTGAGGGGAGGGCCAGCATATATACCAGGATTGAGGGGAGGGACAGCATATGTAGCACCCTGAGGACTCGGCTGCTACAGGGGTATTACGCCTCAAGCCAGAGGTGTGGTATTCCACTCCCGGGTATGGATGGAGTGTGGAACTGAGCTCAGTTAGCTGCATGCACTACACACATCCCATTTCCAGGGAACAGACCGATGGTACTCCCACTAGAGAAATGTGCAGGTACGACAGTGTCTGTTCCTGGCTGGAGTGGGAGGGGGGGTGGAACATCCCGGTAGTGTAGGGGCAGATAGGGGGAGCAGCCTGGGTAAAGCTAGGAGCTCATTGGGTGCTGGTCACCTGAGCTCACACATAGAGGGAGTATATAAGGTGGGCACCATCTTAGATCAGGGTCAGTCAGTCAGTTGTCAGTCAGCCAGTCAGTCAGCCAGTCAGACAGTCTGTCTGAGAGCCTGAGAAGCAGAGCAGAGGAGAAGGAAGAGAGACCCAGAGGCGCAGAGGGGACCCCAAGATCCCAGAATAAGGACAAAAGGGTGAAGGGTCGGCAAAAGGGTACCGGATCCCAAGCTGGCAGAGGCTACAGCACACCTTAGCCAGGAACCGGAGGTCGTGGGCAGGATCTGCCACGACCCTCACCAAATCCACTAGAAAGGCATACCAAGCATAGGGTCAGGGAGCCCAGAGGAGGCTTGACCACCAAGAGACCCGAGGGAGCCGGCCAAAAGTGGATCCCTGGTGGGAACGGCCAGAAGAAGGGAGAGTCAGAAAGGAGCTCAGGACCATACTCAAGAATTGCCCGGGAGTTGACCGAGTCCAGGACCTGGTGGACGCAGCACGGCTTGGGTGGTCACTGCTGTACACAGTGACCCGAGCAACACCAGTAAGTAAAACCCTGGAACTGCATTTTATGCCTCTGAGTCTCCTTGCTGCACCTTCACAACCACCATCCTCCACGGCTGACCCCCTGAGGCTATACCCCTCCCGTTGGGGGTTATACTACCAAAGCTGCACACATACCAACAGCCTCAGCGGACCCTGCTGCAGCGGCGGCCTTTTGACCGCAAATCAACGGGTGGCATAGTCGACATAAAAGAACATCTAGTAACATCTATAAGGACTGCCACACACTGAGCTTGACACCCTGGGCACGGACCAGGTCACCGCCACTCGGAGACTACAACCCCCATCTGATCCGGCTCCGGGTATCCCCCAAACAACACTGGCCCAGGGGGCGCGTCACATATATACCAGGATTGAGGGGAGGGCCAGCATATATACCAGGATTGTGGGGAGGGCCAGCATATATACCAGGATTGAGGGGAGGGCCAGCATATATACCAGGATTGAGGGGAGGGCCAGCATATATACCAGGGTTGAGAGGAGGGCCAGCATATATACCAGGATTGAGGGGGGGGGCATATATACCAGGATTGAGGGGAGGGCCAGCATATATACCAGGATTGAGGGGGGGGCATATATACCAGGATTGAGGGGGGGGCATATATACCAGGATTGAGGGGAGGGCCAGCATATATACCAGGATTGAGGGGAGGGCCAGCATATATACCAGGATTGAGGGGGGGGGGCAGCATATATACCAGGATTGAGGGGAGGGCCAGCATATATACCAGGATTGAGGAGAGGGCCAGCATATATACCAGGATTGAGGGGGGGGGCAGCATATATACCAGGATTGAGGGGAGGGCCAGCATATATACCAGGATTGAGGGGAGGGCCAGCATATATACCAGGATTGAGGGGAGGGCCAGCATATGGGGAGAGAGGAGAAATGGGGAGAGAGGAGAAAGTCGGTACTGGACACCTCCGGCAGCGGGTTATCTCCCCTG